>NC_061118.1:155255954-155259191 GCF_002878395.1 Capsicum annuum
TTTTTTATTTTATAAATAAAAAAATACCTTTTCAAATTCCTTAATAAAATAATAACCATTTTATTATATAATAAATAATTAAAAAAATAAATTCAAAAGCAAAAATAGTGAAAAGTCATGATCGGTTATTAAAATTATGGTTATTATTTATTGACGAAATATTTTTCATATTGAATAATCGGAACGAAAAGTCATGTCTTTTTCTTTTCACCCTCTCAATAATAACAATAGCCTTTTTTTATTAATAAACGTCAGGTGCAACATATGATCAATCTATCATAGCAGATTAACCTCTAACTGTTGACACAAATTGTTGCTCAATCCCTACCACCAACCATCGACATGTTGAGAACAAGGAATAAATAAAATAATTATTATTAAATACTAAATAAGAATTAAAAATTCAAAGTCGACAACAAAATGAAATGAATGTTCATAGAGTTTTTTAATCCCTTGGGTAGATTTGATAGACAAAAGGAGGAAAATAATCGCTAAAATTAAAAACATTACCTAATTATTATTACTACTATTATTATTATTGTCAATCAGACATCTTTAATCCGGCAGCCTTGCTCCGAAGTCAGTCAAATCTCTCTGGAGCTCATCAAACTGCCTTTGAAGTGCACACAAGGACTCGATATTAATATTCTTGTATGAATATGGATCATCCATATTTGTAAGGAGGGACCTATTTATAAATTATTGTATCTCGGAAAGAAAAGAAAATTGCTTTAAAATAAATTTAACAGATGGGTAATCTGTTGCAAAATATATTCTTTCTGTTATATAACTTACAACATACTGGCAATATTTTTGCAACAAATATATATATCTGTTTGATTTCTGCAACAGATTGATCAACTGTCGTAACAGATGTCTCCAATTGTTTGACAATATAAACAGATGTGTCATCTGTTGCAACAAGCTAGTCGTCTGTTTATTCAATTTAAGCCATAGATGGGCTAGGAAAAATAAGGTGCATGCAGATGGATCCACTATCATATGTGTGGGAGTTAAGTATGTATTACTGATAAGGTTACCGGGACAACACACACAAAGTACAATATTTTTATGAATGCAGTTTTTAACCGATTAGGCATTGATCATTCAAATAAGATCATGCATTGTACCATTAAGTTTGAAGGGTTTGAAATTGATAAGGCTAAGGACCTCATGAAGATGGTGCAGATCCCTGTTACGAATTACTGACGGTTGGTGCTCGTATTTATGCGTGTCAAGTTTTGAGAAGGAATCAATATTTGTCGTCACTGCAGAGAACCAATAGCCATTGGACTTAACTTTAAGTGTGTATTGGACCCTTAGAGGGCCCTCGAAGCCTCGCAATGCATAAAAAAAGAACGAAAAACCAATATAGTTATTACCCTGGCCTAAATTTATATGGCTGGATTGCTCGCTCAGGGTGATGATTATATGCTAGAAGGTGCGGTAGGAGAATGCTTTCGAGGAAAAATGGGTGGTTGATGGAAGACTATATCATCTGAGAGCTAATTGAAGAAGAGACATAGGGTAGAAAGAAACTTCTAACGAATCTGGCCGATGGAATTATCTTAACAGATGCAAAATCTGAATCAAGTGCAAATATGAAAGTGTATCCGGTAATGTAATTTCGTCTGTTGTGTCTCCGAAAGAAAACAATGCAAATGAACACTTTGATAGGGAGTTATATGGTAGGGATTATCACTTAGGTAAGAAATAGGAGAAGACCAACAAAGCAGCCTTACGGGCATCGAGGGTAGAAATAATGTTCAACAAGTCTAGAAAACTTATGCCAACAACAACTGCAATTAAAATAAGAAAACTAAGCGAAGGCAGCAATTTCTGAATTTTAAATTTCATCCCATCTTCTTATTTGTGTTTCCGATCAGGTCTCACAGCCGTTGACCTGATTAGAACCACAAACGAGATTGAAAGGCAAATAGAGTATAATTACTTCCTTAGAAATATGGATTAATTGATTGTGTTTTCTTGCCTTAGCATGATTTCAACATTTCTTGGAGAAGATCAGATGCTTGTTGTAGTATATGAATCCCGATAATTTTCAAGCTTGCCTCCAGCTTGTTGATTCTGTATCCAAGCTGGTCGTTACCGTCTTTGAAGTTGGTAAGGAATTCCTCGTCTCTTGTGAGCTCGATCAGGAACACTACCTTTAAAGTTGTGGCATTCTAGAAGCCCTTCAGAACACTTACTTCAGAAGCCTTAAAGGATACATGGAGGGTCACTGTGTTTGTTTTATGTCAAAATATGTTGATGCACGTTGAAGATGTGGTCCCAACAGTTGAACAACACACTTTTATCGAGCGTTGCCCAATGCATCTTGCTCAACCAATTTGATAAATTAGTAAGCATGGAGTTACGTAGCATGTGATTTAAACCGGCTCTACCAAGCCTATCAAACATTACATAACTCCGAGCTCATTACCCTATCAAAACAATATGCCCGAGTTAATGCACCAATAAAAAAAGCCCAATCTGTCAGCCTTTCTACAGATCACTCTTCTCCAATATAGATGACAAGATATCTGTTATGCAAAAGTCTACACCATTGCCAGACATGCTTGCCTGGGAGAAATTCTTCATAGGACCTCAATAGAGATCCTTCAGAAGAATTGCTCCCAGGTAAAAATGTTTGGCGACGGTGTAGACTTTTGCATAGCAGATATCTTGTCATCTATATTGGAGAAGATCAATCAGAAGAAAGGCTGAGAGATTGAGCTCATTCGATTTGTGCACTAACTCGGTCATATTTTTTTGATAGAGTAATGAGCTAAGAGTTACGTAAAGTTTGATAGGCTTAATAGAGCCGGTTTAAATCACACGCTACGTAACTCCATGCTTACTAATTTATCAAATTGGTTGAGCAAGATGCATGAAACAATGCTCGATAAAAGTGTGTTGTTCAACTGTTAGGACCACATCTTCAACATGCATCAACATATTTTGACCTAAAACAAATACAGAGACCCTCCATGCATCCTTTAAGGCTTCTTAAGAAAGTGTTCTGAAGGGTTTCTAGAATGCCATAACTTTGAAGGTAGTGTTCCTGATCGAGCTCACAAGAGACGAGGAACTCCTTGCCAACTTTGAAGAGGGCAACGACCAGGTTGAATACAGAATCAACAAGCTGGAGGCAAGCTTAAAAATTATCGGGATTCACATACTACAGCAAGCATCTGATCTTCTCCAAGGAATGTTGAAAGCATGTCAAGGCAAGAAAAC
>NC_061118.1:155259291-155275294 GCF_002878395.1 Capsicum annuum
AGAGCCGGTTTAAATCACATGCTACGTAACTCCATGCTTACTAATTTATCAAATTGGTTGAGCAAGATGCATGAAACAACGCTCGATAAAAGTGTGTTGTTCAACTGTTAGGACCACATCTTCAACATGCATCAACATATTTTGACCTAAAACAAATACAGAGACCCTCCATGTATCCTTTAAGGCTTCTTAAGAAAGTGTTCTGAAGGGTTTCTAGAATGCCTTAACTTTAAAGGTAGTGTTCCTGATCGAGCTCACAAGAGACGAGGAACTCCTTGCCAACTTTGAAGAGGGCAACGACCAGCTTGAATACAGAATCAACAAGCTGGAGGCAAGCTTAAAAATTATCGGGATTCACATACTACAGCAAGCATCTGATCTTCTCCAAGGAATGTTGAAAGCATGTCAATGCAAGAAAACACAATCAATTATAACCATATTGCTAAGGAAGCAATGATACTCTATTTACCTTTCAATCTCGTTTGTGGTTCTGATCAGGTCAACGCTAATGGACCTGATCGGAAACATAAACAAGAAAGCATGGGATGAAATTTAAAATTCATAAATTTGCCGCCTTCGCTTAGATTTCTTATTTTAACTGCAGTTGCTGTTGGCATAAGTTTTCTAGACTTATTGTACATCATTTTAACCCTCGATGCTCATGAGGCTTCTTTGTTGGTCTTCTTTAATTTTTTATCTAGGTGATAATCCCGACCACGTAGCTCCCTAGCAAAGTGTTCAGATGCATTATTTTTCTTTCAGAGACACAACAGATGAAATTACATTACCGGATATACTTTCATATTTGCACTTGATTCAGATCTCGCATCTGTTAAGATAATTCCACCGACCAAATTCATTAGAATTTACTTTCTACCCTATGTCTCTTCTTCAATTAACTCTCAGATGATATAGTCTTCCATCAACCACCCATTTTCCTTCAAAAGCATTCTCCTACCGCACTTTCTGGCATAAAATCATCACCCCGAGCGAGCAACCCAACCATATAAATTTTGGCCAGGGCAATAAATATATTGGTTTTTTGTTCTTGTTAGATGCAGTGCTAAGCTTAGAAGGCCCTCTAAGGGTCCAATGCACCTTAAAAGTTAGTCCAATCGCTATTGAATCTCTTTACAATGACACAAAAACTTGATTCCTTCATAATGCTTGACAAATAAACATGAGCAACAATCGACATTCAATCTTAAAAGGCTATCAAAACTATATTCATGGTCCCTCAGCCTTATCAATCCGGACCTACCAAACTTAACTGTAAAATTACAGACATCTTGTTTGAACGATCTATGACTAATCAGTAAAAACATCATTCACAAAATCAGTGCACTCTGTGTGTATTTTCACGATAACATTATCAGTAATACATACCTCTCACATATGAAGTGGTTTCATCTACAAGCAGCTTATTCCTCTGATCCGATCTTTACTGCAACCTCTTGCGATAGTACGTCAAAAGTTGATGAACTGTCAGTTCTTTATATCTACAAAGAAATGGAAAAAAATTGATGTCACAAAAAGAACATTGTGCATATGTTATATCAGATATGGAGTCTATTACAACAGACGTGGAGTCTGATAGAATACATCAAACCAGCCTGAGGAAGACTAAGACTACTGACATTGAAAAAACAAGACAGGATTGCTCAATGAACTCACTTTTGACATATCCAAGAAATATTTTTTACCTCCTTTAGTAGTAAGTACTACTACTTGATATTATCTACTCATACCAGAAGTTTCTTACTTTAAAATTAAAAGAGAAAAAAAGATTTTCAAACAGATATGTCATCTGTTGCAACATATATAAATATCTATTTATAAATCCGAACAGCTCAATCATCTGTTACAACAGATATAAATATCTGTTTAAAAAATTTCAACAGCTCAGTCATCTGTGACAACAGATGAAAAATTTTATTTGATAATTAATAAAATTAGATATGTCATCTGTTACAACAGATATATATATCTTTTTGAAAATTTCTAATAGCTCAGTCATCTGTCATAACAGATGTAAATATCTATTTGATAATTAAATCAGATATGTCAACTGTTGTAACATATATGTACCTGTTTGAAAATTTTCAACAGCTTAGTCGTTTGTTGCAATAGATTTTATTACTATTGATTTAGGTGGAACTAGGGATGAATGAATGAGCTCGCAAGGTCAACTATAAATCCAATCGAGTCTTTGCAATTTTATGGCATTGGTATTGCGTTCATACCGATCCGAGTCATCGATCGATCACTCTAAGTTGAGATGAGTTCTCATCAACTCAATGTTAGGATAGTGATAGTACCTAAGTTGATTTAGGTGGAACTAGGGATGAATAAATGAGCTCTCAAGGTCAACTACAAATCAAATCGAGTCTTTACAATTGCATGACATTGGTATTGCATTCATCCCGACCCGAGTCGTCGATCGATCACTCTGAGTTGAAATGAGTTCTCATCAACTCAATGTTAGGATAGTGATAGTACCTAAGTTAATTTAGGTGGAACTAGGGATGAATGAATGAGCTCGCAGGGTCAACTACAAATCCAATCGAGTCTTTGCAATTGCATGGCGCTGGTATTGCGTTTATCCCGACCCGAGTCGTCGATCGATCACTCTGAGTTAAAATGAGTTCTCAACAACTCAATGTTAGGACAATGATAGTACCTAAGTTGATTTAGGTGCAACTAGGTATGAATGAATGAGCTCGCAAGGTCAACTACAAATTGAATCGAGTCTTTGCAATTGCATGGCATTGGTATTGCGTTCATCCTGACCCGAGTAATCGATCGATCACTCTGAATTGAAATGAGTTCTCATTAACTCAAAGTTTTAGAAACTATATCTTTTAAAATTTTTAAAATTAATTAAGATCAATTCAGACCAAATTAGCAATTTCAAAACTTGTCATTCTTTTCCAAAATTACAAATCAACCCATACAAATCATCCATTTGCGTGAAAAACTTTTTATTCCAAATCTTAAGTTCTCGCTCTTCTCTCTCTCTTTCTCTCTCTCTCGGGGTGTCCTCTCTCTCTCAATAATATAAATAACAACTACTCAACATATTGCTAACCCTTCAAAACAGGTCAATTTTCTTCCTATTTACAACTACATATAGTTGTTTTTTTCAACTTCATTCTCGCAGAGTTTGAGAAGAGTTCTACATTTGTTCTTTATTCTAAAAATTAGGGCTTTTTAGTTAATGATAAAAAAGAAGACTTTTAGTTGTATTATCTTTGAGAATGAGTTAACAATTTTGAGTTTTGATGCTAAAAAAATAGGAAGCACTCGAGAAAACTCTAGTTTTTCTTTCAGTATTTTGTTGACTGTCGTGGTATTATTGGATCGTGTTTGCGGTGTTGTTGGTGGCTGTTGATATTTGTGTTTTTTGGCGGTGGTGTCAGTGGTCTTGGTGTTGGTATTGGTGGCATTGGTGGCATTGGTTGTGGCATTAGTTATGGTGGTGGTGGTTCATCTGTTGCAATGGGTGGAAGATTTGTTGAGAGATATTAAATAGGTCTTCAAACAGATTCCCCATCTGTTCCAACTGATGGGTTATCCGTTGGAGTATTTTCTTGTAATGTGACATAGAATAATTTATTGAAATTTCTCCACCTGTTGCAACAGGTGAAATATCTGTGGGGAGATATTAAATAGGTCTTCAAACAGATTCGGGTTCCCCATCTGTTCCAACTAATGGATTGTTCGTTGGATTATTTTTTTGGTTATGTGGTAAGAATAATTTATTGAGTTTTATCTCACCTTTTTTAAAAAAAATTATGCTGATATCAAATGCAATGTATTTTTTCTTTTTCTTTTGTTTGTAGTTAAAAGATGTCTCCCAAAAGAAAAGAAACAGAAAGTGGAGAAAGTGGATCAACTTCCGAATACCAAACAAAAAAGGCTAGAGTACAGATAGATTCAGAGGAACTTCTAGAACAATCTCAGTCAGGGCAAAATGAAGCCGAGGAAAATGATAACTCCTCCTCACCAATGGGGCGTGAAATAATATAAAAATTTCAGCATGATTCTGTCAAAACCATTAGTATTGACAAGTTTTGAGTTACGATGTCAATGAATAACCTTAATGCAGTATTTGGTGATCTTGTACTTAAACGTCAGTTGCGGAAACCTTTTGACGAACTTAGGAGTATTATGAAGAAGGAAAACATAGATGGACTTTTTAAGAAGAGCCACTTTGCACACTTTCTTGAGCTGTCTGGGCCTTGCCCTCTCCGTTTTCCAATGATCATAGTATATGGCCTTCTCAAGCGTAGGATCATGTATACGGGGGATGATAGAGGTCCGAAGGAGGAAGGAAATAAGATGGATAAAGTCTGAATCAACTACTGTGACATGCCGGTTTGTTTTGGATTGAAAGAGTTTGCTATTGTGACGGGCTTGAGATGCGATCGTTCAGAAGAACCTGCCATCAAGAAAACACCCCACAAAGGGTCCAACAAACGCAAGGTAAAAAAAAGAATTGTTGGGCATTGTTGGACCTAGCTACAAAGTGAATGATTTGATAGAGGATCTCAAGAATAAAGACATACGAAAGCACTACAAGGAGAAGTTGTGCTTAGTTTGGTTTGTCCATTCCGTTTTATTGACAAAAGACGTCAACAAAGTCATAGAACATGATTTGTTAGCACTTGCTGATGATTTTGGGAAATTCAATGATTATCCCTGGGGCTACGACTGCTACTACTTGACTGTCAAATATTTGCTGAAAGAGCTAAATCCAAAGACGACCACATTATATGGATTTACTTGGGCTTTCATGGTAAAATTGATCACTATTTTTACTCATTCATTAATTTATATTGAATATACTTGTGACTTTTTTTTCTTACTTCCTGTTTACAATTTTTAGGCTTAGGCATGTGAAGCCATTCCTCCCCTCTGAAAGCATTTCACGGATTACCTAGATAAGGTTTCTCATCCAAGGATCCTTAGGTGGTTGGATGCAGTAGATAGCAGCAAAAAAATATTAACGACGCTGATCTCTTTAACCCTCCGGATGATGCAGTACATCTTCTTTCAACTAAAATAATTTGCCTCAAAGAAAGATATTGAAATAGATGTTCCATCTGTTGCAACAGATTACCCGTCAACTGCAACTGGTGCAATAAATGGGTAATTTGTTACAACAACGATCCATATTTCACATCAGATTAACCATATGTTGCTCTGTTCTCTGAACCTTACTCAACAGATTACCCATCTACTGTAAATTATGCAACAGATGGGTATTTTGATGCAACATATTATCAATCTATTTCAACATAAAAATTAGTTGTTGCGGTAGCTAGATCATCTGTTCCATAAGTTAACTGTGTTAACATAACTCGAGCCTCATGTAACCCAACTGACTGCAAATTATTATTATATGATTTAAATTCCTCCTATTATTTTTTTTATAGGTTGTGCATCCTTTTATCATGCCTACCATTGATGAGCTGGGGATGACTTCTTTTCTTAGTCTGGGTCTTGTTGATACAAAAGAAGATCCAATGGTGAAGTTAATAAAGAAGGAACTGGATGGAGCAACATCCATAAGAAGAGTAGTTAGGCAAAGTCAGTCTAATGTTGAAGCTCTTCACGACCTAACTAAAACAGAAACAGATCCAGGTGCTTCTTCTGGGGGTGTTGCTGGTGGAGTTGTTTTTTATGGTGGCAGCCATCCTGCTTCTGCTTCTGCTGCCAGTCGTGATTATGAGCATGTTGGTGCTCAAAAAAAAATAAATATATTTGAAAACACCCTTTGCACAGGTCCTCTTTCTCACCCCTACACCGGTTTCTCCCACCGTTACAGTGGTCTCTCTCACCCCTTCTCACCCTCATGTTCTCATTGCAAATGCAAAGTGTGTAAGGACAGAGAGGATAAACTCCTCGACAAGCCAGAGGCTATTGCTGAAGCTGTCGAGGAGTTGAAATCCAGGAGGGGTATTATACCATCCAACGAAGTAAGGGAGCCATGCACTCCTACAGTGGAGGTTAGGAGGAAGAGAAGAAAAATTAGACAAATTCTCTCCGTTTTGAAATCAGCAAAAATTGCAACTCCCCCCGCTCCAATAGTTGTTGAAGTTCAGGGGTCGCCGAAGAAGGTGGACATATTCGTAGCGCTTGTCAAGGAGAAGAAGAAGGAACTGGAAGAATTCATCAAGATAGAGGTTCAAAAAGAATACACCATGCATTCATTTATCGCCAAAGACTTCTAGAATATGACAAATATGTGCGTGTGGTACGAGGACAAGGTAAGTTTACTTTTGCTAATCTACCCTTCCAATCTACTCCATGAAGAAGAATCTATGCAGCAGATGTGTAATCTTTTGCGAAAACTTGGTATTCTGTTGCAACATAATACACATCTGTTGCATAAGTTGCGTTGGCTGGGTAATCTGTGAACTGATTCAGAGAACCCTCTGCATCGGATTCTTCCGACTGTGTTTTTATTCTTTACAATTACTAACCTATTTAAAAATTGTCTTCTTATACCACAGTATGTTGATGAAATTCTCTGCCTCATGAGGGGCAGGCAATTAGTGTACCCGGATGCTTATGATGCTGACGATAAGATAATGGACCTTTACTTCTACAACAATTTCAAGGATAGGTATGCTAAACTCTGTAAGATAGCTAATTCCTGTGGCTCGAGATTTGATCATTTAGTTTCTATGTTCCAATAGGATGAAGAAGCAACTAAATATGTTAGAGGAAAGAGGCCATATCCACATGGCAAGAGCTGGACCAAGGCAAAGAGAATCCTTGCAGTCATGAACGTGGATGTCACCCATTTTCTCACTATTGAGATACTATTATACGAGGGAAAAATTAAGGTTTATGACTGCAACTTACCTGTGTTCAGTAAGAAAACGTTTTTAACCCACATGCAGCCACTCTTGAAGTTGTTGCCCAAGTTGTTGACGCAGAGTAAGTTGATGGATCATTTGTCGGCTGAAGTCTTAGCGAAGGAATCATGGATTTTTGAAGGTCGAAATAAGAACATCCAGCTCCCAAAAAACACAACTGGTGCAGCGTGCGGGCCGTACTCGCTTGCATACATCGAGTGTTTGTGATCAGCACATAAATGATCGGTGTGTGCGACACCATTGTGGGAAAGATGCAATGGGTCTGGGCATATGGGGTACTAACTAAATGGTTGGAACTCGTGTATAAAAAAGAACATGTACAGACAGAGACGAACACAATAACAAATTTTCATTTCCAGCCAATTCACTATACATATAGGGGCAATAATTTTTATATCTAGCAAAGTTGAATTTTTATAATGCAACAGATTTTATATCTGTCGTAACAGATATAGTACCTGTTGTGACAGATTGATTATCTGTTAGAATAGGTTGATCATCTATTGCATTATGCAGATGTTCCCCGTCTGTCTATCGCAACAGATTACTGATCTATTGCAACATATAACTTATCTATTGTATCTGATCGGTAATCTGTTGGAGAAAATAAAAAAAGCAGGAAGACCTGTTATATAATTTCCAGCAGATGACCTACATGTTGCATCTCATGTTGCAACATATTTCTAAATCTTTCTGATAAGATATGTCGTTGTTGCAGCAGATGTATTATCTGTTGCGATATTTGAATCTAGTACTCTATTTCAATTAACATGTTCAAAACTCAGAATTAATTATATTCATAGACAAAATAAAATAAATCGAAGCCTTCGGAAATTACATGAAATAACTCAACAAATAAATAAAATATAAAAAAAATTATTATGAGTACTAATGATCTACTCTACAAATAAATCAACAAGTTAAACCAAGGAGGATAGATTATTACATTGACGGACTAAAGCTATAAAGATCTAATCAATATGGACAAGTTGTTCTTCATCCAGTGCTATGGAATTCAGCTTTGGTCGTCGTGGATCTTTAACGTCGATTACGTACGGCTTCTGAGCTGTCGCTTCTCCATATTTCCATAAAAGAGCAGTATATCTTTTGCGAAGTAATCCGACATCAAGTCTATCATTTGGTACCTGTAATACATCGCTCAAATACTCGGCATAGGCGGCAACAAAAGGACCACAATTCCTGCATTATAAAAAAATAGATAATCCATATCTTGCAGTTCATGCAAACGTTGTGAAATTTGTGAAATTTGTGAAATGAAACTAAATCATGACACTTAAAGTTATAGGCTACCAATGGTTTGTTGAGCAATTCCATCAACTTATTGTATATCAAATGGATTAGCCATTTTATCCCGGTATGCTTCAATCGTCGACCAATCAGTACGAACCTTTTGATCCAAAAAGCCACTCATATCAAGGTAAGTAGGCAATATTTTGGCCAGCTTTTGTATCTCAGACGACGGCCCAAAACGTCTCCTTTGAGACATCGAGTCATAAACTCAGATGCGCCTCTCTTTTAAAATGACGACAGCCAACAACCAATGGAATTCATCACCACAATTAATTGGGATGTACACTTCATCTACCAAATGCCAAGGTAAGCCAGCCGGAATGCTAAAACCTTTAATGATGTTGATTAAGCACTCCTTATTTTGGAAAACTTCCGGCTGTTGTTGACAATACCTATCGTAGGCATTATTGATGTAAACTTTGTACAATAATTGCCTGTTGTGTATCTGTATTGTTCTTGTGTTTGCAACTTGGTCTTCTTTCGGAGGTAGTAAAAAATGACATCGATGTGCTGCACTATTATCAAACATTTTGGATTACGTGACGAAAAAATCAATATGCAGATGCAATTAAATAAAGTATTAATTAATAGTAATATGTATGGCCTTTAAACCTCATCATTCCAGCAAGTTTGGGGCTGTAACATCAAATAGAACCAATTCTTTATTTCGGGATGTGCAACAACAAAATCAAATATATCGAAACTAAGACTCAATTCGTTCACTTTGTAGCGCTCGTCATTTTGTTTTCTACATGATAATTTATATGTGTTAATGTTAGGTTCTTACAACAAGGACTGTATAAATCAATATCCATAAAAATTGATTTATGTACCTGCCGGCATGATGCTTCAACAACCCTTCGGCAATTCATTCTGAATAGTCGTTGATCCACTGTGTTGGTTTTTTTAGAGCCTCGTCCGAGATGTTGAACCCTTCAAACGGGTAATTCTTCCGTTCTCCCAAACTAACAAGCTCCACTTTTTCTTCAGCTTTGGAAGCAGTTGATGAATTATCAACTGTCATATTATGCTCTTCGACAGTAGCTGTGACATCCACCTGAAAAGTCAGAACAATGCTAAGTAGATATATACAATAGATTTTCCATCTGTTACAACAGATGAGACTTATGTTGCATCAGATGGATTATCTGTTGGGAAAAATTCGAACAGGTAAATCAAAGCAGTACGATAATTTTAAACAGATGACCCATCTGTTATAACATAAGACTCATTTGTTGAAACAGATAATGAATCTGATGCAATAGGTTAGACAATAGTTGCAACAGATGTATGCATCTGTTTGATAATTTTCAGCAAATGTATCATCTGCTGAAACAGATATGTGTTTGTTTATTTTTTGGAACAAATAATATATATTCACCTTCTTCAGCTCATGCTGCTCTTATGTGGCCCTTGCACACTGAACATCGGTGCAAGACAAATATAGAGGCATTGCAATCTTGCTTTTTTTATGATTGATGATGCGTTGGAAGTGTCTTTCCTTTTCCTCTTAGCTGCCTTGATCTTTAGTGGAGTGTCTGGATATGAAATCCTCTTTGATAGAATGACACCCCTCTTAGATGTCATTTTCTTTACAAAAGCAGTTAGTGCATTAATAGCATTAATCACTCCATCGTGTTTCACCTTGTAGTCTTGACATTTGTATGAAGAACATTACAAAATCTGGAGAAAAATCTGTACAACTATTATAATCATAATCATAATGGTTTGTTGTTTCAAAAACTGTAAGGGAGCATCATTAGCCCCACCCTCCAAAATTATTTTTCTTGTGATGGTTTTTGCTCCAAACAATTTCATTTTTATTTCATCAACGACCTTAAGGTCCGATAAAGTTTGCACAAACCGTAAAGTAAGAAAAAATGACATCTTCAACTCTCGGTTGGTCGAAACAAGCCACGAATGGATAATCTAAAATAAATTGATACATATATTAAGAATGATGATGAAATCATTTAGTCATTAATTAAAACAAAAACTTGATTAGAATTGGACTTACTGCTTCCTTGGGGAGATTGAAAAGATAAAAATTTTTTGCATTTTTATCGGTTTTGGCCGACAACCATCTCAGAATTCTTGGACAAGAAACTTCTTCCCGGTAGTTCACTTGTTGTCTCAAATAAGGAATGACTTCGAATGCCCAAACTTATAACATAACGCCACTACATCAAAAGCATTATTGAATAAAAAAATGATGAATCATATCATGATAAAAGAAATATTTACCATGAAGGCCCATGAAAAAACATATAAGTTGACTGTTTTTGGCGTTAGCGAAGTCAACAAATATTTGACAGTTATTTTGAAGATTTTATAACCCTAAGGATAGTTGTTAAATACCTCAAGATCCTCGGAGATATTTATTAAACCGAGGCTTATGTTGTTGTTAACGTCTCTCGCCCAAAAAACATTATATACAAACCAAATCAAGCACAATGATTTCTTGTGCTTCTTTGAAAGTCCTTTACCTTTCAATGCTTCAATCAAATTTTTGTTTTTGAAGCTTAGACCAACAATGGAAACCAGGTCATCATGATCACTCAACTTTCCCTTTCCTTTTTTGGGTGTGCGGGGTGCTTTTGTTGGGTCAAAGTAGGTATAACTTGAGAAGGAGAAAAAGGACAATATTTTAGTCTGATAACTATAGCAAACTCCTCCCAACCAAAACAAACAGGCATGCCATAATAATTTATCCACACCTCATCCATCTTATCTTTGTTTTCATACATAAACCTGTTCTTGAGAAGATCATATACCATTTTCATCTGAAAACGAGCATTGTTGTCCTCCGACAAATCAAGATATTGCCCAAAGAACCTTTCCCTGAACTAAGAATCCAATTTTTGTTCTCAAAGTATTTTTCTGAAGGCGACGAAAAATTTTCCCATGACTGACTTAACCACGAGATCACCCGTTAAATCCATGGCACCATCGCACTGTATTCTCACAGGATAACGATCAATGCTGAAGATTTTGACCAACTCTTCGACGGAAGGGCTATTAGCATTTGGATAATCTCTTTTGAAAGATTCCTTCTCCCCGTGTTCATTATCTTCTGCTCCTAATTGAGATAACGTCTGTAAAGCAAGCTCATAGAGTGGTGGATGTAGCTGAGCTGCTACACTTGTTCCTTTACTTGGACTTAATTCAATTTCTTTTCTTTTAGAAGCCATGTTATCTTAAATTAACAGGAACATAACATAGATTATAATTGATTAATGCATAACAATAATATAACAGTTCCAACAGACAACTAATCTGTTGCACCAGGTATGTTATCTGTTGCAACATATAACCGACCTGTTGCAACGGATGAGTAATTCGTGGAAACCATAAAAATAGCACTATCTCTTGCACCTGGTATTTTATCTGATGCAACATATAACTGACCCATTGCAACAGATGAGTAATCTGTTGGAAACCATAAAAATAGATCACTAATCTGTTACACCAGGTATTTTATTTGTTGCAACATATAACCAACCCATTGCAATAGATGAGTAAACTGTTGAAAAGAATAAAAACGGATCACTAATCTGTTGCACCAGGTATATTGTCTGTTGCAACAGATAACCGACTTGTTGCAACGGATGAGTAAATCATTAGAAAGAATAAAAACTGTCCTAATCTGTTGTAAAATAAAGAGTAAACCATTGGAAAGAATAAAAGTAGATCACTAATCAGTTATCTGTTGGATCAATATTGTTTAGATTTCTTCCAAACAAAAGAGTCGTCTATTGCAACAGATGAATAATCTGTTAGATTGTTCACCTGTTGCATCAGATTTTCATAGTTGCATTAAATTTTTAATCTGTTGCATCAGATTTTCATCTGTTGCATCATATGTTTCATCTATTACATTAGATGTTTCAACTATTGCAATACCATTTCTACCAAGACAAACAACAAATCAATCCAGCAACACCAACATATCATACACACACTAAGAACATAAACTGTGACCAAAAATCACCAACAAATTCGAATCAATAGTACGAAAACGAGAAAAAGAAATGCAAAAATACCATAAATTAGGGTTTTATTCAGTCCACATTTCAATACCAGAAGAGTAATTGGCCCAAGTTCCTCTGTTTCTTCATAATTTTTTACCTGTGAAAAGGGAAATGGGAGGACGAAGAACTCGAAGTTGTTGTCGCCGGAGAAGTATTCACGCCGATTGACGGTTGAAAGTCGAAAAGAAACTCATCCGACTATTCGTCATCGGAGGTTGAAGAGAGAAATTTTGCAGAACTGTTGGTTGGGAGAGAGTTGAGAGAAGCTAGAGAGAGAGAGTGGTTGATTTGGATTGAAGAGGGGTGTGAGTTGGGTTAATTTGTATTTTTGAAAAGATTAGAAAGTTTTAAAAATATTAATCAAGTCCACAATTAACTTAATCGAGTTTCCTAATGATGTTTGACCCTATCTGTTGGTCAATGTCACCAATCCTTCATTCAAGACTTAAAAACACCTTTCCTTCAATTTTTTCATATTTCTTTATACTTTGTATATTTATATATGTGTGTATATAGTATATACATGGTATAAACTTTATATA
Source organism: Capsicum annuum (assembly GCF_002878395.1). NCBI lineage: Eukaryota > Viridiplantae > Streptophyta > Magnoliopsida > Solanales > Solanaceae > Capsicum > Capsicum annuum. The sequence goes on from NC_061118.1 coordinate 155,272,063, forward strand.
TAACATACTTTTATATTTCTATTATAAATATAATACTTTATATATTTATGGGCATAAATATAATACTTTGTGTATAAAGATATCAAGTATTATGGTATATAAAGGTAGCAGTCGCAGTTTAAGGTATAAATTTGTTAAATTAGAATATAAAGGTAGCAGTCGCAGTTTAAGGTATAAATTTGTTAAATTAGACATATTTTTTTATGAAAAATATGTATCACCGATTTATATTTTTAGCATATATATGGTATAAATTATTTATAGTTGAATAGTATAATAAAGATGTACACAATATAATATATATAATCAAATTAAAAATGAGAATAATTTGTGACAGTGGTAAGCTAATCTGTTACAACTTTATTAATTCCATAAATATAAAAAGCGATTATCCATTATTAATTACACAACTATAATTCCTTAAACGTCCGTATCACAACAGAATTATTATTATTATTATTATTATTATTATATTATAGTAATTAGGATCATTAGCAGTAAAATAATGTCTTAAATAAGGGAGAATAATAATAATGAGAGAGAAAAAGATATATATATTAATTAGAATAGCATTAAGTTTGAAATTATAATTATCTTATTCTTTAAAACTGCTATATACATAATATTGAAAAAAGTAGTTATAAGGAGAGTTTTATGTAAAAATTTAAAAGATTGGGTTATATATAATAATAATAATAATAATAATAATAATAATAATAATAATTGGAATTGAAAAATTATGAAAACACCAAAAACCTGTTTTTTTCCCTTTTCAGAAAAAATTTTCAAAATTATTTTTCAAATTTTCATAACCAAATACCATAATTTCTAACTCCAAAAATTTTTTTCGAAAAAAAGGAAAAAAATTTCATGGCCAAACTGCGCTAAGTTAGCTTTAGTCTACTCTTGGCTCTTGTAATACCTTGTAGGTTCCTAGACGTAGCAAGACAAGAATACAGCTCACTATGAGCTAAATCCTTTAAATAGGCATGAAACTGTAGGTTTGCTATCCTACCTAGGCATGAAACCGTAGGTTTGTTGTTTTTACCCCTAGATTAACTAGTTGAGGTGGCTTATTGTTTTGTAATTCTCCCTGGTGATTAATAAAAACTTTTAGTTGTAAAAAATAGTGCATTTTTTGTTTATTTTTTTTTGTGTTCACACGTAAATTAAAAAAATATTATTTTAAAAACATTTGTATATCGATAATACTATACGAAATCCTTGCTGGGGTTGTGGTTTGGAGTGGTGGGAACGAGGGGCCATAGAAATGGGTGAAGATATAGATCAATTAAATTGGAGGTTGGGGAAGATATAATTTACCTGGAATAGATCACTTGTACAACTTTTATCAGGGAAGTTATTTTTAAAAAATTTTAAAAGTTAATTGCTTTGTCAAAAACATATTGTCCAAATACTTTATTTATCCAAATATTAAAAAAAATAATTGGAAAATTGTTTTGTCCATACCACACACACCCAACATTAAAACTGAGGTGTGGGTAGGGGTGGGTGTTCATGGGTCAGTTAGTGGTTAAAATCAGAACAAAAATCAATTTAGTCGTTTTTTAAATTTCTAAAACCAAATCAAACCACAAAAAAAATATAACCGTCGGTTTGGTTCGGTTTTTCGATTTTTTTGGTTATTGACTAGCCTACTCCAACCATCTCTAGAATAAACTCCTTTTTTAAACCCATAGAAAAGAGTATCACATTGAACAACTTCTAATGAAATATCTGTATAGTAATGGACAAATGACACTATAAACTCTTAAAAATCAAAACAAACACATTAAACAAAATCAACATTAAGATGAAAAGCACCAGTTTTGTATTATAGACATTAAGATTATCCAACAACATACAAACACATACATGTACATTGTAAAACAGAGTTTTATATTCCGTTGCATTGTACCGCAAGAAGAGATAGAATTGGGCAAACTTGAGTTATCTATTTACTTTATAGACTAGTTAGGTGAACTAATCATATAGAAAAACAATTGAATAAATAAGGAAACATAAAACTACCATTTGAATCAGGGACCATGGTAACTCGTATTGTGAAAGCTGAAGTAAAAAAAGTGAGGTAGAGATCGTATGGTTAACTTATTAGTAATAGTAGGTAGAATTGGGGTTGGGTTTGGGGCTTTACGCAATTGAGCTAAAGTATTGATTGAGCTAGACATAGATTAAAATTTAGTTTTAAATTAAATTTAATAAAATATTTATATTTTATTCATAAATTATATATAAATAATTATAATATATATAGAGAGAGAGATAGATAGATAGATAATTTATCGGTTCGATTTGATTATTTTCATGATTTTTTTTAAGTAAAATCATAACCAAACCAAATAACATCGATTTTTAAAAATTTAAAATCAAACCTAACTAAATCAAACCAAGTATTATTTTTTTAATCGGTTTAGGATTTGGTTTTTAACCAAACCCAGCCCTAGGTGTGGGAGTAGTTTATATAAAGCTTCTCTTCCCCCTTCACATTAAACAAAGCTTCCTTTGAATTCTTGCTTTCTTTTTCTCTTCACCTAAATCTATCTCCTTAAACAAAAATGTTTGGAGCATCAAAGATACTGAACTATGTATATTTTTCTGTGACTCAGTTGAAATGGGCTTTGGATTTCCTCCTCCTCCGATCTTCTTCTCATTTAATTTACAACATCAACAGTACCACCATTTCAGAGAATTCTTCTTCTCATGGTTTTATACTAATTAGGAGTTTCGAAGCCGAATCAACAGGCAAGAGTGGAGCCACAATATTAGGTGCAGATCGATTTAAACAACGAACTCATGAATAGCTTTTGCTTATATTCAATATCTGTGTTTAAAAATTCATTAAATAAAATATGCATGATAATAGTTTGATGGCAAGTTGAAAAATCTATATATTTCAAACTATAGCTCTGCCTTTATAATTTGCAGGGACTTGGGATTCAGTAGAATGTGCAGTTTGTCTATGCGAAATAGAAGAAGGAGAAGCAGTTAGAGAGCTGATATGCAATCATTCTTTTCATAAAGTTTGCCTTGATAGATGGCTTGGTTTTGGACGCATGACTTGCCCATTATGCAGAAATAAAATCAATAAATCGTCTTTTCTTTTTGTTGATATCAATGAACAAGTTATCTTATTTGATTTCCGCTGCGGAAGATCAAGAGATCGTTGTCAATGGTGGCTGCGATAAATAAAGTTGGCATGATATACATAGAT
>NC_061118.1:155278294-155424314 GCF_002878395.1 Capsicum annuum
AATAAGGATTGAGTTTAACTCATCTACCACCACTTCCATAATTCTGCTCCTTTCAAGTTCCTCAACCCGCTGAAACTAGAAGTAGTTTCCCCCATCTGAATTTCATCTCTGTAAATAAACATAACGTCAGAGTTAGAGACCACATGATGCTTATTACCCTCTATATCCTAATGTTCGCATTGCTTCCGGAATTTTCTTTTGTTAATGTTTGATGTGATTTTTAGCTGGCACTAGGACCATTTCAATTTCTGTTTGTAGCCTCGGATTTTCATTCAACTGCTTTTGTACATGTCTTTTATTTTCTGCAGGTATCTACTAATCCAAGTGCAGTGGGTGGGTGCAGTTGTAAAAGTTCATTTATGGTGAAGCTGTAATTTGACACTTCAATAACATTCAGCCAAATAATCAGTATTACTCTTAGCTAGTCATGGTTCATTGCAGTCAAAAGACAGTTCTATACTAATCCTTCTGGTATCTAATTTATCCATTGTTATCTACTTCCGCCGTTTGAGCGCAAGACCTGCATTATGAAACAGGCAGTTTACACAATTTGTACTCAAGAGGTCACGGGTTCTTTATTTGTACATGTCAATTTTTCGCCTTTTTGGAGCTAGTTGGAAGTGCAGGATGTAACTGTTAAATTAGGCAGACACATATGCTGTTGTATTATATGCGGCAATAATTCCAGTTGAAGATACAACTCAGTTTTGGTTGGAAATTTGTACGAGGAATTTTGAAGTGGAGAAATTTCAATCAGCATTTTACTGCCTGCCTTGCCTATAGCTATTGAAATGAAGGCTCTGTGGGAGAAGCATATTATCTAGTGTCCGTCCCTATCCACTGTGGTAGAAAAGTTCTGATCAAGCAAAGCTTTGTCAATGATCATAAAGTCTCTTCATTTTGCAAGTCCAACTAGAAATTACTGAATTTGGACGTATGCTTCATTTGTGGGTCTTAACGTGGAGTGTTCTATTTCTGCACTTATATTTCTTTTGTCTCAGTTACTAAAGCGGTAATAGTCAAAATATGCTCGGGACAGGGTAAATTTCATGGAACTTATGGTTGCTGATGGAACATGTTCAGATGATTGGTAGAGTGGTAGAGTGTATAAAAATAATTCTCAATATAGTATAATGGTAATGATGAGATTAGTTATATTAGGGCTATTTTCTTTTCACGTGTATTAACGGCAGTTCTTTTTGAAAAAAATAAAAAAATCTATGTTTATCAATAGCTCATGTATTGTAAATACCATGATTTGCTGCTATTTGTTAATTATACATAAATTAAAAATTATATCAAAATAAAGGATTAAATAATAGGCATAATATGTAAATGTTCTCTTTAACTTGACTTTAGTTGACATTAACATCCTTCAATTTTGGGTGTAGACAAGTGAACACTCAAAACTATCATAAAATTGAAATAAGTAACACATGCATTTTATATGTCAGATTGTGATTTGCTATATAAAACATGCTTACTAGTACACTTTCAAAATTGAAGACTATAGATGTCCGAGACCATATTTAAAAACACGATTATATATTATTTCTAAACAACACATGACTAATATAGTAATATATGTATTAAATCTTCCAATACTATCCTTCCAGCCTAGCTAGGAGTTGTTTGATTGGAAAGAGTTATTATGAAATAATTAATTTCGAAATTAATTATTTTACTATCTATACAGGATAATGTATTTCATCATATCTATCTATATATAATAGGAGAGGCAAAAATGACAAGTATCAACACTATAAAAATTCTACTTAAAAAGAATTAAAAAAAAAAACTATTCAAAATGAAAAAAAAATACATAAATTAATCTGCACATTAACTATCTTTTACAATTTTATGCTTTTGAATGATAACTACTACAAATCCAACTTCTTTGTATCTCGATTTTCTAATCTCTATGAATTATATCCTTTCAAATCGAAAGAAATAGTGCTTAAACATATCTATTTAGATATTTAAATAAATGCATCTCCTATTTATATAGTATTATTTTTTCGTAGGATATTTTATTCTTATTTTCTTCTTTGGAAGATAATTATTATCGTTTTCACTATGGATTAGTTTTATGTTCCACAATCGAGTGTTGTATTAGTTGCCTTAGTTCATAAATTGTGATTTCAATAGTTAGGTGTTTGGCTTATCAACATTTAGTTTATTCGTTTATCAATTTGATAAAAAATCTTTCAGTGGATCATACCCAAGAATAATCCATCGCAGTTTGAACAAAGCGACGTAATTCGTTATTCTCCCAAAATTTTATGAGTCCAGGCTTTATGAAAAAAATTGAAAATGGAGATGATTTCCTTCTAAGCACAAAAGTTCTTCTTTTTTTTTTTTTTTGCTAATTTGAAATATATTTGTCGTGGTCTTTCTTCCTCGCAATTGACATAATTGATCCTTGATATCACTGTTTGCTATATTATGCACTTGGTTATATGTATAAAATTTCTGCAAAAAAAATATACTTAATTCAAACCTTATTCTTCATCTTTCAACCTTATTACTAAAACAATCAAATCATCTCACCCAAACAAAAGTTTTGCATCAATGCATACATCTTTGTTTTAGTTAAACTTTTGTCTTCTAAATTAAGAAAAAAAAACCCAGCATAATGAACTGCTCAATGTATCTTATATTACTTGCATCAATAGATAAAGGTAAGAATGTTACGATTCAAAATCAAGGATCATGATGGCACTTAAAGTCGTAATTATATGATAAAATAAATGCTTTACTTGGAGTAGGTGGGATATGTATGAAATATGCATTGCGCTTATACATATGCAGATGAAGGCGTAATTGAAATATGTATGGACAAAGCTTGATTTGATTTTTTTGGTGACAAGGAAACAAATGCATTAAATGTGAGTACCTTTTTTTTTTAACCTTGAATGTGAGTTTGATATTGCTAATTGCACACTATATTAAAAGTGTAAAAATTTATTAAATTTTTAAGAATAAGAAAATTCTATATCTAATTAACGAAAAGTAATAATCAAAGACGTTAAAACATAGCAAGATAATGAAAAATTGCATGTTATATAACAATATAAAATTTTAATGACAATTAAAATACAATAGCTAAAAGATGATAAAGTTTTAAGCTTACTGAATCTTACAAAATATTTGTTTGCTGTGGTTTAATAAGCATGTGAATATGTTCTCAAAATTGAGAATAGTTTTAGTAGTTTGTTACATATTAAATTAAAAATAAAAATAAATCAATATGTATAACCAAGTTTTCTCAACAGTTTTTATTCGTCCCATGATGATGATGAATTTATAACTGAATTACATTTACAACTTAGATTTTTTTTCATTAATCAAGTAATGCAAGTGAGATTAGATTAAAATCAATCTAATATGTACATATTTTATTAGAATTTCATTTTTAAGTGAATGTTAGTACTGCTACTAATTAACTTAAAGTGGTAAAAGTAGTAGGAAATGATCTACAAATTTTATTGATCCAGATCAAGTTATTTGTATACATAACCAAAAAAATTGTGGTGGTATTTGCTTGCTTATCAATGTCAATTCTCATTATATAAAAAAATAAAATATTTATCTCAATTGAATCATTTTTGTTATTTGAATTGTAAAGATTTTCAGATCTTACTTTGTATGTTGTTGTTGTTGTTAGATTTATAAAGAAGAGGATTCTTAATGAGACAGTCGGACAGGGAGCGATTCAAAATTATATTATATGATTTATTTCACTTACTATGTACTTCTGTATTAATGGTATTGATTCATGTTAATATCTACTTGATTTGCTTATATACACGATATATTAGTTTTTTATGTTTCATGTGACAGAAGACGGAAAAAATTATACATGACAGTAGTCAAGAATGTAGTTCTGTATCAAAATTATATAAATTTTAATTTATAACCTCATTTTATACTCTTGATGTATCTCCCGACATATTATCAAGTAATTGTATGATTTATTTTCTTTAATTACATATATCTTTTTTTTTTTTATCACAAGTTGTATTATTAAGTGTACCTTTGTTAAGAGTTGATACAATGCATGATAAATTTATAGTACTATATTTGGTATGTTATTTTATTTTTTAAAAATAAACATTTTATTTTTTACTCAAGAAAGTTTAATCCAACTACAAATACGTCTGACAACACATACCCAATAAAATTTCACATGTGAAGTCTGAGAAAGATAAAAGGTATGCAGACTTTACAACTACTTGAGAGATAAAGAGGCCAACTACCTGTGACAACAAAATTCTAAACATTTTCTTCGTCTCACAATTTAATTTTTCCTTTAAAAGAGAGGCAAGAAATTAGGAAAGAGTGATGTAAAAGGACACCGTAAGGTGTTTTATGAAAATATTTCGATCATCACCTAGTTTACCATTAGAAGGAAGTAAAGAGCATCAATAATCTAATTTACAAAGAGATTATAAAATTTTTTCAACTATTCGTAATATTATCTGTGTATGTCCGTTAAAAAGATCATGAATATAAAAAATGATTTCATCTCTAAAGTAATGTAAATTATCATATATCAAGACATAGTGAAACTTGATAATGATTGTGGCGGGTTTTAAAATGTAAAAGCTATATATAAAATATTTTGTTACTGTAGTAAATAAAATACAGAGTTAGCTAAGATATAAATTGAGTACAATAAATTTATGACAAAGTAATTATTTCGCTTTACAAGAATTTTAAGAATGAACAGATATGCTGAATTTTTTTATTTATCACATCTACTCTATTACTTGGGGTCACAAAAAATAAAAAGACAGAAAAAACATCTATCCAAAGTAACACAGTATTTTGACTTTTTGACGGAAGAAGTTTCAACTTAGAATTAGCGGTATATGATGTAAAAAAAAATAAATAAACTTAAAGGTATCACTCATTAATATACTAATTTAAATAATTCTTTTTTAAATATACAAATATATAATATAAATTCTACATAATATATAACGTAATTATATCTTTAATATTGCCCGCATACTAATATAAATAATGAGACAAATAATTTCTATACTAACAAATAATACCTTCCACCAAAAATAAAATAATGCCTATTTTATGCCTAACAATTTATTGCTTATAGTTCATGGCCGCTCCATTGTAAAACAAGTTGGACGTCGTCGTCGTGTCGTGCGCTTTGGTTCTCCGAAATCTGAATGCTTAAACCCTCGCCTAAACCTTTGTGTTTTAAGGTTCCTCAAAGTCCATTACAGAAAGTACCAAAAGAAAAAAAAAATGTCATTTTTAGTATTGAAAAGATTAGGGAGAAGATCAAAGCAGCTCTATCGAATCCCCACACGCCAATTCCTCTTCTTCTCCTCTTCTTCTTCTTCTTCTTCTTCTTCTTCTTTTACTACACTTTCTTCTCAATCTCCTAATAATTCCATTTCCAGTAATAACTTGTCTATTTTTCATTCTTTGTACAATTCATCCAATACAATAATAAATAAGCTATTGTTCTCTTCAATTTTCAATGCAATTGCAAAAACCCCATCAGGGTCTTTATGGGGTTTTCGGTTTTTCAGCTCGGAACCTGTTATTGAGCCCACCACTACTGATGGACTTACTGTCGAGGGAATTATTGCTAAAAATTGGAATATGGTTGATGATACTGAGAATGATTGGAAATCACATGCTTCTTCCATTGCTCAGTCTGTTCATCTTATCAAGAAACGACTCAAGGTATCCCCATCTTTCTCTAATTGTTGTCTTTGTCTCTGTTCCTTTTTACTTGTCACTCAATTTTTGACTAATTTTCAAGCTAAATTTAATTAACATAATTCGATATCCTAAATTTTAAATTTATATGTTTGGAAACTGTATGAAAAATTACTAAGGTCCAATTCTTCTCATATTTATAAGATGTAAGAATACATCTTTAAATATTTGTTAAATTTGATGCAGCGTGACTCTCAAAAAGCGAGATGTTACCAGTAAAAAGGAACGGAGGGATTACTTAATTTAGGTTGACCATATCACTAAAAACTGTGAACTTTTTGCTTATTGATGAAGAAAAAGAGAGACAACCTTGTGATATTTATGGTAAAGTGCTGATCTTTGTGCTTATCCGGTGAGAAATATAAGTTTATGATTTTTATGTTTTTTTTGTTCTGTTTGAAAGACATAATTCTACAGTTTGTGTCTGATAGTGGTAGTTTCTCCTTACAAAAATTCAAATTTTTTGGGGGGTGGTTGGGAGGAGGGTATTGAGGAAGTGATGGACATGGAGATAACTGAGAACGGACCAATGTGAGCTTCAACATAGTTGGTCTCAGGCGCAGATAAAGGGGGGTTGCTGTAGGTTTACGACAAGTGTGAAAATAATAAGACCTTGATGAATCCTCTAATCGTTGTATTTGTTAATTGAATATAGTAGCTTCAGTGTTATGGCCGGGTTCCAGATGGACTAAAATGATTGATCGATGTTTCTATAAAGTAATAAAAGCAGTAATAGCAACTGATAACTAACATAACTTGTCCGACAGGAGATTCTAGTTGTACTTGGGCATGTTTAAGGGAATGTTATTTTTATTCTTTAGATTGATATAATTATTTCACTGAAGTAAGATATTAGATTGCTCTCTTTGAGAATGTTTTAATTCTATTTAATGAGTTTAGTCTTTTTGTTGGTGTTGTTTGTTTGCTCCCATTTATAGTGGAAAAGGCTAATGGATAGGCTTGAAGTGCTTTCAGCTCAGCTCAATAAGGCAGATCTTTGGGATGACCCCGTCCACGCTGGGAAGATCAGCCGCGAACATGGTTCTCTAATGAACAAAGTGGAGGATGTTATGGCTATTGAACAAGAGTTGGTTGAACATATTGACATGATTAAGCTTGCGCAGGAAGAGAATGATCCAGAGTTGGAATTGGTGAGCTTAAATTTGTTTATTGCTTGGAATGGAGTCTGCTACTCTATGTTTTCGTTGTTACACTATTCCACTTGGTTCTTTAGTTCAGAATGGTGCAAATCTCAAACACGATTCTCCCTCCTAAGTTCAGTTTGTTCAGGCATATCATTGGATTTATATCAGTACTTTTATTTAAATATCAGTTAGTTTTGATCCTATGGGTTCCGTTTAATTTGTAGTTACCTCTTTTCTGATTCTGTTTACCTAACAATCTAGTTCTTAGTAATGATTACTGTATTACTTGGGGCTGATATGCAAGTACCGACAGCCCAATTCTTGCTTAGTATGACAAATAAATAAGTTTGTAACTCCATCTTCTTTATCGGATTTGGTTATTATCTCATGTCTTGAGCCGGGGGTCTATCAGAAACAACCTTGCTACTTCTTCGGAGGTAGTGGTATGGACTGCGTACATCTTACCCTCCCCAGACCCCACTATGTGGGAATACACTGGGTTTGTTGTTGTTGTAACTCCATCTTCTTTATGAAATTGACTGCTTGGTTTGACCGAAAGTGAAATAAGGAGGCGATCAATTTTTTTGGTTTTGTTCTACTTTACTCCCTCCATTCCTTAATATAAGTGCTCCTTTTGGGTTGTGATCTGTTCCTAAATAAGTGTACGATGTTTAAGGCTTCAAGAATACTTTGATCATAATCTTCCTAATGTGCCCTTGAGTTTAAATATAGTAATTAATGTCAACTTGGAAAGAGATAAAATTTAATTAGGGGTAAGTTGGTAAAGTGACCTTTAATTTTCTAGGAGTGAGCAAGCCAAAAGGAGCACTTATTTAGAAAATGGAGGGAGCATGTAATAATTTTGAACCTGACTTGCAAGTCTCAACTGCCCAATACCTGCTTGTTAGAATGAATAAATAAATAAACTACTAAATCTTTAACTCTGTCTTCAAACTGATTGCTTGGCTTGACGCCTTGACCAGGAATGAACTTGGAACATTGAAATTCTCGGCTATTGTTATCAATGTTTGTTCACTTACTCTATTACCGGCAAATGCAATGTTGGTATTGTTTTTTCCTAAAGGGTATAGGTATGTAATGATTTTTATAAAGAAGTGAAACTTATATATAACTTGTGTCATAATTTACGTGATAAAACATTATATTTTTTCCTATCAAGAGAGTGTATCTTGGGATACTCCAATTCAATTCTGCCACTTCGGGACCATATGGTACTTGCCTATTGGATCAATTTTGTGAGAAATTCTATTGTGACTTGGCATTCCTTCCTATTTTATTAGTCATTTTGAGTGCAGGAATCAGTGAAAGCTCTACTCAGGATTAGAAGGAACGTAAAACAAAAGGAGCTTGAAGCATTATTATCCGGGGAGCATGATTATTGCTCTTGTTATATAGAGGTTAGTCCCTCTGAAGCTCAGACCGTGTTTTGAATTGTCAAACATATATCTTTTAGCTTGGAGAACTTTTCGTCTCCCTGGTTTTTGATTGTGTACTTATCTCTACTTGTCCCATCTTGTCCCCAAAAACTTACAAGGACGCCTCATAAGAAAAGCAACTCGAGTTGTTGACATCTGCAATCATGTTTTTCGTAAAATGAATGCTGACAGACTTGTTATTTCCTGTATAGGTGCAAGCTGGAGCTGGCGGTACTGAGAGCATGGATTGGGCTTCAATGGTCATGCAGATGTACAAATCATGGGCTCAACATAAAGGATATGGTGTTTCTGTTGTGGATGAAATGCCTGGTGAGATTGCAGGAATCAAGGTCTAGGTTCTTACCTTATTTTCTTCTTTTACTTGAAAACTCTCTAGCTATTAAGAGGTATGAAAAGTGAAATTTGTGCATTCTGAGAACTCTATAGCTATTCCAAAAAAAATAAATAATTATTTGTAATGCATGCCGTTGGGAGAAACAGAATCGTTAAGACATATAATTAATGTCTGTTTAAAATATGGGTTGTGAATTTTTTCATGGGTTCTACCAACCAAAAAAAGAAAAGTGCCATGGGTTCTTATTTGACCTGAAACCAGGAAGTTTTCCTCTTCTTTTCTTTTTTTGTTTAAATTTTCGGTCATTGCACTAGTTAGCTATTGTTTAAATGCTCTGCTGATTTCTGCTCCCACTTGTTATCAGCGTGCAACAATCGAAGTTGATGGTGAAAATGCTTTTGGATATGCTAAATCAGAGGTAGGAGTGCATCGTCTGGTACGCATCTCGCCATTTGATAGCGCAAAGAGAAGGCATACTTCCTTTGTCGCAGTTGCTGTAATTCCAATTTTGGGAGATGGATCTACTCGTGTTCAAATCAATGAATCTGATCTTCGAATTGAGCGTTTTAGATCCGGGGGAGCTGGTGGTCAGTCTGTTAACACAACTGAGAGTGCTGTTAGGATAACTCATATTCCCACAGGCATTACTGCTTCTTGTCAGAATGAAAGGTAAGCATCTATGATCTAAAATACATAAGAAAGGTTCTTTCATTTCCATTGAGAAACAGAAGAAGAGATGGAAATTTTTAGTGCGCTAATATTTGTCCAAACAAAAGGTCACAGCATTCAAACAAGGCTTCTGCCTTGGCTGTGCTTCAATCGCGCTTGGACCAACTTGAGATGGCACGACAGGCTCAGATGAATGCACAACATACCCAATCTCTCACTGAGATCAGTTGGGGCAACCAAATACGTACTTATGTGCTCCATGTATGTTTCATACAGTTTTAACTTTTCATTTTTACCTTCATAGCCATGGTTCGTGTAGTCATCATAACTGCTCTGTATCATGCTTGCAGCCTTATCGCATGGTCAAAGATCTCCGGACAAATTATGAAGTTTCAGATCCTGATTCTGTGCTTGAAGGGGATCTTGATGACTTCATTTTGAGCTTTCTTTCAACATCATTAGACAAGGATGAAGAATGACCTCTTAACCTTAGCTTTCGGGTTCCTCTGGCCAGTGGATACTGAAATTGGATAACATTACTCCATTTGCAGCTCTCAGCTCCATTTTATGGCACCCGGAGGCCGCTTTACTGGTGCCTTATATTGCAGGAGAAAAAGCTCAAAGAAGTTATTTTTGGTCACAAGACATCATTCTTGCTTGTTCATGGGAATAACATATACTGGTGGCTGAAGTTTCACTATCTGGATCACATCATTTATACAAAGTTGATGAAATAATATCTTTCGACCAAGCTGGTACTCCCTTGCTAGGGAACTGCTTTATTTTATCTATGATCTGTAATGAAGTGTAACTGTTTTTATCAAAAAGAGAAAAAAAAAAAAAAAGGAATCAAACTGAGGTAGCGTACTTGTTTGTAACTGCATAATCAATTGATTTTGTTCTTGAACCCAATCAGTACGGCTAACTTCTACACTAGCAACATTCAAAAACAACATACCCAGTGTATTCCCACATAGTGGGGTCTGAGGAGGGTAGAGTGTACGCAAACCATACCACTACCTCAGTTGAAGTAGAGAGGTTGTTTCCGATGGACTACACAAGCAACATTATGCCACTGAAAAGTGAAATGTAAAGCTCAATAGCATACCGCTGTATTCAACTCGTGAATAATATCTTGGTTGCCTTGCTAATTGCAGCTATCTGTTTTTTTTTTTTCCTACTAGTGCAAGTACGACTATCTAGAGCAACTCGCTAGCCGCTTATTCTTTATTGTCTACCACCCCCCTCATCAATTTCCTACTGATTCTAACACTGTAAATTCGGTAACTTTGGATAAAATAGAAAATTATGGGCAAACTAGATCAACTGCCTGAAGATTAGATCCAGCCTAAGAACAAAATATGGAAGGTAAAATCAATCAACAACCAGGTGTTGCACAGAGTTGTAAATCCTGTTTTACCTTTGTTATTGTAAAGTGAAAAATTAAGAACTTCAGATTATAAATTACAGTGCAAAAAGATCGACGCTCAGGCAGCACCATGGCCTACAAATGAAAGCGCAGATGCAGGAAGAGTTGAGCTAGAAGATGACTTCAATTGTGCACCAAGAGGCAACAACTCGACTAGATTAGCACTTCCTCAAGAGTCAAAGATACCCAAAATTGCAGGCTAAAAGGAGAAAATCTTCTACTCATTTAAATCTCCACCATATCGGGAAATGTTCGAAGTGCAAATTATCTACAAATTTCAAGCTTTAAAATCATTATAAAGGAAACAAAATTGGATCTCCACGAGGAGAAAGAAGAAACACATGCATGGCTTGTATGGCTAGCTGCCCTATGAATCAAGAAAAATGAATTCCAGCTTTGTTAAAGAGAGAAAGGAGATGCATGAAATCTGCTTGTGCGAGCTTGGAAGATCTCTTCTCCTCAAACTTCCCTTCCTTCAGCACTGCCAAAACTTTCTCTTTGAAGTCTGCTCTTTTAGCATCACCATCATCCATCTCCATATCGTCGTCATCATTTCCATCGTCATCCATACTCAAGTCTCCTAAGGTCTCTCCCAAGGTAGATACATCCAAAGCCATTTCCATATCATCTGACGGAGCTTTCTCGGTGAGTTGTAATGCTTGCAAAGTTCTATAGTTCTTTTCCAGTATGGAGAGCACGGACTTTTGTCTAAAAATAGAACCTATAGTTTTGTTTTTCCGGTTGAAACAGATCCTGACCAAACCATCCCACTCCTTAAAATTGACAGGAGCAAGTGGTCCCCTAGGCTCAATTCTAACTACAGAAGAATCAACCTTTGGTGGTGGCCTGAAATTATTCTTTCCTACCTTCAATAAATGTGATACTCGGGCCAATAGCTGGGTGTTCACAGAAAGGCGGCAATAAAGAGGATCACCAGGTTGAGCAACAAGCCTCATAGCAAATTCTCTCTGAAACATTATTACTGCAGCTCTGAATAAAGGCCTATGAGCCAATAATTTGAAGGTAAGAGGAGATGATATTTGATATGGGATGTTAGCCACACATATGTCGAAGTAAGGGAGATCACACTTGAGAACATCCCCTTGAATAACCTGCAGCCCAGAAAATGAGAACAGCATCAACACCTCAATGTACACAGATGATGATGGGACATGCACTTAAATGAAAACAAGGATAATATCTAGTCATAAAAACGAAAGGAACATAAATGAAGAATGACAAGACATGAATAGTCTATTATGTAAATGCATTCTTAGCTTCATATTGCTAAGGCATGACCATGATAAGTAGGCATGTAATTATAAATCATGTAGAACAGTTTCAGTAATGTATGCGCCCATAAATCACTATTTACTGATAAGAGAAAGCAAGTCTATTGTTTAAGGAGGCAATTGTCAGAGCCAATTTTTCATAATTTTTTTTTTTGATCAAGTAATAAATAAATACATAGCATAATCGATGATAATTATGGAATGGATGTGAGTCTAAACCAGGCCCCCAAATCATGGGAAATCAGAGGGAGCAGACATGTCGACTCAATTCAATTTCTGTACACATAACCATGCTTCCTTCATTTACAATATCATCCAGAGCATCGGCTTATTGTGCACAGATCTATTTCAAATCCAAAAAAAGAAAAAAGAAACAAGATATGAAGAAAATGACCCAAAAAATCAAAAATGAAAAAAACACAGTAGAATAAAAGTCAAAACCACATCCTTGGACCCCGCAGTTGGGAGAATATCTAATCTTCTAGTTTGAGAATTCAGTTAACATAGAATTTGCAATCTCTCTGGAAATTGAGTGAAACAGATCAGATCTGGTTTCATAATGGAAACCATTTCAAGCTGAAGTCAGACAAGTAATAATGTCAGTTCCATTCCAAAGAGAAGGTTACTGATTGAAGTGTGCAATAATCACAAGAAGTTATTGGGATCACATCCCATAACCACCTTATGGGTGATGTGAACTTAGATAAGTAACTGCTTCTATCCCTTGTAGAACAGTGGAGTGAGTCATTAAGAAAAAACATTACTATATAGGCCATTTTACCATACTTAAAAGCAGCCATAATTAAAAAGAATCACTGAGCCACCAACTCCAAACCAACACTCGCCTCAGGATATTAATTCATCTTTCATCCAACTATTACCTGGAATGAGCTTAACCTTCTATCAACAAAACGTCTGTCTTCAAAACATATTAGTGGCTGAATTAGTTAATTTCCTGGAATGTGACTATTAAGCGTGATAATAATAAGAGACATGCCAAACATTTAGCGTCACTCATTCATGAACCGATCCAAACGGGAACTTGTAGTTAGTTTCTTCCTCAAGATGACATTCAAACAAAATGTTATCTAAACAAGAAGCACTACATTTCCAAATCACAATATAACCAAACAATAAGTATGATTAAGCACATATTTCCAACCCTTATAACATATTACCAACCAATCAAACATCACTGACCCAATTCACATTTATAACAAACACTAAATTCCGTTTCAATTAAAAATCCTTTATTCCAATGCTTAATATTGCAAAAAAATATAATTAACTAGAAAAAAAAAGATTTTTTTCTCTTCAAAGCTGTACTAACTTCACATTTCAATAATTTAAGCAATAAATATCTCGCAAAAAAGAAATGATCAAACTAAATAAGTTACCTTTAGTCGATTAGATAAAGGAGTTCCCTGAAACCTTCGTTGCAATTCGAGAACCATACGAGGATCAAGCTCAACAGCAATAACAGACTTTCCGGCTTCTAGAAGCTTCTTAGTAAGGTTACCAGTACCAGGACCAATTTCGAGAATAACATCAGTCGATTTAATTCCCGCTTTTTGGACAATAGAATCAACCAATAACGGATTTTTCAGAATGTGCTGACCTTTCGACTTGTGAAACGATATTCCTCCCTGAAAGTGAGGATTTGAGGCAGCACCGGCGGCTGATGAGCCTCGTTGAGGCTTGTCTTTCTTCATCTTTCCTCCCGCCATGTTTTAATTCGTCGGAGAACGTTTACGGTGATTCAAATCCCGGCGAAACTTCGGCGACCGAAGAAGAAATTTCAGTCGGCGATGTGAGAAACCTTTTGGGAGCTAGGGTTTTTAGAGTGATGAATTTAGTTTAATGAAGATCTATTCGGGCCGGACCAACTCATTTTATGGCTCAGGCCTAATGTTATTGGGCCTAATGAGCTGTGGCCTTTATGAGAATTATCAGAATTTGTCAACATATGAAATTTTGGTTATAATAAGGTATTTTTGATAAACATAAAAAAAACACAGTGATAAAAGTTCAATGAGATGTCTTCTCCTTCTGAACAAAACAACCCAGACCCATCATCGTTGACTCCACCATCGGATCCGCCTGACCCAACTCCGGCTAGCATAGAGGCGAACCCACCAAGGAAATTGTCTTATAAGGAAGCAGCAGAAAACACAAGTAACAACATTCATAGGAGTGTAGACTCACCCATGGATTTCGAGAGATTGGGGTCTGCGGATCCTGGAGCGACGGACAAACACATCCATCTATTGGAGGAAGAAGATAAGCAACGGTTATACTGTCCCTGGAAAAGATCTGTTAGTATAAAATGTTTAGGCCAAAGACTGAACCATTAGTACCTCTGATCGAAGCTTTCAGATCTATGGAAACTCTAATAAAACATCGTCCTCATCGACTTAGGGAAGGACTACAATACAGTCAAACTTGCTCTTGAGACAAGTCAGAAGAAGATCCTCCTCGAAGGCCCATGGTTCGATCCCGGCTCGTATGTCTCAACCAGTTTTTGGGAGCCTAGCTTTGTACCCAGCAAAGCCAAAATCGTATCATCAGCTATCTGAGTAAGACTACCTTCCTTACCAACCGAATTTTACGACAACGCGATTCTAGAAAGAATTGGAAAGAAAATCGAATGGGTCTTGAAAATAGACGCATGTACATCTTCCTCTCTTAGAGGACGCTACGCGCGTATCTGTGTGCAAGTTCAAATGGATAACCCCGTCTGCACCTCTATAATCATTGGTCACCACGTACAATAAATTTTCTGCGAGAGAGAGGGTTTCTTGTGTACTAATTATGGCAGATTGGGTCACACTAATAAAGGGTGCAGTTTCACATATACCGTTCGCGAAGACAATCTTAACAATGCGGATGTGGGAACAACGGAACACAACCAGTCCAAAGAGATAGTGTAAGAATGGAAGACTGTCTCTTTCGCAAAACGAGGTAACAAACCAAGTAGGAAAGACCAATCTTCAACAATAGGTACAAAGAAATTCGACAAATCGAATATAAATTCCAGGTCTTACTATCCAGAATCAGGTAAGTTCCTTGATCCCTCTCAATTCTCAATCCCTCCGGTGGAACCTCAAGAGGGTTCTCATCAAAATCCGGGTAAGGATCCTTCAAATTCCTTGGACCGATCTAGTTTGGCTAAACTTGGAAAAATGCCCATTAATACTAACCCAAATAGTGGGTCGTCTCTACAGTATATCCCAAATACTCACCACAACCCTAATGGTTAGGCCAAAGCAAATGCTAATACCCCTTCTAGTTCTAAGAATACTTCTGTTTGGGCCAAAATGAATGCTGATAATTCTTTCTCCTCTTCAAAGGGCCAACCCGCTAAGGCCCACCAAAACCATCCCCCTCCTATTTCTTCCAAAAATTCTAATAGTAGTAAGTCAAAGCTAGGCCCCACAAATAGATTTGAGGCCCTTCGAGAAGCAGAGAACTCTAAAAGCCAGAGTGATATGACTACCGATGGTCTTCTCAATCAAAAAATCACTCCCCCCAAGCTGAATGCGCCTTCTATTTCTCCTGACTGCACCTCCTCGGAGAACACTCTCCACAATCATTACTCGCCTTTGGACAAAAGCCATGCCATTTCCGTATCTCTCTATAAAAATCCTCTCTCCACAAATTTTTTTTTTTAGAACTCTTCATATCAACATGAACAACCTCCCCCCCTTTAACTCTAATCTTCGAATCTCTCCCCCTGGATCATGCCCCAACCTCGTGGTTAGAAATGGGACTCCAGGATATGTCAATCACTGTCCACGAAATGGTGGAAGGGAGACAGATCTAAGTGGTGATCCAAAATCCACAGTACCTTGCACTCCTAGCGAAGGAAGCCCTAAACCTCAGTCTAGCCAACTACGACAACAAACTCTGGATAACAGCCCTGATGGCAACTGCTCATCTGAATCCACAAGGGACCATGTCCACAGAGACTCTAGCTTACTCCCTCAATCAATTCTCACAAATTCTCCCCCTTTTTCCCCCTCACAACCCCCTTCTGCTACTGAATGGTCCCCCAATGTCTCCTTTGGCCATTTCTCCTTCTCAAGTGGAGGCACCACTGGCCAGATATCTACCCTCAGAGATTTGGGAAAGAGGAAAAACTCTGGATATGCTAAAGGAAAGTAATCGAGAAATGAAACCCATCCTGGCAACAATGAAAGCTCTCATAACAGAGGCAACCTCCCTAGACAGACAGATAGGATTAAAATTCACAGAATTAGTAAGCGAGATGTGGATAATCCTGATTCCATGGAATCTAACAAAAGTTGAAATGAATATCCAGTCTCTGAGCATCCTCACGGGGGAAAAATTTGTGATATCACTAGACCCCCTGAAGACCATGATCAACATCAATTTACCTCAGCCACCCCTGGACCCTCCGGATAAAGGAAAGGCAGTGACTGTGGACCCCCTTCTCCCCAAAACAAGTTGATGATGAATTTCATAATATGGAATGCTAGGGGCGCTAATAATGGGAAGTTTCGACGTCACTGTAATGCCATGATATCCTTCAATAAACCTGCTATGCTTGCTCTCCTGGAAACTTGCATGAGTGACCACCATCAACTCACTCAAAAACTTGGGTTTGCCTGCCAAATTCAATCTGCCGCTATTGGGATGTCGGGGGGTATAGTTCTGATGTGGAAAGATGAAATGTTCAACATCACGGACATCTTTATCACTCCTCAAACTATCCATGTGGCTGTTAAGGTAATTTCTCCTCCTTCTTCTTGGTTTTTTAGTATTGTCTATGCTAGTCCTAACCTGAAAATCAGGAAAACCCTTTGGGACCAACTAATAGTTTGGCTGACACTATTGAAAGCCATCCTGACACGAGCTGGTTGATGGGGGGTGACTTCAACGAAGTCCTCTCATCCCATGATAAGTTTGGGGAAAACCCCATTAGGAATAATAAAGTTAACCTTTTTTGGAACTGCATTAACCACTGCAATTTGGTGGATTTAGGTTATAAGGGTAGTAGGTATACCTGGACTAACAAGAGATATAGAAATACAAAAAACCTCATCCTGGAAAGAATTGATAGATGCCTTGCAAATGTTTAATGGCTCTATCTTTTCCCCGACTCTACTGTCTCTCACCTTCTTAGAACCCACTCTGACCATTGCCCTATCATGGTCAACCTCGGGGGTACTTCCACCCCTAAGGAGTGGTGCTCCTAACCCAACTTCCCCACCCTTATAAACCAAGCCTTTCTTAAAAGTAACGACCTCACTAGCTCTATTCTTGCCCTTCAGAGAATATGCATTCCTTGGAATAGAGAGGTCTTTGGGAACATCTTCTCTAGAAAGAAACGACTCCTATCCAGACTCGTTGGGATCCAAAAAAGCGCTCATTACCCTATTAGCTCCTTTCTTCATAACCTTGAGGACTCCCTCTCTAACCAATACAAGGAAACTCTTAGGTTAGAATGTGAATTATGGAAAGTAAAATCTAGGGTAAATTGGCTTACTGAGGGTGAAACGAACACAAAGTTCTTTTATACCTAAGACGATCAGGGCAACTGGTTGTACACTCAAGGGGCTATTGAGCACTCCATCCTCTCTTTCTATAGTTCTTTGTACACCACGGATCACTCCAGCTCGTCCAGTACTTCCCCAACCAATCCTTCCTCTATGATTTATATTCCAAACACCTCTCACACTATGCTGCACAACATCTCTTCTCTCATTGAAAAAAGGAAAGCAGTCTTCAACTTCAAGGTTACTAAAGCTCCGGGTCCCGATGGTATCCACCCTCTTTTCTTCTAAAAGTTCTGGGATACTACTAGCTCTCACCTTGTCTCCTTCTGCAATAAAGTTTTCTTTTCTGGTGAGATGGTTACTGAGGTCAACATCACTTACCTATGCCTCATACCAAAATGCCAAAATGTTTTCACCTTAAAGAACTTCCGACCCATCGGCCTCTGTAACATCCATTACAAGATCATCTCAAAAATCATTGCCAATAGGATCAAACCCTTCTTAAAAAAAATCATTGGCCCTACCCAAGAGATCTTTCTCCCCAATATAAGGGCCTCAGATAATGCCATAATTGTCCAGGAATTCATCACTTATTTTTCCAAAATGAAAGGTAAACAAGGCAACATGTTTCTTAAAATTGACCTTGAAAAAACCTTTGATAAAATCGAATGGTCTTTCATTAGGAAAGCCCTGATTTTCTTCAAGTTCCTTCTTCTCCTATCTAAGCTCATTATGTCTTGCATCTCCACCTTTTCAATTTCCATCCTGATCAATGGAGCAAAAACTACTTTTTTTTCTCCTACAAGGGGTATTAAACAGGGTGATCCTCTTTCCCCCTACCTCTTCATTCTTTGTATGGAACTTATTTCTAGAAGGATTGATTATGAGGTAGACACTCTCAACTGGACCTCAATAGCCATCAACAGAGTGGGTCCTAAGCTCTCCCACCTCTTCTTTGCGGATGACCTAACCCTCTTCGCCAGAGCTGACCAAAAGAACTATCACACTATTAAAAGAGTTCTGGATATTTTCAGCTCCTTCTCAGGTCAGAGGATCAATAGGACCAAGTCAAAAGTCCTTTTTTCTAGGAACTGCACTAACGAGGTTTCCCAGAACATCTCCTCTAGCTTAGCCATTCATGTTGGGGAAAATTTTGGTCGGTACCTTGGCTTTCCCATTTTTCACAACCCTCCTACCAAGGCTGATTTCCAATTCATCATTGATCGAATGAAAGCAAAGCTTTCCTGGTGGAAAACCAAAATGCTCAACCAAGCGGGCAGGAGCATCCTAACTAGATCCACCTTCAATAGCATCCCCAACCATACTATGCAATATATTGCAATTCCTGCCGGGGTCAATAAGCACATCGACAAAATTCAAAGGAACTTTCTTTAGGGCACTACTGATCTTAAGCGGAAAATGCATATGCTTAGGTGAGAAGTTGTAACTAGGCCAAAACATCTTGGAGGCCTTGGTATCCAGCAAGCTTGTCACAAGAACACTACCTCCTACACAGCCCTAGCTTGGAAATTCACTAAAAATCCCTAATCTCTTTGGGCAAAGGTCCTTGCTAACAAATACTTCAATGCTAATACCACTCACACCAACTGTTTGCAGGGTGTTTCTAGGACCTGGAAAACATTGTCAAGGGCATCAATATCTGTTCGGAAGCTACTAGGTGGATTATCCATAAAGGGGATCAGATTAATTTTTGGACTGATCGATGAATCCCCAACTACAATTCCCTGAATAAGATTATCCATGGCTCGATGACAGATAACCACCTGGAGTTAAAGGTGTCTGATCTCTGGAAAAATAATACTTGGGACTTCTCTCCCTTATCAGTCTAACTTCCTCCACCACTCATCCATACCATCAACCACACCCTCATCCTTGATTCTTCCAACCAGACTGACTACAAAATCTGGAACCTCACTGTCAATGGCATGTTCACTAGCAAATCAGCTTACAAACTGATAACTGCTGACATTTTCCTTTTGGAGAACAGCCAAAACTTCAGCTGGATTTGGTCTCTAAAAATCCTCAACAAAATTAAGCACTTTCTGTGGCTTATTCAGCATAATAGGCTCCCCTATAACCGTACTCTTTATCAAATGGGTGTCCCAATCGATCCTGCTTGTAAATTTTGCCAAAATAGCCATGAAGATATATTGCACATTTTTTGGTCTTACAGCCGCTTGACTACACTTTGGCATAGCCTATTCCAAAAACCCGACTACTTCACTCCTACCTTAACCAACCTTACAATCGATAACCTCCTGCAAACCATCAGAGGCTGGTCCAATAATGCTGCGGCTGACCATAATCTCAGCCTCAATGTTCTTGTTGTTTTCTGCCTATGGGAGATTTGGATATGCAGAAACGATAGCACTTTTAATAATAACAATAGCATCCCTTCCTTTAGGAATGCTTATGCGAATGCCATTGAATTCTCCTCTCCCTCCCCTCCCTCCTCCCACCCTCACCACGATATCTACATCAAAGTTCGTTGGCAACCTCCTGTGAATGCAACATATAAACTGAACACTGATGGGGCGTACCTTGGCAACCCAGGAATTGGAGGTATTGGGGGTTGCATTATAAACCGCAAGGGGGACTGGATTATTGGCTTTTTCAAAAGCTTCCCTCATGCAACTAATAACCAAATGGAGCTTTTAGTTCTTCTTGAAGGACTTAAACTGGTTGAGTCCAAAAAAATTTTCCCCTTTGAAATCAATGTAGACTCTACTAAAATTATTCATATGTTGAATGTGGGAAACATGCACTATAACCCAATTCTGGATGCTTGCAGGTGTGTACTCAGAAGGGTGGGTCATCTACCGGCAACCCACTGTTTTAGGGAGCAAAACGCTGTTGCAGATTGCTTAGCCAAGGAGGGAGCGAAGATGAAATGCTTCCAATGCACCACCATTTTGCAGTTCCTCCGGTGTATGCCCAACAATATGTTTGGGCAGACATTCTAGGAACTGATTATACCAGGAATATCAATCCTTGTACTAATTATCAGAACTTAGATTCACTTATTTTTGTCCCTGACTAAGTAGTCAGCAATCTGTATTAACCCTCTTATCTACTCCTTTATTATATATATCCTTCTTACCAAAAAAAAAGATAAACATAAAAACACTAATGTTATACTCCTCTATGACAAAGATTAAAGATTAAACAAAAAATATATTTATTAAATTACACTCTTAATTATTATTTTTTAAAGAATTGTGCAAAATCTTATCATGACAACTAAAAAGGAATAAAGAAGTTGGATTAATTCTAGTACACATTAATTGTCAAGGATATTTTTCCTTTTCTATTATCATTTTAACTCTTCAACGAATATATAAATAGATAAATGATGACAACTAAAAAGGAACAGTGGAGTTGGATCAATTCTAGTGCAACATTAATTGTCAAGGAGTTTTCCCATTTCTATTATCCTTGAACGAATATATAAATAGATAAATCATGACAACTAAAAAGGAATAAGAGAGTTGGATTAATTCAAGTACAACATTAATTGTGCAGGAAATTTTCCCTTTTCTATATATAAATAGATAAATGATTCAGGTAAATCTATGTCAACAAATATTTCTTATCCGATTTGAGCGTTTTTGAACCTTTTTCTCAAAATATCGTGGATTCCTAAAAAAAACATTATGGAGAAAATAGACTTCCAAACATTCCTGGTTTTGAAAAGTAGGCTAAAACTAAAAGGGAGCTTGTTGATGCTTTTTGCCAAGAATTTGAGTAAGTTTTCTGTTTAATTGTTCGTACTATCTTTTTTTATGAGCTATACATGCTTCAGTTATTGTTACACTTTGTGACGTTCAAAACTTATAAGAGTTGTCATAATTATAATCCGATTTTAAAGTTAGAGTTGAATAAATAGAGAACTAAGACATTAGATCACAAGCTCTAATTGATTCAATCAGTACGAAGTAATCTATGATGAAGATAGAATTATATATGATTTTTCTAAAAAGAGTAACTAATTAACTAACTAAATGAGAAATTAAACTTTATAATTTTCCAAATTATTGTATTGAACTGATGATTTGTACTCCTCTACAATCTCACCAAATCTGTTTTCCTTGCTCGTGAGTTTTTCAATTACTACTACTATGTCCTGATTAATAGGAATAGTGTCCTAGAGTAGTTCTCCCAAACTTACCCTAGTGCTTAATGAAACAACCATCCACAGCGATCACGACAAAATAGAGTTAGATTAATAGCAATAATATCCTAGAGTATTTCTCCTGAACTAACCCTAGTACGTACTTAATGAATCAACCACTCGCATATATAGATCACGAGAAAATAGAATTATCCCTAACTTCTACTTTTAAGCATCTCCTGATTAGTAGCAATAATATCCTGGAGTAGTTCTTCCGAACTAGTACTTTTTTTTTTAAAAAAAAAAATTTCCAGGTATGGAAACCTGGTGATGTATATTAATTATGAAAGAGGGGGGACTAGGACTTACCCTCAAAATACATCAAAGATCGCAAAACAATCTGGGCAAAAAGAATGTGACAAAACAGTGAACCTGTTGCACATTCACACTATCTACAAAACACTACACTTATCTAACAAAGAAATTGGCCTTATCATATCTAATCCTAAGATTTGGAAGCTGTGATTTATCCAAGAAATAAGCGCCTTTAGCTCCTGCTGGTAGTTGGCCAAAGTCGGTGTATAGCACAGATTCTCCACTGCTTGCTGCCAACTTTGCAAGGAAATCTGAGACCATGTTTGCTTCTCGGTAGCAATGGGAGAATGTTATCTCATTTGAAACAATCAATCTTGTGGTGTCTTCTACAATGGGTCTTAAATTCATATTGTGGGAGGCCCTAATTTGCATCATATTTACAATCAATAGAGAGTCCATTTCGACAACACAAGACTTGTACCCTCTGGCTTTTAGCCACTTTACTGCAAAATGTGCCGCCATGGCTAGCTTCAGTGTCATTGTGATCCCTGCACTGTATCGGTAGAGCAAAAGTAAAAAGAAAACTTCCAACACTATCCCGTGCTAGTCCTCCTATGCCGGCTTTTCCATTGTGGTCAAAATAACTTTCATCGGTGTTAAATTTAACCTGTCCCTGTTGAGGCTTGATCCAAGAAATTGCTGTAAAAATGGTTCTTGGCCTAAATTTCTCAACCATCTCACTTATTCTCACATAATTGGTTCCATTGTAAATCCATTTTTTGCATTGGAAAGGCTTTATCCATAGTAGACTTCATGTACCACAAGATTTGTTGCTCCATTCCCCTAATATAAAACTTTTTTTGGGCTCCATATCTGCATGAACATCTAGTCCTCCATATTTGCCAACATAACAATTGGCACCACCTGGATCATCATTTTCTGAATTGCATTTCTTCCATTGTTTTCCCACCAATCATTTAAGAAACTTCTTACTGGTTTGCTTTGGTATTTGATACCCATAGGATGTCCAAAAGCTTTCCATAACTAGCGTGCTGGTTCACTGTCAATGAAAACATGCTTGATGGTTTCAGGTGCATAGACATTCTTGTGGCCTTCGATCTCCATACCTGCATATTACATCATTAAAAGGTAATTTAGATTTGAGTAACCTCCAGGAAAGGAAAGAAAATTTGAAAGGGATACTATTATGCCAAACCCGAACTAGTACTTAATGAAACCATCTACACATATATAGATAACGAGGAAACAAAGTTATTTCGAATTTTTCCTTTTAAATATCTCCCATAGTTAGTAACAATAATATCCTAGAGTAGTTTTCTCGAACTTACCCTAGTACTTAATGAATCAACCATCCACATAAATCACGATAAATTAGAGTTATCCATAACTTCTACTTTTAAATCCTAATGATCAATCCATGTACGCTGTTCAACTCCTACCTAATCCTATAATCTTTTCCAAATAAAAAAGGATATAATGACGCATTCAATTGAAAATCTTCAATCAAACAACAAATAACACAGTATAGTTGAACAAAAGAATTAAAGCAACTTGAGTAATAGGAAACAAAATCAAAGAATTCAACCAACATAAGGTTCCTTGCAATAGAAACAATAAAGTATTTAGAACTCATAAGTCAAAGTAGGGAGATTGCTAGAAATCGATTCAGGACGATAGACACGTTGAATATTCCTCTCCAATGGTGTAAACCTTCGCCTCTCTATTCTCCAAGTGTTGTTCTATTTATATTCCATGGGTTTGATTAAAATGCATACAAAGGTTTTTTTCTTTTTTCCTGTTTCCCACCCGGTGTCCAATACCCTCATTGGTACCCGACTAATTCGGATTGCACACTGCAAGGCCCATTCTGGGGTGGCGCTCCGAATAGGATTTTCTCCATACCCAAGGCTCGAACCCGAGACCTCGATCTGGTTAAGTGTGGAGTAGTCTTATCACTGCACAACCCATGGTTAGAATGCATACAAAGGTTAAACTGTCTCCTGGATTGCCTTGGGAGATTTGGATTCACTAATAGCGAAATGTTCTTCAAATAAATATTCACCGTACTTTATTGGCATTTTTCTTTTTGGTTTTATTCCCTCTAAATGATTTACTTGTCCAGTAACAAGCTTGTTGGTTATACCTTGTTTCCTTCCGGTTATTAGTTCTTTTGCCTGTTTGATTCTATTGTAATGCTGATTAGCGATCTTATGGTTGTAAAAGAGAACAATAATTAAGCAAATGATAGTTAAATAAACATAGGGACTACAATCAGGCTCGGTATATGTATATATATTTTATGTCTTTCTTCAGGACTACCTGTTTATGATCATTAGATACAATATTATTGATGTAAAATGAGAGTTCAGTTCGTTTACTAATAACATTTCCTGATTTGCGAATACCTACATGCATATAAATCAGGCATAAATTCATGATTTAAAAGTAATTAACTGAAATTTAAATCTGTTGGTTTCAACAGCTAGCTCCATCTTGACTTGAAAAAAGTCTATTTTCATTTACTTCTAAACAAAGTTATCACTTTGCTAGCTTGCATAGATAAGAACAGGCTAAAATAAAAACATCTAACCCTCCCTACAAGAGGGAAGGTAGACTAGCAACACAGACCCCTTTAATTTGAGAGGTCACATAAAGTTCTCTATTTTCTAATAAGGTACTAAAATGTACTTGCAAAAAGGGATATCATGAAATGATATTCCCTTCATCGCTTACTCTACCTGAACCCTAGTTTCTATTTTCTCATAAAGGGATCATACACCTTGATTGGCATCGAGAGTTTGATAATAAGGATCAGCTAATAAACTCTCCATGGTTTGTCCCAGCCCTAGAATTTCACTTGTTTCTTCAGGATACATCCAAGTCAATGGCTCAGCGTAAGTCATTCCATAGTCTGGTACAACATTCTCTGCATAGTTGCTCACCGTCTGATAACCGGAGTATAAGTCATGCATATCACTTGCAGCAACAAGGCTTTCATTTCCTTGGTGCTCGAGCAATGGGTACATTGAGTCCAGATTTTCGTTGGAGCTGGATGCCACTTGATTGTTTTCGTTCAGCAGATGGTTCGTCATAAAGTCTAGAACTGAGATAAATTCATTATTTGGCAACGAGTTATTCTGCTGATGATCATCCTGGGTTGGAACCACCCAATCAGCTTGGGGCGTTGTTGATGAACTGTGCAACATTCCACTAGTTTGATTTCCCATAGCAACATTCATCAAGCTGTTGTTTGATCCTTGGTCGCGCAACATTCCAATAGTTTGATTTTCCATAGCAGCGTTCATCAAGTTGTTGTTTGATCCTTGGTCGCCCAACATTCCACTAGTTTGATTTCCCAAAGCAACATTCATCAAGTTGTTGCTTGATCCTTGGTTGCACAACATTTCAATAGTTTGACGACATTCCATAACAACAGTCATCAAGCTGTTGTCTGATCCTTGGTCGAGCAACATTCCACTAGTTTGATTTCCCAAAGCAACATTCATCAAGCTGTTGTCTGATCCTTGGCCGCCCAACATTCCATTAGTTTGATTTCCCAAAGCAACAGTCATCAAGCTGTTGTTTGATCCTTGGTCGAGCAACATTCCACTAGTTTGATTTCCCAAAGCAACAGTCATCAAGCTGTTGTTTGATCCTTGGTCTAGCAACATTCCATTAGTTTGATTTCCCATGGTAACATTCATCAAACTGTTGTTTGATCCTTGGCCGCCCCAAAGCGCCCTCCTTTGGTTGATATTTGCAAAATTGCTTCTCCTCTCACCTGCATTCGTAACAATTGTCACCAATTTTAATGCGTATGTAAATTTAAAATTGTCAAGTGAACAAGTTGGACTAAATTGGAGGAAGGGGGACTTAAATCCGTCAAATCAATAAACAAGTTGATTCATAACCATGGTCAAGATGAGCATGTTCTTATTGAATTAGGGCAGGTTATATTTTTATGGACTAAATCGACAACCCCAGATTGAACCACATATACACTCAATATGTTAAAATCAAACAGTTACATAAAACAATTATGATTCATACCTGATATAGGAAAACTTGAACTGAACTGTCGTAAAGGTATTGCCGCCATTGCTGATTTGTTAGGCAGTCGTCGGTTAGGGAGTAAAGCAGGTGAGAAATAAAAAGGATTATTCAGCTTCTTGGGAAAAAGTGGTGATCCATAGACACTGTCAAATGGAAAATCTGAAACCTCATGAGGATTGTACGATGGAAAATATGGACATAAAATGCTAGGATAAGGCTTTTTGCTTAGTTCATTCAGCCTTGAATCAAAACCTAGCAACTTCTCATAGTGCTTGTCAAGTATTCCTGGAGGAAATGTTACACAATGCCTCCTAAAAAAAACACAAGTTAGGAAAAAAAAAAATATTTACTAGTCAATAAATTTGTTATTAGAGAATCATACTTAACTAGTTTAATTTTACTCACCTGTGAATGCCAACTTGACCTCCAGTGAAATCAGCTGACTGCTGCCACAATGTGTGTTTTCTAGGTTGAGGATTTGTTTCACGATAGAGGATAGGTGGTTCATTCAACTGTATAAATTGTAATTATATATAGCGAGAAAGATAAATTAAATCTTGAATTAGATTATTGACTTAAAGTTCTTTAATAAGGGGAAAAAAAAAATTAACAAATACATTACGAATTTACCTCAATCTCAAGAACTCCTGGATGATCACCTTTGGGAGTGATGGCTCTAATAGCTATGATATCTGACCATTGAATTTCAATCTTGTTCTTAAGAGGTCCATCCAGAATTTCCCAAACTAATTTACGTTTGGCATAATAGTACTTAGCTATTAAATCACCTTCGTGCTTCGAAATTCTCTGTCAAATGAATTAAAGTTAGAAACGCGTTTGATTCATGGTCAAAAAAAATTCTTAATAATAGTTTTATTTTCACTTAGATAAGATTGAAGTTCTTAGAGAAAATGAAAAAGTGAAAATATTTATTCAAGAAAAGGCTCAATACTTATTAAAACTAGATATATTTTACGTCTTTAAATTAAATTATCTAAATCTTCAAATAAGAGAATATTTTTATTAAAAAAATAATATACAAAGTAATTTATTGTGAATACATGACTAACAACTTTTTAACATGAATTATATATGCTTTATAAAATAATAATACATTACATGTATGGAAAAAAAATGTATTTAGGCCACTGGTTTCTTAATGAGTAATTTTCGTAGTTATG
This sequence comes from Capsicum annuum, assembly GCF_002878395.1. NCBI lineage: Eukaryota > Viridiplantae > Streptophyta > Magnoliopsida > Solanales > Solanaceae > Capsicum > Capsicum annuum. Next base: position 155,305,596 of record NC_061118.1, read on the forward strand.
GTCAGCTAATATAAATTCTACAGATTTTTAAAAGAAAGTAACTATTAATTTGTTTGTCTAACATCAATGTATGAAATTTGAAAGAAATGTCTAATTGTCATGTGTTAGTACATTTTTTGACAAATGTAACATTATAATTCTAATTATTTGAAAAATATTAATTAAATAAAAAGGTTGAAACACAATTTACCTCCCAATCACCAACTTGGAGCTTTCTCGCAGGAAAATTGGAAGCTTTCAATTTTTCAGAAGAAATAGCAAAATCGTCCGTCTTAGACTTATTAGCATTTTTTCGAGTGGGTGGTCTTCCAACTTTGCGCGGAGGGCATGGAGAACTGCTGGAGGAGCTTGACTTCCCTTCCGAAAGTTGTGTTTCTATCAAGTTCACAAACGATGGTGTCTTGTTCAGCGTAAGTCCAAGAAGTTCTCGCTCCTGTAGAAGTCAAATAGTTAATTAATTCATTTATTCAGGAAAAAAAAAAATATTTCATTTTCATTTTTAGTCAAACAAATTTTTTAAATTAATTTATTTTTAAAAACTAATATGAATTTCAAAGAACTAACACAAAATTTTGGGTAAAAATTTCTAGATTCTATCGAACCAGTCTAAACGGTGAGGAAAAGAAACGAAACATAGAAGATTAAGAGAGAATTGATTTTCTAATCTTTTAGACATTTTTTTTTAGTTTTTTGATCTTTTATAAGAAATCTTCAGTTTTATTTTTATGTATAAAAATCTGAAATAATCGTTTTTTTCTTTAACTATAAGAGAGAAAGAAATCGCCCCTCTCATAATTAAAATGCACATTAATTTATGTAAAGCTCTTGTTTGTGGTGTATAATTTTCTCAAATGTGGGTAGTACTTAGTAGTGCTTATGTTTGATTTGATAGAAAAGAAGGAACAGTATGTATCTTTTGTTGGAGATTTTCCAAAAAAATCATGCATGTTCCTCCGCTTCCTTATAAAAAATATTCAATCCATCGAAACAAAAGTTAAAAAGGGTATTTATGCTCGTCGTGTTCTTTCTACGAACATCCGGCTCAAAGTTAGTGAATGAGGGGCTAAGGTGTGCCGACCTAAAAAAAAAGAATTGCTAAAAGAACATGTGTTGATAAAATAAAATAGTAAAAGTACCACATGCAGAAAAAAAGAAAAAAGAAAAAAACGAACAAGAGAAAAAAGCAGCCATGCATATTGGCTATTGCTACTTAGATTCAAAAACTTTACAGATAAGCAAACCATGGTAAAATGGCTAATAACGAACCTCTGAATTGGATTCTGGTGATGAACGGGCCCTTTTCGAGCGACCGTCTTCATCCGAATCTGAGCTACTCCGGCCAGAAGTACTTTTTGGCCGGAGGCTGCTCAGAGGATCATCCTCGTGATTGACTTGTTTCAGAGGATCCTCATCGTTGATTTGTGGGCTCATAAATTCAGAGTTTTGATGATCAAGTCCATGAAGGCCATGGTCATCTTCTATAGCCATGTTGCTTTGTTGAGAGAGTTCCCAACTAAGGAAAAAAGCAACTCAGAAAACTTAGAGATGATTTTTTGTTGAGAGAAAATTTAGTTGAAAGGAGAGAATTAGCAGAAGAAGAGTGAAAATGGACGCTTGTTTATATAGGAGAAGGAGCAAATAATATAGTGATGTGGAAATAAAGGACTCTCTCTCTCACTAATTAGTGTGCAATCTTCAACTTGTGTAGGCAATTTTTTCTATTGGCGGTAAATGCAAAATGCTCAATTTTTTGTTTCTTTCTCTAAAAGTAGTAAATTTGTTAATCTCAATTTCATTCTACTTGTCTACTATATCAAAATTAGTTATTATAATTTATTTGTTTAATTTATAAAGTCAAAAAACTTTAATTTGTTGTATTTTTAATTTCTACCATTAGTTTTTAATAACTATAAAGTAGTAATAGCATATTTAAAGTTTCAAAAAAAAAAAAAAATACAAATGAGATTAATTTGATAAAATATGCTCTTAATTAAAGTTTTCTTAGGATATCTTAAGTCAATAAGGATCGAGTAAAAAAATAAAAAAAGGTGAAGTATTTTTTTACCCTCCTTTCAATAAATATTTGCTTTTTTACGTATTATAAAAATAATTAATGAAATTTTCAAGCATATAATTACACTAAAAATAACATATCTAGTGTTATATTATAAATGAGTTTTAAGAAAGATGGTGTGAAAGTATTATTTTATAAGTAGGGTCCGAGGAAGATGGTGTGAATACAGGGGTAGCTCAAGGGTAAGGTTAGTAAATCGTTTGTTTTAAGCCTCAAAAATTTTAAGGCCTCAAAAATTTTGATTGTAAATTTTATGAACTTCAACCTCACTTGAAATAATAATGAAGACTGTGAAATGCGTCTAAAGAAAAAGAAATAATATAGAAAGAAAAAACTAACTAATTTTCACCAAAAATATTTAAGAATTTTGAATTAAATAATTCAAACATTGTATTAATATATAAGGTTTTAACAACAACATTCAAGTTAATATATTACAAATAAATGTCTAACATTTTATTCACTAGAATTAATCCTTACGTTAATTAATAATTATATTAATATGAGAAGTTAAATATTATGTGTCTTTTAAAATATTACACCAAAATAATTAATATGCAAGAACAAAAAAAGGAGACAACTCTAAATTATTACAGTATTATTTTTGTATGAATATAATGCGTATATATATTTATGTTTTTTTATTAAAATTTAATTTTAGACCACTAATTTTATTGAGATGTTCATGTATCAATGCAAATCTTCAAAAATGTTCTATCAAATTAATTTAATAAATAATTAAAAAATATACATATTGCAAAAAATCTTTTATCAAATTAATCTAGTAAACAATTTTAAAAAATATACAGATTGCAAGTCTTTTCGTTTCATGTTTTAAGAGTTGTGTTTGTGTGTGTTGGCGGAAAATGCAAAATGGTAGACATTTTATTTTTATTTTTTATAAAATTAGTAATTTGTATTCATTTTATTTTATTTTATTTTATTTGTCCCTATATTAAAAATAATTATTTTAAATTAATTATTTAAATTATAAAATCTAAAAAATGTTGTTATATTTTTCTCTTTTTACCTTTAGTATAAAATAACTAAACAAAAGTAATAATAACTAAAATAATAGTATTAATTTGATAAAATATACTCTTAATTAAAAAAAAAATAGAATATAACAAATCAACAAAGCTGGAATAAAATTAAACGAGGAATACGTTTTACCCAACCTCTTTCAATAAATACTTGCTTTTTAGTGCATTATACTACTAATTAATTAAAATTTTCTAGCATATAATTATAATAAAAATAATATATTTAGTGTTATGTTATGAGGGTCTGAAAAAGATAATGTGAATGCATTAAATTAATAGTTAATAAAACAAAATATATAGATTGAAGTCTTACTTTTCATGTGTTCAAGAGTTGTCTTTAATTCCACTTGTTGCAAAGTGTGCTTGGCTATAATAAAACAGTAAAAAAGTAAAATTTTTTGTAGGATTTCCTAATAATTCGGTAAAAATCAAAGTGAAGTAGTTTGTGTTCAAGGCCGTCTCAGTAAAAAATTAATGGTATAAACCTAAATTTTAACATGAGGTCTTAAATATATTTACATAATTAAAATATTATTAATAACTTAGAGTTTTTTTTATTATTATTATGTACTACTTTTCATAGTGTAGTTCTTAGAATACATTAAACATTTAACTTCACATAATAATATTATTATTTATAAAAGTAAGGACTAATTTTAATTAATAAGATATTAGTTATTTGTTTGTGCGTTAGCTTGAATATTATTGTGCAAACTTTATTTTATACTTTACAATCTTTAATATTATTTTAACTAAAATTCAAATCATAAAATTCATATTAAATTTTTTGGGTCTCAAAATTTTGGAGGCCTAAAGCAAACGCTTTACTAGGCCTATCGTTGAACCACCTTGTTCGCGTTTGTTCATGAAAATAAAAAATATTTGTTTCATTTAAAATTCTTAAAGTCGAGGTAGCATCGTGTGATCTTATTTTTTGTAAAGTAATATTTACAATGTGAATGCATTTTTTCCAAATATAGTTTATACCCTTAATTTCTAAAAACTAACAAAATTATTCAATCTACTAATTTATCTAGAACATACAATCAAATTTACTCTAAAAAAGTAATATCTCAAAATAGATTGTCACATAATATTACAGATTAGATTTCATATACTAGCTATTACGTACTATAACAAATATTTTTTCACTTGAATTGAAATTTTTGAAGTTGAAATTATGTTTGGTTGTACAAATAATATTGGTTGTTCGAATGATTTTGTCTAAAAAAAACATGAAATATAATGTAAATGTGGTTAACTTTATATATATAAAAAAAATAGGGCAAATTTTGAAAAAGAAAAATATAATGATAGCGAAAAAAGTAAAATTTAAAAATTGAAAACGAGGTTTTATGTGTTTTCCAAATTTCAAATGTATCTTCAAGTTGTGTTCAAAATTCATGAATAAAATAACTCACCCCAAAACACCGCCCCCTGCAAAAAAAAATAAAAATAAAAAATCTCATAACCAAATAGGTCCTTAACTTTTTCTCTATTTTTGTTTTTTTGTTTGTGAATGAATAGGATAGTTTAATTGTTAAAATTACGATATGTTTGTAGAATCAAGTGTCAATTACATTCCAATATTTACATGTTAAATATTCTGCTCAATCACCTTACATGCATGTGTATATTTGTTAACTGTTAATTAAGCGGATGCGAACAGAACGATTTTATATTCTTGAAATTTAAATTGACTTTAACCAATAAGTGGTGAAAAATAAATATATTTTCTTCGTAGAAATCAAACAATTATATAAATGGGACCATAGCATGATCAATGACTAATTTGTAAAACAAAGCAACGTAACGGTCTGTAAATTTTTATAGGATCTCTGTCAAAAGAAGGATAAATTATGGGCAGTCTGTAAATTGTATAATAAAGGATGTATGGTTTAGTGTGTCATTATGCTTAAGACTTAAGAGTGCATCTTGGACAATACAAAAGACCTTCAAGGCTAGAAAATGTTTAAAAGATGCTAGTTTTTACCATTTCAGACTTGATGGACATGCAATAAAAAAGGTATGTATATCAAAAATTATAATTGGTGTGCTCCAAAGTACGTAGAGTGGTCAAAGTTATCAGTATGTAACAACTTAGGGTGTCAATATTTCTGCACAAGGCAAGATTAAAGATGATGACTACTATATTACCATGTATGGCAAGAGATAATAATGGAGAAGAATATAATCTTCCAAAATAAATCAAAAACTGTCACTGCATGCACTCATCAAACTGGTCATTTGAGAAGAAGTATATTGTAGAGCTAGTTGTTGCATCCCAAAATGTATATGCTAGTTACCTATCTAAGATTCTAAGTTGAATTAATATCTTGTGTACTTCTTTTATTCTTTTCCTTTTTAACGCTTTGGGCAAGTAATTGGATTCCTAGTTACTTGTTTTTTTTCATCTCGTTATTAATTTGTAAAAGCTTAACTTGGTTAATAAAATATTTACGTACTTAAAAAAAAAAAAATTCTAATTTCGTTCTAATTAAAAAAATAAACGCATATATATGACCTATCCATTAGCCTCCAAACTGACGTCAACTTATAAGGGTGAAAAACTGTACATGTACGCTATATGTATACAATTTGTTCGAGTTCTATTTAGGACGAGAAAACATGTTAATGATTTACCAATTCATTTAGAAAATTGTGCAAATGAGTAACTAACCAAAAATTACTTTTATGACCTTGCTCTAAAATTTTGTAAATGGTATATTTAGTTTAACTATCATGCCACAGTAATTTATTACTATGATTATGGAACATTAAGTTTAATCAGTAATAAATTATAACTTGTTATAAGAGCTGATAGTTGACATGAGACGTCCGAATTTTACTTACTCTCCATTCATATATGTAATAAATTAATGAAAAAATAAAATAAATTTGCCAGACTTCAAATGTCAAGGACCAAGAGTAATAAAGTGATTTAAGCAGTATAACTTATTAATTCTTTCTTTGAAAAAAAGGACTATTTTCTCTTTATGACTTATAGGTGGTGAGACTATTATTTTTATTGGTATTTCTTTTCATGTTTTACATTTGCTATTACAGTTGTTATACGCTTTACACTTTTAAAATTTTAAAATATTTAGAGTCGCTCTTGAATATTATTTAAAAACGGAATATATACAGGTTTCTTGACTCTTCAAGATTATAAAAAAAAAAAGTGATGTATTGAGTTAAGTAGTAATGTTTAGTGTAAATATCGGATATGAATAAATTACTTTTAACTATTTTTTACTTAGTTCATATATGTTCTATTGGCATTTATTCATTTTTACAACAATGTTAAACCAATTCTAAAATATTTGTTATGATTTTAAATGAGGAGTATACATTTTCACCACAATTATGACAGTGGAAAGAAGGATAAACTGGAATTTACTACTATAACAACCCTATTAACTGCTAATTTCCTCATTTTAAAAAAACAAAACAGAAATAAATTGTTATTCAACAAATCCGAGTTCAACTTAATTACGTACAAACAATGAATGGCAAATGAAGTTTGACCTTTTTTTTACATTTTACACCTTTCTTCCATTCACGTTTAGTCATTAAATATGTACGTTACATATTTATTTTTTTCGTGGACTATAAAATTGCACAAGAAATAAACAGTGGTCATGTAGAAAGTGTGTCAACAACAGTCTTGCTTTACATGTGTTAGAATTTTGTTGTTAATTACCACTTGTTAATCAAACAGTAAAAGAGTAGTAATTGCTAATAATGTTTAGTCTACTTGTTCCTTGAAAACAAGACCAAAATTTTCCTCTTACTACATTTTCAAATTTGTTTTGTATGATTGAGCTCCTAATTCAGTAAAACTCAAAGTTGCTTAGCTTTTACTTTTTTTTTTCTTGTTTTTTTTTTTTAAAGATATTACCCACGCTACATAAGAAAAAAAAAAAATTTATCTGAGGTTTGTTTAAAATGAGTAACTATGTTATTTATTAATTCTAATCAAGTGCTTAATTTTTTTAAAAAAAATAAAAAATTCTAGAGAAATCTAAAACATTTGTTAGATTTCTAGAAGATTAATTCACACATCACCACAAAATTGATAGTGGAAAGAAGGATTAAGTGAAAGTTACTACTGTTTCATCCGTTTTAATTGTTAATTTCCTCAATGTAGAAAGGTAAAATAGGAGTAAATTATAATTCAAAAGATTCCGAGGTTTCATGACCAAACTCCAAACTCCAAAAATAAAATTTGACCTCTATTTTTTTTTTGTTACCTAGAAAATAAATAAATAAATAAAAGTGAAGAGGATTGATGGGTTAGAATGATGAGTCTTTTCACACATACAGTGCAAACAAAAATTTTAACTTGTGAATAAGGACAAAGTTAGGTCTGAGTTTTCTATGTGGTCTTCATCTTCTGGTAAAAATTATTATTTGGATTTTAATTTATTTATCCTACTTCTTCATCTTCCTCTTTTTATCTCTTTTTTTTTTTTTTTTCAAGCAATCTCTCGGGAATAATTGGCAATGAAGAACTTTTGCAAAACTATTTTGTCAAATATCCATTTAATTTCTTTTTGATTTATTTTTTAGGTTTAGAGTGTAAAAATTGAAAAAAGTGGGACCCACACGTGAGCCAAGGGATCAATTCATCATTTATATAACTTTACAAATTTAATATAATACACCTAATCCCCTCCACTTATTCCAATATATATAAAAAAAAAACCCTCTCTCTCTCCTCTTCAATTCCCAACTCCTGCTTTCAAACAACTTCTCCCAAAAATGCCATTTTCGTACGTTCTTTGTCTGCAGTTGCTAAGGGGGCGTTGTTGCTTCGCAAGGTTAGTTAAAATTGAGTTTCGATCATTTTTAGATCCATTTAAATGGTTTTTCTTTTTGCTAATCGATTGGTAGTGATGTAGGGTTTTTTTTTTTTTTTCGAATTTGGTGTTTTAATTTAATCGGATTTTTTTAGCAACGAAGTGTTGAATGGTGGTATAATTATTTTTTGAAGAGTTATTTTGATATTTTGATTTGAACAACGTCTTGTTTCTGTCCGTAGACCCGCGGTCTATTCGTAGACCTGTGGTCTATGAAATGATAATGCCCTAGATATATTTCAATTTTCAGACGTATGAAATTCTTTTAAAACATGATTGCTGAAATAGTGAAAATTGAAATATTAATAGCTAATTAGTTTGATTAGGTGCACTAGTTTGATTTTTAGCAATTGTTGTGTTTTGATATTTTGCATGTTCGATTTTAGTTCAATTATTATATGTTTGTATAGTGAACTGTTTAATAGTGAGGTGTTTGTTAATTTTTTTTTCTTGGGAGGGGGGGGGGTTCATTTGATCATTGAGTTATTTCTGTTGATAGACTTGTGGTCTATGAACTGAAAATGGGAGATTTGTTCTTTAGGTGTAGACTGTGTTGAAAATGGGTAGAAAAAATGTTATTCCTAAATAGAAAGACGATACCGCGGGTAGTAGTAGAAAAAGAAGAGCTGCGACAGTTGAAAAAGTGTCAAAAAGAAAGAAAATCGAAGAGTCGATGTCGAATCAGATTCGGAGTTAAAGGAGATAAGCGACTACGTCGATTCTAGTGAAAATGTTGCCAAGCGGAGTGTCAGTGGTGACAGTGAAGAGTGCGAGGAAAGTGGGAGTAATAGTGATGATGGGGATAATGATTTGTTGTCCGTGCCATATCTTTCAAGGTGCATTTTCGTGGAGCGGTATGACCTTCGAACAATAATTGACGAGGTCGGATCTTTCCCGGCAAAGATATCGGTCAGATCAAGAATGGATGCTTATCGAGAATTTAAGCAAATTCTTGTCGACCAAGAATTGAAGAAAAGATTCAAGCGGTCCTATTTTGGACACCTGAGAAACCTGCTGGAACATCTCAAGTTCAATAGGTAGTTGGTCCATTATTTGCTGTTGTGATGCGTTAAGAACGATAAGATGCGTCATAAGATGTGATTCTGCGTTAACAACAAGCCTGTCTGTTTTGGCTTGAAAGAGTTTTGTTTGATTACGGGGATGAACTGCTCATCATACCCCAGTGAATCAAAAATGAAAAAGGTGTTAGTAAAGGGGGACAATTTTTGTTTTAAGATGATAAAAAATAAAAGCATCACGACGGCCAACTTGTTACACCTGATCAGCGAAATAAGCTGAACGAGGACCAGAAGTTCAAGTGTTGTCTACTCTGGTTCTTGCATACCATGTTGCTTGCGAAATATTCGACGAAGGTTGTCGACACAAAACTAATTCGAATGGTCGACTCTTTGAGTTTCTTCAAGAAGTATCCGTGGGGGAAAGAGATATTTCAACTCACCATGGACTATATGAAGAAGAAAAGTGACTTGAAGAAGTAGAATGAAGTATTTGATGAGAAGCAGAAGGTATCCTATACTATATTCGGATTTCCTTGGGCATTCATAGTATCTACTATAAGCCCTTTAGTGAGTTTATCGTAGATTATCATTTTATTTATACTATGTCATAGACTCATAGTTATTTTTTTCACTGTTGTACTGCTTACAGATTTGGATCTATGAGGCCTTTCCTCATCTTGGAGAATTTGCTGGAAAATTAATGGATGAGCCCTTACCCATCCCACGCATCCTCAGGTACTCTTCAAAAAGCCACAAGATAATCGAATTCAAGTATAAAGGAAAAATTACCGAGGTATGAACTTATTTTCTATAATGCAATAATAGTACCGTTTTATCGAATGTTAAGTAATTGTTAATTAATATTTGGTAGAACGTGCACCCATACATCATCCCTACTGTTCGTGAGACGAAGATGGATTACATGATTACGTTTGAGCCATATACGGACGAGGTGAAGAATAACTTCTTTGATGGCTTGAAGAAAGAGTTAAAATGGGTGACTGTCCTCACTTTAAATGAGGACAGTGATGATGACGGGGATTTGGGTGGTAACCCCGTTGGAGTACGCGTTGGTGATGATGATTCTCCGAGCACCTCCAAAGATGAAGCGGGAGCCTCATCCCTCGGAGATTTTCATAAGCGTGTGGCTGCACTCGAGGAAACAGTGTTGGATATTTCTACCTATATCAAAGAGAAAAGAATGAAGAAAAAGAAAAATGATGAGCGACAACATGAGCGAGGTAACTTCATTCATTAATTGATGTTGTTAATGAATATTCAGCTTTAAATATCAGTAACACTTTGTAATATTATAAAGTAGTGTATGTGCATGAATCGGAGAGGAATGAAGAAGGAGAAAAAAAGAGCAAAATGGATGAGTTGGCCGCTGTTGTGGCAGAAGAGGAAAAAGAAGAAGAAAAGAAAGATGGTGAAGTAGATAAGAGCTAAGAAGAAGGTGGAAAAATAGCAGCTACTGCAAAATAAGAAGAGTGGTAACAGATGAACAAGGAGGAGCGGAAAAAAGAAAAACGGATGAAGAAGAAGCTGACAAAGAAGAAGTTGAGCAAGAAGCAGCAGGTGAACGAAAAGAAGAAGCTGAGGAAGAAACAACTACTGAAGCTGAGGAAGAAACAACTGCTGAAGCTGAGAAAGAAACAGCTGCTGCAGGTGAAGTAAGAAAAGAAGGTATGGAAGAAAAGGAAACTGAAGAAGCAGCAGCTGATGTACATGCTAAAAAAGAAGGAAAAGAAGGTGAGAATGAAGAAGCAACTGCAATTGTTGAGAGAAAAAAAGTTGAAGCTGTCCAAACAGATGTGGTCATGGACATTGTTGATGAAATCAACAGTAACACTTGTGTTGATGAGGAACTTAGGGAAAGAGACATTTAAATGCTAAGATGTTTAATTTGTTGTTAAATGAGGAGTTGTTAGGATATGACAATTTTTTTTTATTTCACAAATATGAAGTTTGAAGGATCTGGTGGTAGGATATGACAATTATTCTTTTATTTTATGAAACTTGTTATGTGTCACGCCTCAAATCCTATTGGGGCGGACTGACATCCGTAACCGAGGAGGCCCGGGATAACCAGCTCATAACCTTATACTTCCCATGCATACCTCTATGACAACCCGAAATTCGGACAGTATCATGTCTCATATAAAAGGAGAAATCACCTGTATAAGCTCGAGCACACACATATATATGTATATACAATACTTAGCCGTTGGAGTCATCACGTCTATTAACAAAACACCACCTTGACTGTACATTAGGTCTACAAAGCCTCTAGACAATACACAGAGTTTAACTAAGGTCGGGACACACTCCGCCATATAACTAACTTCTATACAATACCAAAAGTGACTGGATATGACACGGAAAGCCCCGAAGCAAACTGGAGCTCACCAAAAACAACTGGATATCCTGGCTCCTACTTATGCGGTGTATGAGCTGAGGTACCTATGCCTGCAGCATGAAATGCAGGTCCCCCGTGGGGGACGTCAGTACAAAATATGTACTGAGTATGTAAAGCTGTAGATAATCACATATGATATAGGAGCTCAATAAAAATCAGAAACAAGTGAATAAATCGTAATAGGAGTGGACCACACTTACTAGAACTTGTGACAACCTGTACATTGTATTTAGTCAATCACTTTACCTTCGTTCTTATCATCTTTGTAATTATTATTGTACTGTACTGTGACCATTAGGCTGCCTCCAGTACATATCAACTAGGATCGACCCATGATAGGCTTATGCCCCTGGGATACCACCCATAAACACATAAATAGGGATCGATCCATGATAGGCTTATGCTCCTGGGATACCACCCGATAAGAGAGAACTTCCATCACTTAGTTCAATTAATCTTTGAGATTGTTATTTCGGTCGCCACTACATTTTTGATACTTTGAAACAATGATACATCAATAAGAGACATATAAATAGACCATCAATGCAATAACAATGAAGTAAGAACTCATTGGCACATCAATGAAGTGTTTTGGAGTCATCAATGCCATAACAATGAAGTTGGAACTTATTGGTATATCAATGAAACGTTTTGGAGTCATTAATAGCACATGGATCTTGTTTGAGTAATTGGATACCTTCTGACATTCATTAGTGCAATAAACATGTAAGATTTGGAAAACAAGTAAGTATTGGAATGTCTTGACATCTTGTAGGGTGGAAACAAGTTCATTAGTAACGTAGGACATCATACAAAACCATTATGGATCACATGTTATTGAATAACTTTGGAAACTTTCTAAATAGAACAATTGTTCACTTTTATGCCAAAGATATGATATAGAGTATGCTTTACATACCTAACTGTCAACCTTCAATACTAGTCCCAAATGGACTTCCCGTCTTTTCGGATTACTTATCTACAATGAACATAATAGCAATCTAGTATTAGCAACCAAACGTCACAATTCAATTATTTAAATTCACCAAACTAGTGGTTGAGTAGTAAGCCTTAATTACACCATAAAGGGTGTCACTTTAACCCTCTTATACTCCAATTACATTCACATGCCATGCATATTCATACAACATCCTCCAATATCAAGTTTGGATTCATTTATCCTTCCAACCAATCCATTAAATCAAATTAAGTCATAGACATAAATAATCATCAATTCAATAGTATATCACCATATCCACCTTCCATAACTCAATTATCATATCCACCTTTCATAATTCAATTACCATATCCACCTTCCACAATTCAATACAACCAAATCATGCAAAATAGTCCATAACCCTATTTCCATCACCTTTCAATAACAACCAATACATATAATCCTCTATCACACATATATATATGGAAAAGAACAAGGCAAATAATATTCATACCTTAGAATTCATCTCTTGATTATGCAATCCTGTTTCCACAAATAATAGGTGTCGTTCGAAGCTCTCGAGATGACAAACGCAGTTATCAGATTACTTTGAAATTTTTACGGTTGAATCAAAAGTAATTTAAAGGTCAAATTTGGCTAGGGTTTGTTCTTTCTCAATGATTGATGATGAAAATAAGTTTTTGAACTCATATACATGTATATATACATATATTATCGTCCATAATATAATAGGAAATGATCAAAATGCCTTTAAAATTTAAATAATGTCAAATCTGTTCTTTGGTGGACTGTTTTGATAAGATAAAGTAGATCAATCATAACTCTTTTCTACGATATCGGATTTGGATGAAATTGATATCGTTGGAAGGATAATTCAAAGGGCTTTCATTTCGTATAAAGTAGGCTACCCAATTCGTCCTGTACAAGGAGTTATGGTCGTTTGAAGTTGACCCTAAAAATCTATTTTGATAGGCTGAAGTAAAACGAGTATAACTCCTTACTTAGATGTTGGATTTGGATGAAACCAATTGCATTGGAAATAAGACTCAAAGATCTTTCTTTTAATAGGTCGCAGCTCTCCCAGTTCATTATATTAATGGAGTTATGATCATTCGAAGTTGACCCAAAAATTCGGCTGGCCTTAGTAGTTTGTGTGCAGGAAATTTTCCTGCACATTTACTATTTCCAAATATCCCAGCCACCATTTTATAGTTTCGAACGTGCTCGATTATATCCGAAACCTATCCGTTTTTGGAAATCTTTATATCGTTGGAAAGCTTATTCAATAACCTTCACATGGAATCATCGACGGACAAATTTCGGTATAAATAAAATAAAAAAAATTAATTCCATATAAATAAGACCAATACACGTCTTTGAATACTTCAATACACGTACTTGAATACGGGGTGTTACATTATGATTCTGAGCTGAATCTGTTTCTATCAAACTGATTTGTGACATGGAATTTGAATACGCAGGTTGTGGTCATAGTTGGTACATTGTATGCTTGATATCATAGAATGCATACTTAATATTCCATATACCGTATGCATAGTTTATCATTACCCTGCTGGTCGAATTTAAGTTGACGTGTTGTTTAATCAACTATGGTTCTATCAAAAATAGTATTTAACATTATACAAAAGTAGAACTATTATTATTTATTCAATATCACTACATCCATGTTACACTTTTTCAAAGAACGAATACTAGCATTATAGCACATAACATCATTTTTAGGATATTTTCTCTTTCTTCGGCCAAAATTAATTTTTGTTTTAGTTGACCCCTCTCTATTTGGGTGTCATGTAGCAATAGTTTAAAGTGATCCCTCTATTCTTCGACTTCTTTGAACAAAGTCATGAGAAAATCTGTATTTTCTTCGCATTCTTGGAGCCTTTGTAGTAGATTAAATTTTGCCAAGCCTTGAAAATTTGATGTCTCGAGTCCCGGAATAAACGTTGATGGACTGGATGGAGGTGATAGCTCATCAAACCATTTGAAAAACGAGCATGCGTCATTATCCTAGGAAAAAAAATAATTACATAACCATTAACTTAACTTTTTTAAAAAAACACGCACACCTCACCTTTGCAATTGCATAATTATAAAATTTACGACCTGGATTTAAATCCGTGTGTGACGTCCTCAAGACAGCTGCATTCCCACAATGACAAATTAGAGTATTTTTAGAATTGGATGATTGAGATGCTTGCGACATTGTAGAATTTTTAAAAACAAAATAAAGTTGATGAAATAAAATAAGGAGGGATGTACACCTTATATATGAAGTAAAAACAAAGTTTTCACACCGATGGCTTACAAAAGTAACCGTTTTTTACCATTGAAAAAGTAATTTTTCTCTTTTGAACTGGTGGTGACACTAAATAGACTGTCGTAGATCATGACCTATGTCAACCATCGATTTGTATGGTTTACCATAGAATTACATCTTTATTAGTGCATCAACTGATATCCTGATTATGCATAGACTACCGTGATTTATGTACACATCTATAGACCATCACGTGGAGGTAGTTAAAAAATGAATAATTAAATTAAAAAAAATTAAATAGATAATAGTAACATGTTTTGGGGATGATGGAAGAAAATAATTAAATATAATATGACACTTAATCTATATACTTGTGCTTTGAGAAACATTACTCTTACGATATTGAGCATTCAACCACTACCCATCCGCACACTTCTTAATTCACCCTCCCTAATTTTTCTAAGCTCTAATATGATTATATGACTTGTTTACACTCCTTAACATGTGTAGAAATCCACACCATATTTATTTATAATTTATTTAATCATTTTTTAACTACATTCAAGTGATGGTCTATAACTGTGTACGTAGATCACCATGGTCTACGCATAATAATGATATCAGTCGATGCAATAATAAACGTGAAAGTATACGATATACCATCGATGGAGGACATAGTACATGATATACGACGGTCTATTAAGTGTCACCACCAGTCCAACATCATCTATTTAAATCATTTTTAATTAAATTATTTTCTTCCACCAGTCATAAAACATGTGATTATCCATTTAAATCATATTATATTTAATTATTTTCTTCCACCAGCCCAAAATACATGTTACTATTACTTATTTATTTTTTTTAATTTAATAATTGTCTTTCATAATTCCCAAAACGTGTGCTTATCTATTTAAATCATTTTTAATTTAATTATTTTCTTACACCAGCCACATAACATGTGATAATCTGTTTAAATCTTTTAAAATTAAATTATTTTTTGAAAATCTGTTATTATTTGTTTTAATTTACCCGATGATCTATCGATTCATGTAGTCTACAATCGACTAATATGTACAGTCGACGAAATACTTTGTATAAAATCTAAACATTAGATTTTACTCTTCAGAAAATTATTCAAGCCACAATACTGTAACTTGAAAAGGCAGACATATTTGATTCGAGTTTTCAAATAAGGGATCAGAACAAAGATGACAAACACACAATGTTAAAATAAACTGAAACATAGTTGTATTAAAATTGTTCATTGTATTACTTAATAAAATTTACATCAAAAAGAGGAAAATGGAAGAAGCTTTCTTCTAACAAGATCCTACAAAGAAAGCTTCTTCAGCAATGAACAAATAAAAAAAACTTAAAACATATACTAAAATAAAACATTTAAACTAAATTATGGGGATGGTGTGGGGTGATGTAGTCAGGGCCTTCCATTTCGAGCCTTTCCAGAATTACCCTCAAGAAACGAGCAATTCGACGGAGCTCCCGCTCCAGGTTGATGCGGTCTTGACCCAGCCCGTAGAAAAGTTGGTCCAAATTATTCCTTAGGAGGAGGAGGTCGTAGTGCCTCGGAGGAACACGTCTGATGGGGCACAAGGGTATCCTTCTTGGAGGCATTTTTTTTATTTGGGTGAAGAAGAAGAGACGATTTCTGATATTTTCAGTTTAGGGAAAACTGAAGGATTGCGTAGAAAGAGGGCCTGTACTTATAGACCTGTAGATTACGTCCGTTCATATATCCACCCAATGGTAGGTCGACATGTCTGACGAGAGAAAACATTTCGTATGCGTATACCAGTTGTTTTTCCTCATGAAGAGACGTTTTGTGCAGTTTTTTAATAAATGGGAACGGGAAACAAGGGAAATAATGATTCATTGCATCGATTGGAGAGATAATTCAGGAAAATGACCAATATAACGTGTTAGATCAGCAATAATATGATCAATACATAATATTTTATAGACCATATATTATATATACCGTAGACTATAGATAGTCTATCGTAGACAAAGCTTTAGGTCGATAACAACTGAACGTTAAAATCTACAGAAATGCACATTCATCCCCCAAAACAGTAGCTTTATAACTGAAGCTAAAAAAAAAAAGCCTATTTATGATTTGATGCCCATTCTACACATGGTTATTTTGTATTCGAATTTCTTGCATATTGAATACCTATTCCTCCTTTTGGACTTGAATGTCTCACTGACGCCCTTAGCACGTTTGACTTTCTTCCTTCTGAGTTTGGGATGTACAGGGGTGGAGAAATTTTGGTGTCTACCAATTCCTGTGGCACAGTCCATTCAGCCTACGAAGAGACCACTTTAATTGCTTCCGAGTATGCGAGGAGGTAATTTTCAGCTTTATAAATTGGTGAAGAGTAGTCGTAGATGGAGTTACCATAATCTTCGCCATCGCCGTACTTTTCTCGCAAAGTTGTCATCGCATGTTCGCACGATATTTTCATCAAGTCAAATTTCCGACAAGAACAGCTCCTCTCCAAGAGATTGACCTTGGCAGTAACGCCATTGCCGAACACCGTATACTCGTCGAGAACCCCGTTTGGATTACCCACATACAAGGAATCGCTCGTACTCTTATTATCTCTTAGGATCCTTTCCGCAGAAGGCACAAATATGTTCTCTTTACCACCGACAAATGCATGCCGCTCTCTAAACTTTTTGCTAAATTTTTTAGCAATTGAATTGAATATGTACGATACAGGGTACTCCCGTTCATCCATCGAAATCGAGTTTAGCAACTCGGTGATGTTTACTATCATCACGTCGTACCTATTGCCCAAAAAGTGTGCTCTACTCCATTTTTCAAAACCAAGCACATTTTCAAGGACATGAGCTGCCTCGGGGCATTTACTCTTCAATTTCACAAAATTATCGTCAAA
Organism: Capsicum annuum; assembly: GCF_002878395.1. Classification (NCBI taxonomy): domain Eukaryota; kingdom Viridiplantae; phylum Streptophyta; class Magnoliopsida; order Solanales; family Solanaceae; genus Capsicum; species Capsicum annuum. The sequence goes on from NC_061118.1 coordinate 155,323,170, forward strand.
CTCATCAAAGGAATAAGCCTTTGCCGCGGCATAGAATAGATAAAGATGTTCTCCGCAATGTTGATTTCCTTGAAGATTTTCAGCGAGGTGCCTCATGCAAAGTCCGTGATGTGCATAACTGTATACACGGGAGAAGGCATTGGCGATGCTAATGTGCCTGTCAGAGATGACGCATAGATCTGGTTCATCTTCTATGATAGACTTCAGCTTCTGGAATAAGAAGGTCCAAGAAGCATCGTTCTCTTTATCGATGACACAAAAGGAAATCGAAAATATATAATTTTCGGTATCCTGTGCAACGGCGCTCAACAGAACGCCCTCGTACTTTCCATACAAATGTGTGCCATCGACGGCAATTACCTTTCTCATGTGTGCATATCCTCGTATGCAAGCTCCGAATGCTAAGAAGTAGTAAACAAATGATCCATCCATCCTGTTTACCATGATAGAGTAAGAAGACCCGAGATTCAATAACTCCACCATATGATAAAAAGCCGGCAAGCAAGCATATCCGTGCTCCGGTGTCCCGCGAATGATGTTCTTCACAATTACACTTCCTTTTCAACACATCCAATAGCTTGCGTTGCAACTCAACTCCGTAAATACAATTGTTTGAATTTCTCTTATACTTGGACCCTTACCATCCCGAAAATAATTTACGCATACTAAAGCAATCAATTCGGATGAGACTTTTTTGTGCCTGCGGGTGGCGTTTTCAACGTTGCACGTGTGCATCCCGACATACTTGTATATGCAAAATCTGTTTGAGGTGTCGTGCTTTTTTGCCCGCAACAGCCAGCCACAACCACGAGATAAGCATTGCGCCTTCATCAATTTCGTGCAACTCTTCTCCATATAATAATCAAAAGACTGCCTCGCCGCTGCTGCGTCTAGTTGTATTTTCAGCTCTTTTTTATCGGTGAATGTTTGACCACAATAGAAATTGGTTCCGTCGGTGAAGGAGTGTCCTGCTTGTGATTCCATTTCATGGTCTTCTTCATCATCTTGCGAGTCCGATGAAAAGTCTTCCATATGCATAGAATAATCTTCTATATTAATTGTATCATCGACATCGTTCTCGTAATCATTCAAATCATCGTCGATCAAATCATCGTCGACTGCCGGGCGCGGCGGTGGGGGTGCTGATGAATTCAACGGTCCTTCAAAGGACCTCTCAACCATATTTATCCTCAAAATTGGCCTAAATCCATCTGCATCAGCATTCATTATGTACGTCAGCACACGTACATCGCTATTTATGATCGTAGGATTCACCTTTTCCCTCGAATGCATTACATAACTAATCACCACGTCGCTCGAAACGCAATCTAGATCCACGCTCTGTATTACGCTTGCAACAAATTTGTCGTATGAACTGTTGCAGTGAACAGGAATGAGAATTGTCACCTTGGTAAATGATCTCCATTTCCAACATTTCGAAATCTCCACCCATTCTCCCATGAAATCACCAGAAATCAGAACAAATTCTGCAATAGACATCCTAGAATTAAGCTTCGGTCGATGGTAGATTATGCTTATGGTCTATGTCGTATTGTATGCACGGTCGATGACTGGCGAGGACGGGTCGATGACTGCACAGATTTTCGTACAAATACTTGAAATTGCAAATATTGCTTGTAATTAATGATTGTTGGGTTTATGGAATAAAGAAATGAACTTGGAGTCGCCTGAGCTATTGTAATGCACTTTCTAAAGTGGTTTTAAGCAATGTGAGTGATTTAAAGCTTTTTTACAATGGTGGAAAGTGTGTTTGAGAAGACAGGAAACAAATGGGGTAACAATGGATGCAATGGACAAGCTTATGATGTTTGTGGACTAATTTACAGCTGATCGCCGAAAAATAACGCCGCAAAAGTGGCTGGAATCGAAGTTTTTTGGTGGGAAAAATAACCACTTTCTATTTTTAGCTTTTGGAATTATTTTTTTTAATATTTTTGAAAACCTAGCTATTATTTATATATATGTAGTGGTGGATGATGGAGTAGGTTGAAGTGTATTATTAGAAACTTGTAGGTGAATTTATTAAGTTGGAAGTATTGGGTTAAAGTGAATTATTATAAAAGTTGGGGCTGAAATTGTTAAGTTGAAAAAGTTGGTGGTGAGATGGAATTAAGTAGGTATTTGACAAAGAATTTAAAATTTGTAGGTATTTAACAAAATAGTTTGGATAAAGAGTAATTTTGTCATAAAGACCCCAATCTCTCTTTATTTACTATTAATTTGATCATTATTTGTTATTGCAAATCAGGAATTTGAGTTCATTTTCTTTTGTCATTTCTTTACAACATTTGAGACCGAAGCCTAGCAAGTGCATGATTGCACGTGTTAGGATTTATCTAAATTTAATAATGTCTTGATATAAAAATTTATTAAATAAACATAAATAATATATGATATAAAAATTTATTAGATAAACGTAAATGATATATATTCTGAATCTAAATAAAGTTTTTAAGTTCGAAACAAATATCTAATAATCATATGTTGTTTATAATAAAGAGGGTTAATTCAAACTAATAAAAGATTAGTCATGTTACGTATGTTTATGATAAATTACCTTGAATTTTATTGTAAACAATTAAATTTATCAATAAAAAAATTAATTCAAATCTTAAAATACTTCTATGGTTAAAAGGAATACAATATTTCTTTCCTTCTTCTGTTAACTAAAGATTTTGTAATTCTTCTCTACAAATTAAAATTTTGAGAGCCTAAAATAAAAAATTTATGAGTTAAATTGGAACAAGGAGTTTATTTTTCTTAGGTACCTTATTGAATTGGAATCTTTCATAATATATATAGGAGTATATGTTTAATTAACATGAGTTCAGACCAGATGTATTAGGTAGACCTTTTGGGGTTTAAAAACAAAATTTTCTCACCTATATATTACAAAAAAATAATAATATCTATTTCTAAATATTAGAAAAAAAAATTAAATTACACTTCCATTAGTATGAAATCTATTTTTAAAGGTTAGAAAAAAATAAACATATTTCACCGAGGACCTTCGTACTTTTAATTAATATCTAACTTATAGATCAGAAGTACATCACACACGCTCATTTCATGATAGAGTTACGAAAACTATGATCTTATTAAGTACCATTTTTATCAGGTTTATTAAGTATCATAAATAACATAATTGTCTGCATTTTTTTTATATATATCGTAGACACATAAAACTTAAATTCATAAATATTGAGAGGTATATAAAAAATAATGCTAAAATAAATCATATAAAGGATCATCAATCTTATCACGTGGAACTATTCTTATGATTTTTAATAACATAATTAATTGCAAGAAACTGGCTGCAAAATCTCACTTGATTAGATAACGTTGAAACTTAAAAAGTAATTGGGGCCATACGTAATCTCATAGAGGAGAAAGAAAAAAAAGGTGGAAGAATGTGGAAATGCATGCGTAACTCTAGTTAGATGTGCACTTTTAGTAATGTTTACATGGTTTAAAATAAGAAAGGGCCTATTGTCAATTCATATGCAAATGTGACTAAAAGACCAATCATTACTTTTATGATAGCACCCAACTATATGTATGACATCTTATATCTCAAATCTAAGTGAAAGTGATGTATGGCACTATGGCTTTGGGGTTCTATTCTTTTGTTGGTGGAAGAGTGACATTGGCAAAAATAGTCGACATTAGAATTTTTCAATTCAATGGACATGGTCATCCGGTACTAATTGGCCTCCAAATTTCCCCAAGAAATTCTTTTTTTTGTTTCATAGTCTTTGCTATGTTTAAAGAGGCATGTGAAGAAAATGTGCACCTAAAATTTGTACTCCCTTAGGCCTTATGTCCGCTACCTTTCTAGTTGGCATTGATTTTCATTTTCAATAGCCAAATTATGTTTCTCTTAAAGGGGAAAGGTGTCCTTAGCTTGTACTTTGGGTGGGTAAAAGACTAACTTTGCCATTTGTTTTAAAACTTAAAAGTTTAGTTCATTTATAAATTTGTACTTTATAATTTGAAATTGGCTTTCATTTTCATTAATAACAAATGCTTCAACGAAATATTCATATTATACAAATTAAATTGAAAGCTACATGCATTGACCGAGTATTAGTAGGAGCGACGTTTGAGAAAAATCAACATGTTAGCGTTTTCCACCCAGTGCTCAATCGGGCCCTAACCTAATTCAGATTTGCACCACATGAAATCCATTAAAAAGGGAAATACCCAATCGTAATTTGTTTTCATACTCCATAGTCCAGACTCATGAAACCCAAGACTTTTATAAAAAAAATGTAGGGATCCTATTCATTCCACCACAACCCTTGATGAAATTAAATTAAAATTTCAACCTCTACCATCCCAAAAATAAGTTTGACTCTCAGGTCAAATTGACTTTCTGAGGTAAGCTTGGGCAAGACCAAAACCAAAAGAGGTCCAAAACTATGATTAATTAGTTTGAATTGTCTTGGCTTTAAACTAAGTTGGCGTCATCATAATAAAATACTATATGCAATTATGCATAATTATATTATAAAGGACCACGCTCAAGATCTTGGTGGGCTTTCTTTGAATGCATGCATTGTATGTACTTAAGACTCTTGCAAATGGGAAAAAAAGATTATCCATAATATCAATCTGTCTCATTTTGGAATTTTGAAATAAAATAATCCCTCAATCAAGTGGTCATTTCTCAAGTTGGAGGTCTAGTCATTCATACTCATGTTTCAAATTCCACATCTTACTTTCTACTTTTTTTTCATGTCCATCGTGATCATATCCTTAGTAGATATTAGTATATTGTTAGCCATGGCCCATATCTAAGCCAGCCAATTTAGTGGCGATCTGGGAAACATGAAATTTGACAGCGCAACAAGAGCACAAAGTACCGTAAGACGTCAAGAAGTATAGTGGGATGATTGAGATTATTTTGTCACTTACTAAGAATTTTTAATTCGAACCTTAAAAATGAATAACTTTCTAATAGAATGTGTATTACCCCCTATTAATGGACTTGTAGCACTACTAATCCAGATTACTCGAATTTGTTGGCTTTTGAATACATCCGATGTCAAAAATATTTTTAAAATAAGAAAATAAAATATTAACAAGATATCTAGGTGATTTTTATATTCTTTTTAAAACTTTTTTATTACAGCAGGGAATGGGATGGGAGGCAGAATGAAAAAATAGTACTATGCTACCGAAGGGATTTTAAATGTCCCACCTCAACTATTTATGGGAGACCGAGAGCTCATTTCACCAAGTAAGTTAGCCCTCAATCTTAATATCTTTAACTCGAGTTGATTCAATTCTTTATATGTGTTATTTTCTTCTTTATATAGTTAAAAAATCTTTATTCAGGTTGTTACTTTGCACATTATATTGCTATTTGTTCTAATTATGTTTTCTCAAATCTTTAATCTAGAAATTTTCTTGATCCAAAGTTATCTGCACACGATTGACGATTCTATCACTAGGTATATATTCTTAATTCAGCTCAATCTATAAAGTGGGGTAAGTCCAGAATTAAAGTAAGAATAACTTATTAAGAATTCACGTGTGGATACAACTTTATTATCCTAAATCTCTCTTGATTATATGGAGATGAAGTAGGCATGAAATCCAAATGGGCCCATCTCATATTATATACTCCTCCGTTTAAAAAAAAAATGACCTACTTTGACTTGACACAACGTTTAAGAAAATAAAGAAAACTTTTGAATCTTGTGGCCTTAAATTAAAGTAGTGTCAAATGTACCAAAATGTTCTTTAATCTTGTGGTCATAAACATGTCAGGTGGAAAGTTTAAATTAAAGTATTGTCAGAAAAAGAAAAGGGTCATTCTTTTTTAAACGGATTAAAAAGAAAAGTAAGTCATTTTTTTTAAAACGGAGGGAGTATTAAACTATATACTATATGATTAGAAATTTAGAATAGGGTTGAAAAGATGGGATAAGAGAATTTATGTCATAGTCCTATACTGTTTCAAGTGTATGTGGCTAGTGAAGAAGCATGCTTTTTTATCTTTCATCTTTATAGATAGTACAAAAGCTTCTTTTCACGCTTGAATTAGATTAGTTTCTCATAGTGACAACGACTTGTCTTATATAAATAGATCAAAAAAGGAAAAAAAGTATTTTTCTGTACTAAATAATTGAATAGAATAAGGTGCAAAAAAAGTAGAACCAACCGTTCCAAGAAAAATCTTCCTTTTGGAGAGAAAGAATATACATCAACTAGAAAGATATGATACACAACATTATTTACAATATTTCATACTAATGAAGCTTCTCGAAGGCATCCTTTGTTTAATGTGTTATCAATCTAGTTAAGCTTTTCGGTTAAGGATGATAGATATTGGATCATATTCCACGAATACTATACCAATTAACAAATCTTGGTTAAACAATTATAACTATACATCCAATGACATCTTACATTAATATAATTAACTTGGGTTGTTTTTTGGTTCGAGTCTTGCAAATGAAACCTGTGCGATTGTTATGCATGTTTATGCTACATAATGCACATATCACATAAAAACTAGTTGAACCAAGTGAAATAAATATTATTGTGAAACTAAATCAAGATGAAATAAATATTACGAATTCTCCAAAGAATGTTAATAATTGTTTACTTAATAATATTATCAATTCAAAATGTGACAAGTAAAAGTGATTGATCAATCTTTTCTTCCTATCGCCTTCCCTCATCAAGCTTTTTACCAAGGGTAATTGATTCTAAAGACAGCTAATCTATCTCAAAAGGTTCACTAAAATTATTGTGTAAACTTGTGCAGTCTATGAAATTTGAAAATTTTACTAATTCCTACATTTTTTCTCCCAATAATTTTAATTTTACTTGAGTGTAGTAAAAATCATCTAAAGGAAATTAATGAAATAGCTCACATGTTACAGCATGTTGATTTTTGTTAATTTCTCGGCTGAATTAGAGGTAGTCGCAGAACTGAAATTTTTCCTAAAAAGTTAAAAAAATATATATATATATATATATAAAAATTAGATACATGAAACAATCAAGAAAATTCATCATTTTCACATAAACTCTTTTAACTTTTTATATATAATGAAATTTTTCGATGGAAGACTTTGGGACATATTCCATGCCCTGCCTCAGAGGTGGTACTAGTCAGACCTACCCACTTAACCGGCCTTATATTTTTTCCTTGAATGTGAATATAGCCGCCTAGCCTAGCATTCCATCCTTGTTCAAATGGGGAACAAAAGAAAGAATCTGTCTAACCAAATGTGATAGTAGTACTCTATGTATATGGTGGGTCATGAAATTAAGTGGGACTTGAAACTAAGTTCTATGACGACTATGACTTTTCTTTTTCAACAAGCCCCCTTCAAATCATTAATTTTTCGGCTGAGAGAATGATTGAAAGAGATCGAATGAGAAAGCATAATATGAAGAGAGGATAAAATCTCCACTTTCTTCATTTGCTCTTCCAACTTTTTCCAAGTATACAATGGCAATGATGAGACTACTTAAGTGGTCACGAGTAGATGAAGTTGGAGGGAGGTTTGCCCTCATTGTTTTTATCAAAATTAAGTTTTTACTTTTTCTTAGAAGGAAAATAAAAATAATCATAATTATTTTTATTTTTTCTAAATGAAAAATATAATTTTTTTTTATATTTGACTAACCTCTTTGTCAGAGAAAATGTTTTGAAACTCTATAAATAGATGACCCCCTTCTCATATCATAACACAATAACATCCACAATGTGAGTCAAGTTTAGGGGGAGATTTTCTCTCTCATTAGTTTCTATGTTTTAAATTTTAGGTTTTATATGTAGGCCAATTGGTCAAATCATATAATAATATTGTATTTTTAGTATTGTTTTATATGTCTTCTGAATTGTCACCACAATGGTTTGCAACTAATAGCTTCCGCATGACGCCCTCTCGATTTCGAACACAACAGAAGTAGCTTGAAAGATCGAGCACCACTAGTACATACAACTGTTTGTGTACAACATCAATAATTTGGGCATAATTTTATAAATGAAATTTAAAGAGGATTGAGTAAGATATATACACACCCTACGTATCTTTATAGGAATGAGAGGTTATCTCTGATTGACCCTTGTCAATCCTTCTTTATTCAAACTTAGAACCGACAATATGAACAAGCTCACCCAACAATTGTGTGCTAGCTTCAAGTCTACTTTCTTTCATTTTTTTTCTTTAAAGTAAATGATTGTGTGGATTTCAAGAATTGAAAGCTCGTGATTGTGATAACCTATTACTCCATTTGAATCTTCATGATAGGAAAATGTCAAAAGTATAATTGTGACAGAGAACTCTTTAACCTCTTCCCCAACATCAACTGGAAGGATCTTGTTTTTAATTAAAACACAGCAAGGTTAATTAGGGGAACCGTGGAGTTGGATATTTTGCTATAATAAGTTGGACGAAATTTATACCAAAAATCAAACGTTGTATTGCTAATTTTGATATAAACATTTTATACATAAATTTATGTACAGTATTATTTATATACATGATATAATTATCTTAAGATATGTGAATGCCCTTATATTGAATAATTATATGTGTACACAATAATCACGTGTTAGTATTCACCACATAACATTACTCTACACATTATTACTCATTGCGTGACAATCTCTACATTATTCACCGCATATTAATCCTTGTGTCATATATTCTTGCATAACCTGACCGTAAACTAAATGATCCTTTCTTTATTATTAGAAACTAGGGGTATTCATGGTTTGATTAAAAATCAACCCTTAAATTAATTAAATTGATATTTGGTTTAGTTTTGAGTTTTAATACCGAAACTATTTAATTTTGGTTATGGTTTTACCCAAAAAAATATTATAAAAATAATCAAATCGAACCGATAAATTATATATATAAATTTTATAATCAGTTGAATATATAATATTAGTTTTTCATAAAGAATTATAAATGTTTTATATTTTTTAATCATTAGTTTGATTTTAGTTTACTTATTTCACATGCACTACAATACTTTTAAATCTCATTTCCTAAAAAATCTTTCAAACTCAATACTCTTATATAATTACCTATATATATATGTGGGGAGGGTGTCAATTTTAATTTTTTTTTTAACTAAGACATCCATCTACTCTTCAATAGCTTGTCCTTTTGATTATTTAAAGAGTGGTCATTCTATTTAAATATGTATTTCATCTATGAATATTAGATATGTGAAGAGAAAGAACCTCTATATAGTTAGGCAATGTAAACATACTAAAACTTGGGAATGACATTGAAAAATATTAGAAGATTCATATGCATTCATCTTGTGATAGTAGAGAGAAATTTATTGATTACTAAAGTTCATTTGAAATAGTTATCTCATGTCCCATTGTTTTACTATATATTATCGACTTATCGTTTGCTAATTATAAATCGAAAAACCAAACCAAATAAACAAAAATTTAAACGATGATTTTTTATTTGATTTGGTTTGATTCTAGGATTTTAGAAACCGACTTAATTGATTTAATTATGATTTTAATAAAAAATAAATTCAAATCGAACCATGAACACCCTGTTGGCAACGATCACACATTTATTTACCATATTACAATCTATTTTCATTGAATAATTCCCGCATTATGATCACATAGCTAAGATGTGAACCAAAATGTATTAGGATGGACAATTTCAAAGGCGTAAAAGGCGTACAAATGACACTAAAGAGTCGTTTTTATTATTTTAGCACCCTTACTTAAAATATTGTATTCAATTCAATTTATTTGTCTTATTTTTAATTTTTAACTTGAGAGCAAATTTAAAAAAAAAAATTAAAAAAATGAATTTTGCAGTCATAAATTAAAGATATGTGCAAATGTTTCAAAATGTCTTTAAGGCTCCATTTGTTTTTTTTTAAGATTCAGACGTCTGAATCTGAATGCACATCTGAATGATTAAGATGTTGTTGTGGGCGATTCAATTTTATTAAATTTAAATCCGTACAAAATTCAGATTATATTAAATTCAAAATATATTAGTCTCAAATAAATATCGCAGATTAATATAATTGAATTAATTATTTAAGTCCAAGTAAGTATAAATTTAAATAAGGCCCAATATTTATTGGGTTAGTCCATTAATTTGGGCTACAAATGATGAGCCCACTCTACTAAGCTCAAGATATTGTCATATTTTAGAGGCCCAGATAAGCGTCATGTGTCAAATGAAGTGGCATACCAAGTCAAGTGAAGGAGCCAATAGGACCGTACCACATGTCAAACTGATACAGTAGGTCCATAAAATAAAAGCCCATAAAAAGGCACCACAACACTCAAATCTGATTGGTCAAAGGAAGTCCATATTGATCATGACTCTTCCTTTTCCACAAGTATAAATAGGGGTCTCATAATTCAGAAAAGAGACCCCAGAACTCTAACAAGTTGTAAGAGAAAACTCGTGGATCAAACGCCGCAATTTCTCTAAAAAGCTCAAGCATTCAAATCAAGTTCATCAAAGTTCAAGATCAAGACTGCAATATTCAAGAACAAGCTCAAAAGCTCTTGAATTCAAGCACAAGTCAAGATCAAGTCCCTCAAGTCCATCAAATCAAATTCAAATTCAAGAATAAGCTTTAAGCCCTTGAATTTATATTCGAAAAGGCGAATCAGAGGATTCATAGAGATTGTAACACTCACTTATTAAAATCAATAAAATCGATTGTTGCAATATTTTCTTGTCTCGAATTATTTATTTTTCAGTCTTGAAATTTTATTGTCCAATAAATTCTGGCATGCCCAGTGGGACAATCTCTACCTCTCATCTCAACTTTTCATACTTCAAAGTTTAAGAACAACGAAATGACTTCCAAGAAGGTTAATTCTTAATCAACTGCTTCCAAGGCTGCAGATTCAAAGTTCTCTGCTGAAGTAGAAAGCATCCTTGGTGTTACTTTCGGAAGCCTGGGAGCTGTCACAAGAAGCAAGGCAGGCTTGCTAGGACAACAAACACATCCAGTGTCATCCGCGCCAACTCCAATTTTTGGATCTTCAACCCCGAAAGGAATGAAGTCCAATGCAAGTGCTTCAGAAGGAGGAAGCAGTGTGGCCGAATAGTTGAAAAGACTCTAGCTCTACTTGAGCATTCCGATTCCAAATACTTTGGAGCCAAGAGCGATGGTCGTTCAACAAATGTGTCATCTTCACTTACAACACATAAGCTAAGTACTTCAAAGATCAGCTTATGTGATAATCCGTGTTACTCTCCAACATCTCCGGTGATCATGCAAGCAATGTTAACTGATGCCTCGTCTGTGGAGGAGCAGCTTGCGAATCTGACAAAGACAATTAAAGGCCTGACCAACTATGTTCAGAATCAAGAGGCTAGGATTGATAAGATAGTGGATAGGGTGGAAGGCTTGATAGACGGAGAATCTAGCCATATGCTGGGAAAAGCTCCAGAGGTTCATGAGATAGAAAATCCTGTGAAACAAACACCATCGACTAGAGAGGTGCAAGTTTCTGCTGAGGGAATGATACCGATTAGGCAATTGAGGGAATTTATTGAAGGGACCCTCAAAGACAAGTATGATGTTATCACCAAGTCTTCCCTTGCATATGCCAAGCCTTACACTGCAAGAATAGATGGCCTCAAAATGCCTGCTGGCTATCAACCCCCTAAATTTCAATAATTTGAGGGCAGAGGTAACCCAAAACAATATGTCGCACACTTTGTCGAGACATGTAATAATGTTGAAACTTACGGTGACTATCTTGTCAAACAGTTTGTTCGTTCCCTAAAGGAAACCCCTTTGATTGGTATACGGATCTCAAGCCTAACTCCATTGATAGTTGGGAGCAACTGGAACATGAATTCCTGAATCGCTTTTATAGCACAAGACGTACAGTGATCATGGTAGAGCTCACAAATACTCGGCAAAGAAAGGATAAACTAGTCATTGAATTCATCAATCGATGGAGAAATGCTAGCATAAACTGTAAAGATAGGCTCAGCGAAGCTTCTGCGATAGAGATGTGTATCCAAGGAATGCACTGGGGGCTTATCTATATCTTGCAAGTCATTAAGCTAAAATTCTTTGAAGAGTTAGCTACTCGTGCTCACGACATGGAGTTGAGCATATCTTCTGCTGGAAAAGAAGGAGCGTTTATCCATGACCCTCAAAGGAGAAAGGATAAGCAAGAACCTAGGAGATAGGGTAAGTTTGTCCCCAAAAATAATAACAAAGAATCCATGAATGTTGATGTGTCTCCTGTGAAAGTCACCACAAAGGTGAGCAAGAAGCAAAGTGTAAAGACGACTTCTGGAGCACGTCCAAATAAGAAAATATTAAAGGAGATGCAAGAAAAGAAATATCCCTTCCTTGATTCTGATGTTGCTGAGATTTTTGATGAACTTCTCCAGCATAAGCTCATCGAACTCCCAGAGATGAAGCGTCCCAACGAAACCGGAAAGACCAATGACCCTAATTATTGCAAATATCACAGGCTCATAAGTCACCTTCTGGAGAAATGTTTTGTCTTTAAAGATAAAGTTATGCAACTGGCAAAAGAGAAGAAAATCTTCTTCGACGAGGAGACAGCCAGTTCTCATCAAATCTCTATCACTTTTGGCTCGCTCGATCCGATTAAAATTTGTGTCAAGGAGCATAATGAGGAGATATTAGAGCCTGACAGGTCTTCGGTTGACGAAGATGATGATGAAGGTTGGACTCTAGTAACTAGACGCAGACGCAAGAAGATGAGTCTGCGAAAGGAGACATACGAGCAACCAACCAAAAGGAGAGTGGTGAAGAAACTAAGGAAACAAAAGTTGGTTGAACTCCCAAAGAAGACGAGGGTGACGGAGTTTCACCCTTAAAAACTTCGGCGTCCGGTGACTTTAGAGGAATTCTTGCCGAGTTGGTTTCGTGTAAAGACTGCCCAAGTCAACCTTGAGGCATCTTGTTTTAATACCGCCAAAGAGGGGGGAAAGAGTGAGAATCTACCCATGAAAGTTCCTTCATCTTTCGAAGTTTAGCTAAAACTCTTGGCGAAGAGGCACATGTGTGTGATACAAAAATCACATTCACAAATAACGATCTTCTGCTTGGTGAGACCCTACATAACCGTCCCTTATACATGGTGGGTCAAATTTTAGGAAAGAAGATCAATAAAATCTTGATAGATGAAGGATCTGGAGTCAATATCCTGCATATCCGTACGATGAAGGAGCTTGACATCGCTGCTAGAGAACTGGACGAAAGCCGTATAATAATCCAAGGCTTCAACCAAGGGGGCCAAAGGGCCATGGGATGTATCAAGTTGGGGATTAGTATGAATGATTTTCAATAAAACCCATTGATGCATGTGATCGATGCCAAAATTTCATACAATGTATTGCTTGGTAGGCCTTGGGTGCACGGGAATAAAATTATCTCGTCCTCTTACTATCAATGATTAAAGTTCCTCAAAAACGGAGTGTAAAGAACGATAGTCGCCGATGACAAGCCATTCACTGAAGCTGAGTCACATTTTGCCTATGCAAAATTCTACTTAAAGAATCATATTGTAGATGATAAAAGGATTGAAAATGTCACCAAGACCAAGTGTGACGATCTTGCATCTAAGAAGGTTGCGGTGACTATCAAAAAATTCGTCAACAGGAAGCCCTTTTTCACTTTGAATAAAGAAAGCGTCGCTCCTACGAAAAAGAAGGCAACTCATGTTTTTCACTACGTGCCAAAGGTAAAGAAAGAGAAAGATCACTCACCTGATGCCCAAGATAATGTGCTAAAGGGGCTAACTTTACCTATCAGGAAGATTGATGCAATAAATCCATCCTCAAGGCCACTTGGGGAATCTGTGGCTCAAAATTCACCACTAGATATGGCACTCCCTACGAAGCGTACAAAAGAGGGCTTTGATCCAAATGCATACAAGCTATTTGTAAAGGCTGGATACAATCCTAATGAGCCATCAAGGTTAGGCAAACTTCCATCGGAGGGTAACACCAGGCAAGCACGTGAAGGGCTAGGATACGCACAGCCACCTCCAATTCGCATCTCCATAAAAAGGGAAGTCAGTAATTATATCACCGTGGAAGAAGAATCCACTTCCGCTAATAAAAGTCCCTCCATATTTGATCAACTTGGAGAATCAACCGCAAGAACTTCTGTGTTCAAAAGATTGGGTCCTATAAATAAGAAGAAAAACAACAAGCGTCAAAGAAGTCGTCAAAGAAAGATGCATCACTCTTCATTTAAAATCCAGAAGGATTTCCAATGTTTGATTCCTTCTAAAATGAAGCGACAGATGAAACTGGTAGTTTCATGCAACGAGATGTTAAAAATGAAGGTGCTTACTGTGGTTTATACTAAGCAATGCAAAGAAGATGAAGAGAGTGTTGGCTCCTCATATTATGTTATGACTCAGAACGAGAAAGACGTCTCATCTCAAATAAAGGTTGATGAAGAGATATAAAATGTCTTTTGGTGTTATTATATATCCATCAATGACGATGATCCTCAAGAGGAGAAAGATGCTGGAGATGCTCCATCATAACTTGAAGAAGGAGAAAAGGCCACAATAGATCCCTTAAAGGAAGTCAATCTTGGAACCGATGAAGAAACAAGACCAACTTACCTGAGTGCATTTCTAGAAGTAGGGGAGGAAATCGCTTATATGGACATACTCAAAGAATATATGGATGTATTCTCCTGGAGCTATAAGGAAATGCCTGGCTTAGATCTAAAAGTAGTGGTCCATCAGTTGGCAGTCAAGAATGGTGCCCGTCCTGTTAAGCAAGCCCAAAGATGCTTTAGGCCGGAATTGGTTCTACTGATTGAAAATGAATTTAACAAACTTATCGAAGCTGGCTTTATTTGTGAAGTCAAATATCCCACATGGATTTCAAGTATTGTTCCAGTACGGAAGAAGAATGGCCAAATTTGAATTTGTGTTGACTTTCGAGATCTCAACAATGCATGCCCTAAGGATGATTTTCCAATCCCCATACTGGAGTTAATGATTGATGCCACCACTGGTTATGAGGCAATGTCCTTCATGGATGGTTCATCCTGCTATAATCAAATTCGTATGGCACCAAAGGAGGAAGAACTCACTGCATTTTGTACGCCTAAAGGTATTTATTGCTACAAGGTGATGCCTTTTGGTTTGAAGAACGCTGACGCCACTTATCAAAGGGCTATACAGAACATCTTTGATGGCCTGCTCCATAAAAATATTGAATGCTATGTGGATGATCTAGTGGTGAAGTCAAGAAAGAGAGACGACCACTTAAAATACCTAAGAATGGTATTCGAGTTACTTCAAAGATATCAACTTAGGATGAATACATTGAAGTATGCCTTTGGAGTTACTTCAGGAAAATTTCTTGGCTTCATTGTGAGACACCGAGGAATTAAAATTGATCAAGCTAAGATTGATGCAATTTTGAATATGCTCGCGCCTCGGGATATTCATGAGTTAAAAAGTCTTCAAGGAAGTCTAGCATATTTAAGGAGGTTCATCTCAAACCTACCTGGAAAATGTCAACCATTTAGTCGTCTTATGAAGAAGGACACTCTCTTCGAATGGGACCAAGCTTGTGGTAATGCCTTTGAGAGTATCAAATCGTACTTAATGAAACCTCCAGTTTTTGTGGCACCCATACCTGGGAAGCCGTTGATACTCTACGTCGCGACACAAGAAAGGTCGGTTGGAGCACTACTGGCTCAAGAAAATAGTGAAGGCAAAGAAAACTCTCTTTACTATCTGAGCAGAATGATGACACCAAATGAGCTAAAGTATTCTCCAATTGAAAAGTTATGTTTGGCATTGGCCATCTCAATTCAAAAGATGAAACATTACTTTCAAGCTCATGTGGTTCGTCTCGTGTCTAGGGCAAATCCCATCAATTTTGTAACGTCGAAACCTGTCCTTAGTGACCGACTTGCAAGGTGTTACCTTCAATTTCAACAGTTTGAGATTGTGTATGTTCCCCAAAAGGCCATAAAGGGACAAACATTGACTGACTTCTTAGCAGACCACCCGATACTTGATGATTGGGAACTGAGCGATGAACTTCCTGATGAAGATGCAATGGTCATTGAAGCTAGACCCCCACAAAAGATGTACTTTGATGGTGCCGCACATCGAGATGGAGCTGGTGCCGGGGTGGTATTCGTCACTTCGCAAGAAGAGGTCATCCCATACTCTTTTACCCTAATAAATCGTTGCTCTAATAATGTTGCTAAATATCAAGCTTTAATACTTGGACTTGAGATGGCAGTGAACATGAAACAACTGCAATTACAAGTCTTTGGTGACTCCAAATTGGTGATCAAACAGCTTTTGGGAAGCTACGAAGTCAGAAACTCTGAGTTGCGACCATACCATGATTATGCACAGAAGTTGATGGGGTGGCTTGGAGGAGTAACCCTCCAACATGTGCCAAGGAGAGAAAATAAGCAAGCTGATGCCCTAGCTGTTCTGGCCTCAACCCTAACTCTTCCAAATCAGACCCAAGTTACTGTCCGCCAAGAATGGGTAGTACCGCCGTCAGATGAGGATGTGGAAAACAAGGTTGAATACCTCGTTGCCCACTACAACAAAATTGATATATAGCTACGAAATTATTAGCTACGAGATGAAATTCCTCACTAATTATTCACCTTTTATGACGAAAATTACATTTTGTATCTAAATACATGAAGCATATGCTTTTAGTGACGAAACATAAACTTTCGTAGCAAAGTTTTGTCCTCTAAAGTTTCCCACCAAAAAATATTTTGGCGCCATTTAATAAGATCATTAATGACGAATTTTAAGTTTTCAGTGACACCTTTTTTTATCGCTAATAATGGATCCAATTCGCGTCAAACTATTTTTTGTCTTGAATTAGTTATAATATTAGATACAAAAAAAATTCGTCATAAAAGATAAGTTGTCCAATAGCGACAAATTAGAGTTCGTGGTTAAATATTGTAAGTTTTAGCTATAAAATTTGATATTTAATTGTGACCTCAATTTTTATCACTAATACTATAAATAATCAGTGACATCATTTTATTGTCTCTAATCAATCTGTGATTCAGTGACAATATAATTTTGTCACAAAATATGTCATCGTAATATAGTGACGATTTAGAATTTGTAGCTGAATAATTTAACTATTTTTCTACGAAAAAAATTTCGTAGCTAAATATAAATTGATCTTTTGCTATTTTTGTTTATGATTATAAAAAATTTATTTCATATTGATATAGCTATAGAAAACAAGACTCGATCTAATTGTGTGAAGGTTGAAGTGAACTTATTGAATGAATTTTTGAAAGGTGTAAAGTCAGTGTGTTAATCTTGTAAATGTGAGAAACATTTTAGGTAGACCAAAGTTAAATATGATCAACTAATTAATTAAAGTTTGAAGATATTATATTGTAAGTTTTGGACATAAAATTTTATATTTAATTGTGACAAAATTTTGTAACTAATAATTCAAACAATTAGCAACGATGATATTATCGTCAGTGTTTAACCTGCAATTAATCACAATAAAATTTTATCATAAAAAAATATTACAACTTGGATTTGGTAGTTGAATAGTGTAATTGTTGGATATGAAGATATTTATAGTTATAATTATAAGATCAATACTCTAAAAAAATTTACCCAAATAAATAAAAATTAGAAAAAAATAATATATTATTCAAAATATATATTCAGACACAATGATATAGACTGTGTCACATAATTAATATAAAAAGGGATAAATTTCTAAATATCATTATGATAGACAATTTTTTTAAAAAAAAAAATACAAACAAAACCTCCAAAACTGTTAAAGAGCCACAACAAGCTTTTTAAATATATTTTGACATATGCATTATCCAACAAAAGACATTTATGAAAAAGTGATTATCAAGCTTCATTATAATCAGAAATAGCCTCTCTACCCCCGTCGGGGGTAGTGGTATGGACTGCGTACATTTTACCCTCCCCGAACCCCACTATGTGGGAATATACTGGGTATGTTGTTGTTGTTGTTGTTATTATAATAACCCACAATATTAGCCAAAACAAGCCACAATATTGATCGACGATCTATTCGGAATATAATAATTCAACCATCTCCAAATACGAAAAAAAAGAAGATAGTCCAAAGTTATAAAATGAAAGAGCACCCATGTCAATAATACAAAATATGTAAAATTATGTTAGGTATTTAGATTTCCTCTTAATGCAAAATTTCAAGTTACTACTCCCTCCATTTTTTTTTATTTGCCTAATTTTTTTTAGAGTCAAAAGATACAAATTTGATCAATATTGTAAAACGTGTTTCTTAATCAAATTGAAAAAAAAATTATAATTTATAATACTTTTCATATAATTTTTGAATATCTAAATTTTAATTCTAAAAAATTAGATTAATCTAATCAAATAGATAGAGAGGTCATTTTTGAATATTTCTAAATTACTAACCAAACAACCACATTAATGTTATACTTGAACTACTGACCTGCTAACTAGCAACCAAACATAACATGTATCTAGTTGAGTCAAAACATCATTGAGATTTGCACCCATACAACTAATAAGATTTTAGAAAGATATTCATTATCTAATTGAGCACGCTTCTTGTCAATCATATACAGAGTTGGCTCGTGTTTTCTGAAAGGCTACTATAATTTCATGGAATTTATCCTTCGAGCATCATCTTTGTAGTATCAATCAATATTGGGCGAAGATCACTAGAAGCGCGACCAAGGACAATGTATCCTTGTCCTCAATGTTTTTTTTAATAGTAAAAGTTTGGATGATTTCATTCCGCAAGTACTAAACAACCAAAATCTTTGATCACAAAGATCACACATAGTAGCTAAACCTTAACTGCAGTTCTCCACCTACTACTATCTATTCAGATTTTGATCAATTTAAGACATCTCCATGAAATCTCTCTGTCAACTGCACTCATTTTCTTCAAATCATACATTGGAAACCAACAGACATAGTGGTTACTTTATCACTATTAAAAATTTGGCTATTAGCTGTGAAGGGTAGCGAGGGACAGACTGTATGTCATTATTGCAAGGAACTTTGTGATGTTGTACCCCACACAAGTCAAATATTTTAATTTTTAAATTTTTTAGAAGGCAAAGAGGGACATCCCTCACTAAAATATGGTGATAATAAAAATTAAATTTTAAGTTTATTATAGCGAGGGATTCTCCCTTACTAAATAATAACAAATGAATTCATATTTCAATGAAAATTTAAATATAACTTTTATTATTTTTTTGGCTGGTACCAATAATATTTTAATAATAAATAAATAAAAATAAAACATAAATTATCCAAAAAGTCCGTCGATATAGAACACATATACACACACGCACACACTCTTCGAAAAATATTATAATTGAATGAGTAGCTTAAAAAAATGATAATTAGAATATTTTAGTGGTATTCTTAATAAAAATTGATGATATATTAGCTTACTAGTATTATCCGTACTCAGCACAGACCCAATATTTATATTTTTTTTAAAAAAATTATGTGACACACTTTATTTTTAAAATCTGTTCTAAAATATTTTATTTTTTTCTGTTTTTAGAAACAATTTGTTTTGACAATTTTCATTATTTTTTAATGAAATATTTTATGACCACACAATCCAAGGTTTATTTATAGCTGTTGACACCCAATTTTGACCGCCCGATACTCTTTTAGGCTGTTATTTTTAGCAAAATTATTAATTTCAAATATTAGTATTTTTTGCACACTTATTTTTTTTATTAAATAATTTTGACAAACCACATTCATAAGTTAAAAAATGTATAAATTATTTTATTACTTTTTAGTATCATTTTATAATCTCAATAAGACATTTTTTACGTAAATGTGCACACTAATAATTTATAAATACATTGTCTAATATTTATTATTATTATTATTATTTACTAATATCAATACTTGTTATTTATTATTATTATTATTATTATTATTATTATTATTTATTCATTATTTATTGTTATTGTTATTATCCCTACTATTATTTAAATAACAGTCTAAATTGAAATCATTTTGCCTAATTTATTTATCTTTTAGCCCAATTTTTATTAAAATCATAACAATTTTAGCCTAGTTATATTTAATTTATTATAATTATATCCAATTATGGCTCAATCTAGAGTTTTATTCAATTTTTATGGTCAAATTCTCAACTTAAGATCTTAACCATCGATTGTAACTAATCTGACAGCTAAGATCAAGATCCTATTCTTTCCTTTTAAACTCAAATTCTCAAACCCTAATATATTGACAACAGCCACAACCCCCTAATCTCTCTCTCTCTAGACTCCTTCTCTCTTCTCTCTAAAAAACTGCTGCCTCCCATCTCCGACCGTCGCTTGTCGCGTCTTCGAATCTGGTGGACCAATCTACCGCCTCTCCCTAATCGACGTTACCGACAACAACACCAGCATTGCCACGCTTCCAACGATCAAATCCCACCATCTCCGGCTACCATCCAATCGGAGATCTCCTCCAGCCGCCACTTTTTTATGCCGTAGCCATCGCGGAATCATGCTGGTAGAGCAACCAGCCACTCCAACCTGCCCCGCAAACCTCAGCCACCGTTTTTCTCTTCCCCTCTAGCGAACCAGCTCCAGCGTCGCTCCAACTTCACCTTCCTCAACACTTCCGCCGACGAAATAACACCACAACAACCGATGCTGACTACCAACACTATTCCCGAGCAAGTGCCCTAAAAAATTTTCAATACACGATGGATTCACGGAATTCATCTCAAGTTTGATTTCGCGTTTAAGTTTTCATTAAACATCCTCATCTTCTTTTGTCGTTCTTTTCTTTGATTATCGAAGTTGGAATTAGCGATAGTTGATTTTAATCTTAATTTGACTCTTTTTGTGTTTTTATCTGCATTTTTTGATCAACATGTGTTAAAAAGCCTAACTTGCGTGTACTGTTATAGCTTTTCTTATTTTCAACTGCAATCTGCCTCAAGTCAAGGATTTTGGGCAATTTTGACTTTTCTGTCTTCTGTCCTTTTGAATTTCAATCGTGATAAATGTCCTACATATATTTGAGCTGTTTGGTATGATTTTGACTGGTCACTTGATTTGTACGGGTATATTTAAACCGTTTTGATATAATCTGAACTAATTGTTTGACAAGCTGCTTGATTTTATGAATTTAAACTGGTGGATTTATTGATAACAATTAGTTACAAATTTTATGTGTGATTTTTATTATGATAAAGGTTCATTTCAGTTTCCTGAGATATATATTTGTGATCTCTTATTTCAGAGAATTTTCAGTTCATTTTGTTAATATGTTAGTTAGTACATGCACTTTTCGGCTTTAACTTGTAGGTTGTTAGATTTACCTTTTTTTTGAGTTAGACTACTTTTTGTACTTTTGCTTCAATGGTTTTGGTTTCTGTGTAATAGTGATCCAAAGTTTATTGTTGTTTGATGAAGTTTTGTTCTTTGCTGTGTACCTTTTTATTTTCTTTAACTATATGGATCAATGGGTGCTGAATTTATTCGAAAAGGGTTCTTTTTGGTTTCTGAGATGTTTTACTGTAAGAACTGAGGACCTTTACTTTAAATTTTTCACTTGGTAACTAGCCAAAGTCTTGATCTTTTTTTATTTTTCTCATTTTTGTGCTTTTGCTGCAATGGTTTGTGTTTTTTTGTAGTATTGATCCAACGTTTGTTGTCTCAATTTCTTTTTATTTGATAAGGTTTTCATCCTTTTGTGTGTACCCATTTATTTTATTTATCTTTGTGGATCAATGGGTGTGATTTTATTTGCAAAGGGTCCGTTTGTGTTTCACTAGATGTGTATTTTGCGATTCTTATTTCAGAGAATTTAGTTCATTTTCTTAATCTGTTTATTCTATTTTGAGCAATAGATAAGATTACCTTTAATTAGAGGTTATGAGTTTAAGATTGAAAATATAAGAATGTTTTTGTGTGTATAATTGATTTTATTCTTAGTGCTTCTCCTCCTATAACTCTCACTTTTACGAACCTGAAAACATGGATTTCCTTGGTTTATTGGGAGGTTTACTTGATGTGCTAATTTTTTCTTATGCTGTTGGCTTTTTGTACTTCTCTGTACTATCTCAGTTTTTAAAATAAAATAAAATTTGACTTTGCCCCAAAAAAGTATTGTTGAACCTGAATGTTTTTGATGTGTGACTGCATGATGCTTTGGCCGAGAAGCATTTAGAACTGCTTGACCATAATGAACTCCAATGCTGAATTACCTGATTGTTCTTTCTTAACACAACATGCTACTATACATATTTAACGGGATGAAAATAGATGAGTTGCCTTGAAGGAAAACATTTAGATTCTTTTTTATGAGATAATGGCTAAGCATATGTGTTAGTTTGGCTGTGCTTCAACAATATGAATGAAACATGAAACTCCACTTGAGTGAAAGAAAGCAAATTAATAGATGAATGCTCCATTTACTTAAGCAAGTTTTGTGCGTGAAATACTGAAGGTATATTGAGTAATTTATGTTGTTTTTATTTTAACTATCAAATCTGAAAGCATCATCATCAATCTTAATTTTCTTCTCTTTTCCACAGGTATAAAAGTGAGTTGAATGAAGACTAATTGCAAGCTCAGCACGTTATTCGTATTTTGGAAGAAACCTCTACATATCTGCCGTAGTTTAGGCTAGGAGTAATATTTACTATTATATTTAAGTTAAATTTACTTTATGTTGGACTTGTTTTACTTTTCTTTGCCCTGTGAGGAGATATTACCTTAGTATAATTTTAGTTTTTTTAATTGTATGAGTGTGGGTGAATTTTATCAATCTGACATGTTTTATAATTTTATTTTTGATTTATTCAATTCGTATTTAAAAAATAATATCAATATGAAATAATTAAGTGTTCTCTTGTAATTGGTGACAAAAGATTTTATTATCAAAGATAACTTTTAGTAACGATTAAATTAGATTTTTCAAGACAAATTTTTTTGTCACGAAATAAACTAGTTCATCATAGGTTTGACTATATTTAGTGATATATGTATTTTTCTCTATATCTTCCTATTTATTTGATACAAATTAATTTTGTATTTTATGACAATCATAATTGTCAGTAATCATAATAATTTAGTGACAATTTTGCATCATCGGTAAAAAAATACTATTTTTAGTGACAAAATAATAGATTTAACTGCAAAATTATTAATCTTTATTATAATAATATATTTGTCACTAATTCATACATTTAAGGACAAAAATTTTTGTTGTATGCAAAAAAAAAGGTTGTCAATAGTGACGAAAATATATTTGTTCAACCACAAAATATATATAACTCTAGCGACAATTGGTGTCGTCACTGATTGAATTAAATAATTAGCGACGATGAAATTTTGTCGGTATTGATAACTTTTTAGTGACAAAAGCATATCATCAACTACAAAAAAATTATATTTCTATGACAAACAGATTCTTCATAAATGTTACACATTTGGGGACGATTTTTTATTTTTTGTAGCCAATTTAATTTTTTTAGCTACGAAACACTAAATCGTCTTTGTCTACTTTTAGCGACCCACTTTTGGAGACGATTGATTGACGAAATTTTTTTCGTCACGCTAAATCTTTTGCGACGAAATATGACTTATAAGTGACAAAATAATTCGTCCCAAAATAATCAAATTTGTTATAGTGGTCGTGTCTGAAGCTGTAAAAGAAGATTGGCGACAACCTATTATTGATTACTTATGTTGTGGGATACTTCCAAAAGATCCAAGGAGAAAGACTGGCATTCATCATCGTGCACCTCGCTTCCTTTACTACAAAGACACACTATACAGAAGATCATTTGAAGGAGTACTCTTACGATGTTTGGGAGAGGAAGAAACAATTCAAGCTTTGCAAGAAGCGCACTCGGGAGTTTGTGGATCATATCAGTCTGGACCGAAGCTCCATTTTCACATTAAAAGAATGGGATATTATTGGCCAACGATGGTAAAATATTGCTTGGACTATGCAAGAAGATACAAAGCTTGCCAATTCCACGCAAATTTCATACATCAACCTCCAGAGGTGCTACATCCAACTGTAGCATCTTGGCCATTTAATGCTTGCAGAATGGATGTTGTTGGTCCACTACCAAAGTCTTCTAGTGGACACTTATACATCTTGGCTGGGACAGATTACTTCTCAAATGGGCTGAAGCTGTTGCTCTCAAGGAAGTAAAGAAAAAAAATGTTGCGAACTTCATCCGAGTGAATATAGTCTACCGCTTTGGAATCCCTCAATATATAATAACTGACAATGGCAAGCCGTTTGATAACAAGTTGATGAAAAAGATCTGTGACCTTTTTGTCTTCAAGCAGCGCAAGTCTTCAATGTATTATGTTGCCGCCAATGGTCTAGCTGAAGTCTTCAATAAGACTATGCAACTTGTTGAAGAAAGTCGTCTCCAAATCCAAACGAGACTGGCATGAGCGAATGGAAGAAGTTTTATGGGCGTATAGGACAACTTACCGTACACCAACACAAGCAACCCCATACTCACTTTCTTTTGGAGTTGAAGCAGTCCTGCCACTTGAGCGTCAAATACTTTTTTTGAGACTGACTATTCAAGAAGGGCTCACCGATGAAGAAAATTCTAAGTTGCATCTTACGGAGTTAGAAGCCCTTGATGAGAAGAGGCTGGAGTTAGAAGCTCTTGATGAGAAGAGGCTGGAGGCTCAACAAAATCTTGAATGTTATCAAGCCCGGCTATCTCATTCTTTCAACAAAAGGGTTCGCTTAAGGTGCTTTCAAGTTGGAGATCAAGTCCTTGCAGTAAGAAGGCCCACTATCACTTCTCATAAGTCTGGGGGCAAATTTACCCCAAAGTGGGATGGATCATATGTCGTACAAGAGACATATTCAAACGGTGCTTACAAGCTTGTCGATACAGATGGCGTGAGGAAGATAACACTCCTTAAGGCACGAGTATAAACTGCTTGTACACTCCTTAAGGCACGAGTATAAACTGCATGTACACTCCTTAAGGCACAAGTATAAACCGCGTGTACACTCCTTAAGGCACGAGTATAAACTGCATGTATACTACTTAAGGTACGAGTATAAACTCCATGTTCACTCCTGGCCCACAAGAGTATAAACTGTGAACGGCTCACACACACACACAAACCTCACCCAGAACTACGTTGTAACTTGATTCTCTTTACTGAGGTACGTAGGCGCTTGAAATTTTATTCTGAGTTTAGTTGCACGAGTGTCAAAAAAAATATGTTCATGCAATATATACCATATTGATAGCAAGTATGAAACTATTCTAATTAAATTTTGGACTTACTCTAAATATCTGTGACTCAATGGGGGCAACCCGTCAAAAAGAAAGAGACTTCCTTCAATGGAATTTGGAATGCCAAAGTTCTCTAAGCCTACAACTAAGAGGATCTCAAAATTTTCATGCCTTAAGGTGAACAAAATTTGTCCCTTTTCACCTTAAGTTGGCCTCTTACGGGTTTATCCTTACAAGGATATCAAAATTTTCATGCCTTAAGGTGGACAAAATTTGTCCCTTTGCACCTTAAGTTGGCCTCTTACGGGTTTATCCTTACAAGGTTATCAAAACTTTCATGCCTTAAGGTGGATAAAATTTTTCCCTTTTCACCTTAAGCTGGCCTCTAACGAGTTTATCCTTAAAAGGATATCAAAATTTTCATGACTTAAGGTGGACAAAATTTATTCCTTTGCACCTTAAGTTGGCCTCTAACTGGTTTATCCTTAAAAGGATATCAAAATTTTCATGCCTTAAGGTGGACAAAATTTTTCCCTTTGCACCTTAAGCTGGCCTCTAATGGGTTTATCCTTAAAAGGATGTCAAAATTTCCATGTCTTAAGGTGGACGAAATTTGTCCCTTTGCACCTTAAGCTGACCTTTAACGGGTTTATCCTTAAAAGGATATCAAAATTTTCATGCCTTAAGGTGGACAAAATTTGTCCCTTTGCACCTTAAGCTGATCAATAAAGGGCCCATACTTAAAGAAGACCAACGCATAAATGCATCAATAAAAGGGCCCATACTTAAAGAATACCATTGCATAAGTGCATCAAGTGAAAGGGCCCATACTTAAAGAAGACCAACGCATAAATGCATCAATAAAAGGGTCCATACTTAAAGAATACCATTGCATAAGTGCATCAAGTGAAAGGGCCCATACTTAAAGAATACTATTGCATAAGTGCATCAAGTGAAAGGGCCCATACTTAAAGAAGACCATTGCATAAATGCATCAGTGAAAGGGCCCATACTTAAAGAAAACCATGCCGTTTTCAAGCAAAATCTTTTGCTCTTAAGGTGACAGAGGCGAAGTTAAACTCCTACCACCTTAAGTCGACCAATTATGCGTAAGTCTTTCGGTCTTAAGGTGACAGAGGCGAAGTTAAACTCTTACCACCTTAAGCCGGACAATTATGCGTAAGTCTTTCGGTCTTAAGGTGACAAAGGCGAAGTTAAACTCTTACCACCTTAAGCCGGCCAATTATTACATATTGCATCTTTGTTTCAACCCTGCAAAAAAAAAAGAGAAAAAAGAAGAAGGTAAAAACACAAATAGAAAGGATGTTACCTGTAAGAGCGTTGCGATCTTGAAAATTGTATATCACCAACTTGGATTGAGACAAGATGCCTTGATGAGAATAAAAACCTCAAAATCTAGTTTAAGGAAATCAAATTTTCCTTTGGTGGTGATGGTCCCACATCAAGATATAAATTATTTGGGAAAGCAATGCAAATCTGGAATCCTCTGTCAGATAGCATATAAGATCGACTTCAAAAAAAAAATCATCTGGAACAATCCAAAAAATGATAAAATCCAAATTTTGAATATGTTATACATGCATGTTTCTTACATCTATAGGATCAAGCGGATCATAGTTTCAATACTCTCACATTGAGATATAATTTTTTTGGTGATGTCGCATAAATTTGAAATTGTTGATGCATCAAAGCTCAATGTTGATTTCGGTATAACACCTGAAAATATCTCGATTGTATTAAATTATAAATTTTGTATATGTTATAGATCTTTGTGTCTAGTTTCACAAGAATCAAGCGGCTTGTAATTCCATTCTTCCTACTTCAAGATATGAAAGTTTTACTAAAGACGCATAAATCTGAAATTTTCAGCATGATAAAATTCAGGGCTAATTTCAAAAAATTATCAAGAATTATATTGAAGGATTTTAATTCTAAATTTTGGATATGTTGTAGATCTTGAAGTCTAGTTTCTGGAACATCAAACGGATCATGATTTCAATATTTATACAATGAGATATGAATTTTCTACCACTAACATGTTGTGCTGAAAAAAGTGATGAAAATAAGAGAAAAGTGGGAGCAAAAGAAATTACCTCAATATTATTGATGACTTGGAAACCCAAAAATTGATATTGAAAAAGTGGAGAAACTACCTCCTTTTATAGAGTTGTAGGATGGATGTTTTCTTCTCCAATATAAATTCAGATTGGAATAATTTCCATCTCCAAATTCAAATTGGAGATTGTTTCCTTCTCCAATATAAATTAAGATTAGAATAATTTCCATCTCCAAATTCAAATTGGAGATTGTTTTCTTCTCCAATATATATTCATATTGGAATAGCTTCCATCTCCAAATTCAAATTGGAGATTGTTTCCTTCTCCAATATAAATTCATATTGAAATAATTTTCATCTCCAAATTCAAATTGGAGATTATTTCCTTCTCTCATATAAATTCAAATTGGAGGCTGATTTTCTTCTTCTATACAAAGTCAAATTGGAGGTTGTTTCCTTCTCCAATCTAAGTTTAAATCGGAAGAGTTTTATTCCTGGTTAAGTAAAGTAATGAAAAAGTCTTCCAAAACTGTTTAAAATTGGATATCATAACTCACCAACGGGTCTTAAGTATAGAGATTCGTGGAAAAAAATAAGAGAGCTTTGAGAGACATTGTCAATATGGTTCGGCTTTAAAGTTTTTGAATGAGGTGTTCTTATATACAAAAAATCGTTGAAGCACGAAGGAAACATGTTTAAATAATCATACTTCAAGGCTAGTCTCTAAAATATTAAATGTCTCGACAAGTCTTGAAGTAGGGGGCATTTGTGGGGGATTCAATTTTATTAAATTTAAATCCGTACAAAATTCGAATTATATTAAATTCAAAATATATTAGTCTCAAATAAATATTGCGGATTAATATAATTGAATTAATTATTTAAGTCCAAATAAGTATAGATTTAAATAAGGCCCAATATTTATTGGGTTAGTCCATTAATTTGGGCTACAAATGATGAGCCCACTTTACTAAGCCCAAGATATTGTCATATTCTAGAGGCCCAAATAAGCGCCACGTATCAAATGACGTGGCATGCCAAGTCAAGTGAAGGAGCCAATAGGACCGTACCACATGTCAAACTGATGCAGCAGTCCCATGAAATAAAAGCCCATAAAAAAGCGCCACATCACTCAAATCTGATTGGTCAAAGGAAGTCCATATTGATCATGACTCTTGCTTTTCCACAAGTATAAATAGGGGTCTCATAATTCAGAAAAGGGACCCCAGAACTCTAACAAGTTGCAAGATAAAACTCGTGGATCAAACGCCCCAATTTCTCTAAAAAACTCAAGCATTCAAATCAAGTTCATCAAAGTTCAAGATCAAAACCGCAATATTCAAGAACAAGCTCAAAATCCCTTGAATTCAAGCACAAGTCAAGATCAAGTCCCTCAAGTCCATCAAATCAAATTCAAATTCAAGACTAAGCTTTAAGCCCTTGAATTTATATTCGAAAAGGCGAATCAGAGGATTCATAGAGATTGTAACACTCACTTATTGAAATCAATAAAATCGATTGTTGCAATATTTTCTTATCTCGAATTATTTATTTTTCAGTCTCAAAATTTTATTGTCCAACAGTTGTCTCAAAATTTGAAAACTGAATGATTAAGACTGTTTGTTTTTTCAACATTTGAATGGGTAAAAAATAATTATTTGTATGCATAATAAAATAAAAATAAAATTCAAATAAAATATTCAGGATATATTAAAAAGGTATGTAATTTAATACAATAAAATTATTAGTATTTGATTGAGAAAAAAATACTTATGTTTGTTAGTGATAATGGAGATGGCTTATAATGGAGGTTGCGGTGACAATGATTGATATTAATGTTTAATATTGTTGGTGGTGATAATTGTGATGGTTAGTATTGTAGTAACTGTAATGATGGTGACAATTGATGGTGGTGGTGTTTGTTGTAATGTGACATTGCTTGATGTTAGTAGTTTAAAGTGTTGATTGTGTTGGCTGAAACATGAATGCATGATGATTGATGATGTGTTGGTGCTAGTTGGAGATGTTATTTGTTGTGGTGGTGGAGATGGTTGTTAGTAGAGATAAATTGTAGCGATGGTACTGGTTGAAATAGTGGTAGAGATGACATTACTAGTGACAATGGTGGTGGCGGCCAAAGAATTTGTAGATGTTGTGATGTATTAGTGGTAGTTAGTGGTGGTACTAGTTGTGATAAATTAGTTGGATAGTAGTAGAGATTGACCACTAGTGGTTGCTGATTGTGGTGTTGTTGACGGCAATGGTGGTGGTGAATATAATTAGAATAAAAGAGGTAGTTGGTGTGGTAGCGGTTGACAATTGTGGCTAGCGGTATTTTTTGTCGATGGTGATTGTGATGGTGGAGGTGAGTGGTGGTTGACAATGGTGACTGTGGTAGAGGTGGTTAGTGGTGGTAACTGCTGATTCTGAATAGACCTTAATAAAAAACAAATGCACTTAATGATCTGAAGTCTAAACCATTCAGATTCAGACCTCCATTAAGTGCAGACAAATAAGGCCTAAATCTTATGATTTTAAATATGTTACGTAAATAAATACAATTAAAAAGTTATAAAAAAGGGGATGAGTCATTTGAAAAAAAACGGAATAGAAAGGGAGAAGTTTTTAAAACTATTTAAACTTTAGTCAATTTCAGATTGTTTTAACTATTTAACTAAACCAACAGCAGCGGTGGCGCAGCGGAAAGGGGCTGCCCCAACCTACCTAGAGGTCGAGGGTTCGACCCTGGGTATGGACAAACACTCTGCTGGGAGCTCTCCCCCCAAATGGGGCCCGACGCGGGGCGAATCCGAATATAGTCGGATTCCTAAAAAGCGGGTACCGGACACTAGGTGGCTTAAACCAAAAAAAAAAACTATTTAAAATTTAGTCAATCTCAGATTGTTGTAATTTCTTCGTCTTCTTGTGCTTATACTACTTTTCCTCTTCTGATTCTTCTTTGAGGAAACTTATTGCTTATACACTCGTTTATGCTAAAACTATACATTGCTTAATAACAGGGGTCGTTTGGTGTGAGGTATAAGGGATAAGTAATATCGGGATAAAATGATCCTTCATTTTATCTCATGTTTGGTTGGAGAGATTAGTCAATTTCAGGATAACTTATCCCACCATTTACACCATAATGATAACTTATCCTATATGCATGGTAGGATAGGTTATGTCGGATAATTCTGGGATAACTAATCCCGGAATTAATTACCAGGATAACTATTTCCCAACCAAACGACGTCGGTGAACGAGAGGGTGACTGAATGATCAGGCTAGTAAAACATTTATTTTAGGTCCTTAAAATTTTGAGGCCCAAAAAATTTAATAATGAACTTTTTTATTTCAGTTTCATGTAAAATAATATTGGAATTGAAAAAAAAAGAGATATAAAGTTTAAATTAAAAAGAAAGAAAAAAGAACTGTCTACTATATTTTATCAGATATGTTTTAGAAATTTGAGTTTAGCTACTCAAATTTCATATTAATGGATACATTTTTTACTACAACATCCAACATAATGTATTACAAACAGATGACTAATATTTACTTAACTCGAATTCAACATTACTTTTATAAATTATATTATTATTATGTGAAGTTAAATACTTAATATTTTTTGAGAATATGCTACCAAAAAAAAGTGTGTAAAAATTAAAAAAATAAATCAATTTTTGTGTATGTATATAAATTTAATACCTTTTATTAAAAGTTAACTTTAGATTACTAATTTTATTGAGATCTCGTTGTTGATAATAAAATTACACCAAAGTATTTAGAAAAAATTCTTGATAAAAAAAATACTTCTCCTCAATAAATTCTACTGAGATTTTTCAAAAAGGTTATTTGTCTGATCCTCCGCAAATAGTTATGTCATCAACATTCAAATAGTTGTGTCATCAACATTGAGATTGTGAGTCATTGTTATAATATTAGAGGTTGGCTACTAAAACACTTTCAAAGTGGGAAAAAATATTAGGCATCAAAGACACACTTTCAAAGAGGGAAAAAAAATATTAGGCATCAACTTGTAGTGTATGACTGAAACTGTTACATTGACAGTGCGTGACTGAAACTATTACATTGACAAAAATATGAAATGAAACTGTTACGTTGACAAAAATATGAAGAGATGCTATGAATGACAAGAGGAGATAAGGTTGGTCATGAAGTATTGCAAAGGAAAGAATAGTCAAGCAGAAATGATGTAATTGGCTACAACAATATAATATGTATAAAAAGAAATGAATCACAAAATTCCAAAACAAAAGAAGAATAACAACAACAATAGTGAAACAGATTGTACAAGAAATCTTCTTCAGAGTAAGTTTAGCTAAGATATTGCAAGATTTAATTCTAAACTACTATCCTTAACGTATAAGCAATGAGCAACATTAAGTACCGAGTTGGTGATGACAAGTAATTAGCAAAAGATTTGGGCATGCATGTCCAATCTTGAATAGTATTATAACTTTAATTATAAAGAAAAAATGTTATTCCGACAAAAAATTTAAAATACCATCAAAACACAAAAAATGACACCATTTGACCATCAACTTGTGATATGCTTGTCTCATAGTAGTCCTTCATGGAGGCTCGTTTCACTTTAGAAGTAGCATATTCATAACTGAATTTAGCATTTTTTGTTTCCAGTCAAAAAGCTTCAAGAAAAAGAAAAGAAATCAGCTAATTTCTCATAAAGTTATGTGGCCAATACATTATTTAATCACTATTTATCTCACATTAGTATTTTTATTTTTTATTTTTTTGTGAAAATTGATTTTATAAATTATGCTTAATATTATATTTTGATGTGTAGATTAAAATAGTATGAAGATGAAGATATTTGGAGCGAAACAAATTAAAGATGAAAAATTATACGGGCCATTTAATCAATTAAATTCATTAAAATATACTTGGAGATTATTTTTTTTTGAAAAAATTACCTCAATAAACAACATTGTTATAAAACAAGAAAGAACAAAGAAGAAGAGTAGGGAGAATAGAGAGTAATTCTTATTTCTTCTCTTGAGGATGATTTACAATGAAGGAAGTCATTCTATTTATAGGGGGAATTTGCCCCTAGTTTCACACTAAAAGATAAATACATCAAATCCTGATAGATATCAACTAGATCTTATTAGATCTTGATAGACATTCACTATAATGTAAATACGTTTATAACACTCCTCCTTGAATGTCTAGATAGATAATGTGCCTCGTTAAAACCTTACTAGAAAAAACTCAGTAGGAAAAAAATCTAGTGAAGGAAAAAGAGTACACATTTCTAACAATATGCATATCGGCTGCCTCATTAAAAACCTTACAAGGAAAACTCAGTGGGGCAAAACCTTGTAAGGGAAAAAGAGTACAACGCGTATTAACTCCCCCTAATGAGAACATCCTTGAACCTTTGCATCCCAATCTTGTGCACCATCTTCTTAAAAGTTGTAATTGGAGAAGACTTGGTGAATAAATCAGCCACATTTTCACTTGAACGAATCTGTTGCACGTTGATATCACCATTCTTATGTAGCTCATGTATGTAGAAAAGTTTTGATGAAGTGCGTTTCGTTCAATTTCCTTTTATGAATCCTCCATTAAGATGTGCTATGCGTGATGTTTTATCTCCGCATAAAATTGTGGTAGATTGTCATATTTCACACCATATTGTTCTCGAATGAGATGTATCATGGACCTCAACCATATACATTCTCGGCTTGCTTCATGAATAGATATTATCTCAGTATGATTCGATGAAGTGGCTATGATAGACTGCTTTGTATATCTCCAAGATATTGCAGTACCACCACATATGAACACATACCCTATTTGAGACCGAGCTTTATGCGGGTCATATAAGTACCCAACATCAGCATGACCAATAAGATTGGGACTGCAATCTTTAGAATAAAATAAGCTCATGTGTTTTATCCCATTTTGATGTCTCATAGTAGGAACAGAAATATAACTTGCTAACAACTTGACTGAAAAGGCTATATCAGGCCTTGTAGTATTTGCAAGATACATGAGTGCACCACTTGCAATAAGATATGGTACTTCATAACCAATCTAATTCAGCATATTTCTCATTTCAGCAAATAATCTATTGCTTTGAAAATTCTCCAAGAGTTTCAATAATTTTCAAGCTATAAGCTTATACAATATAAGGATTATCAATAAGTTTCCCAGAAAATTTTATATTTTGAATCCTTAAAGAATTTTTCATACAAATTTTGTCAAGCGACAATATTCAACATTTTATGTGTGACATCTTTAAGTGTCTGAACTTCAAATCAAATAAGTTTTCACTTACCAAGATGCACCCTTTCATATCACTTGATAAATATTTCTACGTCAGCATTCTTAAATAAACGTAGAATTCAGATCTCCGTAATCTTTTACAATATTGTGTCAATATCGTATCAAAGATATCGTTAATGATATATCATTTTGTATCAGTTCACAATGCGACATAACATTTTGAGATCTCATCACTTCATTATTTTCAGGTACCTAAATCTCTCATAAGGTTTCATGAAGTGTTATGTCGTAGGCTCTTCAAGAGCACATTGGCTTCTTATCATGATTATTTGCTCCTTATCCTTTTCAAGGATTATTTTATTTGGAACCGATTGGTCTATCATGCTTCACGCATGCATAGACTTTATCCTTTAAGGACACAAAATAGGAGCACTTGCAGCTAAAAATGAGATGCTTTCGGTATTTGACTTGAATTATCTTTTGAATGAGGATCTGACGATAATTCCTAATATATTTCATAGTTGCTTATAATCTCCCCCTTATGTTAGGAAAACTAACATACATCCTCTATCTTCTTTGAGGAATCCATCTTTGTGCATCATGGTATATTTATTAATCGTATACCGCACATCAAAATTATTTGAGGGAATAGTTGGTTCCTGACCATGAACCAATTGAGAGGGAAGAAATAATTATAATATATTGGTCTAATTCATACAAGTGCTATTGTATGCAAAATATCATATTTCATACCGATACACGAAACTTTGTTCTCATTAGTAATGGTTCAGTTATTTATGGCAGGCATTCAATGCTAAACCATCATCATCAAGATGAATTATCTTGATTACACAATCTGAAAATTATGCTCAATTTATATTGAACAGGTAACTTTATGAATGTCAAACGTAGGTTGACCATGAATGTACATGTGATCATCTTATTAATGCATCTTTTCAACATATCACATGATAGGTGAACGGGCCCTTATTCACCTTTTATTCTTTTCAGATTTTGTGAGATCCAATCCCAAAATTAGTTGGTCCAACCAACTTATCATGAGAACAAGCAACATTAAAGTTCATGAAGAATTTTCTAATTCTTCAATATATGTTCAATACTCAGTATGCACATCTTCGGGATATCAAAATCGTTCATGTCAACTTATGAACTTTTAATCTAGTAAACTCCTAGTTTACTATGATATGTGTTTTTGCTTTAGTAAATTTCAGATTTACTACTTCAGAAGTAGATTTCAAAATTATTCAACCTCTTTCAGAGGTGAGTTGTGTTACAATCACAATCAAGTGCACGTTTGCATTAATAAGTTTCTCATTCCCCAGGAATTGAATAAAATTGTGCCTTAAGCTTATCAAATTATGATAGCTTATAATCTCTTTCAAGATTTTGCTACTTCAGAAGTAAATCGAGGCATACATTTGATGTAGAGAATTCTTCTCTAGTATATCTTATAATCATATAAGCGTGTAAAAATATCATCACTTTTGATGATTATTATCATATTGTCCCTCCACGCGTATATTCGTGCATTTAATCACTTGTCTTCTTTCAGACATATTATGCACTGCTACCAAATACACCTCTAGAATGAAGTAAGTTGTCATATTTCAGACTTATCATATATTGCTACCACATTCACTTCATGGAATAGAGCATATTCAATTGGTCGAATTTCATGACTTTTCATTCAACACTCATTATTTTGCCTTAGCCATCATAATATCATCAATATGGTGTATTGAGATTCAAACTCAATATCTTATCCATATAAAGACGTCTTAGGCATGAATCGATGGGACTTGAACCCAACATATTATCATCCTTTTTTATAATATTATTTTTGAGGAATAAATTTAAAATATAAATGGTTCCAAACCAATAATTTTTCCTCAAATCCAATAATAACTATATTAATAGTAGCAAAAGAAAGATAACATAAATAATTACTAACCTTGAAATCCTTCAAATTTATAATCTCACCTTGTTTGGCAGAGTCTCGTGCTGATAACGTGTTATAAAACAAGAAAGAACAAAGAAGAAGAGTAGGGAGAATAGAGAGAGAATAGAGAGTAATTCTTATTTCTTCTCTTAAGGAATGATTTACAATGAAGGAAGTCATTCTATTTATAGGGGGAATTTGCCCCTAGTTTCACACTAAAAGATAAATACATCAAATCCTGATAGATATCAACTAGATCTTATTAGATCTTGATAGACATTCACTATAATGTAAATACATTTATAACAAACATAAGTTTCTAAACTTCTAAGAATTCCCCCACTTCTTAAAAATTACTCAAATCCCAACATTTCATATTTTTTATTAATTGTGAGATACAAGTTAACCCTACAACTAAAAAGGCGGCTCTTTACCGAAAAGTACTCCACATCTCCACTTTGAACGGCGCAAAATCTAGCCATTTTCTATCCATCTTCTCCATCTGATTCAAAAAATTCAATCAAGGTAATTTCCTTCCATAAAATTAGTTTCAACTTATTTAATTCCTTTTTTACATTTTTTTTTCAAATTTTTTTTTCCACAAGTAAAGCTATCTGAAAGTTGAGTATTTTGGTACAGAGATTTCTTCAATTTCACTTTTTTTTTTTGCTCCATTGTTTGAATTATCAGCATGAATAGTGAGTCTAGACCTTATTTTAGTCTTGGGGTTTCTCAATTAGAATGTTTCAAAGAATCTCAAGAAGTTGTAAACTTTGTTCCAGGAGATTTTGACTATGAAATTGATGGTTCATGAAAATAGGTCAAAACATAGAAACGATCCCTAAACTATGAAGAAATTACGTCAAAAGATTGCTAAGAAGGACAAGAAAAAAGAAAGTGGTTCTTAAAAAAAAGGACACAACAGTCCTGAAAGTAAAGCTCCCATCAAGAGAAGAAGAGTTGTTGAAGAAATTTATAGAGATGGGCTTCCTAAGGTAATTGCATGTACAGATTTGTTCAATTTTAGGCTGAGATACATATTTTGTGATGGATGATACGTTTTTGATAAAATTTATTTTTTATCCGGTGCTTTGTTGCTAATAATTTATATGTATCTTGTGATTTATTTTGATATTGTAATTAATATAACAAAAGATACAAGTTTCTTGTTATTAGATACATGCTATGTTGTCTTGTATTTGTTGGTTATTGTTAATACTATGATATGTATCTATTGGTGTATAAACTTGACTGAAAATTATATTATAAGAGATACAAGTTATGACTTCATAGATACATTCTATGTTAGCTTGTATCTGGCACTAACTGTTAATTGCTTGAAATGTGTCTAGTGTTGTTTAATTGTTATTGAAAGTCACATAACAAAAGATACAAGTTTCTTGTCATTAGATACAGTTATGTTGTCTTGTATCTGTGAGTTGTTGTTAATGATTTGATATGTATATGTCGGTATTTAAACTTGACTGAAAATTATATTATAAGAGATACAAGTTATGACTTCATAGATACATGTCATGTTAACTTGTATCCGGTACTAACTGTTAATTGTTTGAAATGTATCTAGTGTTGTTTAATTATTATTCAAAGTCATATAACAAAAGATACAAGTTTTTTAATAGATACATGTTATGTTGACTTGTATCTGGAACTTACTGTTAATTTCTTGAAATGTATCTAGTGTTGGTTTAATTGTCATTGAAAGTCATACAACAAAAGATACAAGTTAATACCTACATACATACATGTTGTATTAACTTGTTTCTAAAGTATGTTGTTATTAGAGTATTTATTTTTATTGTAATGTCTTAATGTAGAGCTGTTGCATATAGAATAATTTTTCACTATTGTTTCTTTTTGTTTTAGGAATTGAGTTATGTTATAAAGAAAATTCCAAGTCATCCTCTTAGATTTATAATTTTATGCAATTTAAGATTTAAGGATGAAATTAAACAAGTTGTCGGGCAAGAAGTGTTACACTTTTTTGAGAAGACTATCTTCAATGTTTCTCAACATACCTATTTCTAATTATATTGGACAAATAACAAAATGTATTCTTATGCTCGAGTTCAAGCAATCAAATCAATAAGAGATAATGTTTTTGTCAAAGGCCAGATCCTTAGATTTTTCGTCAATGCATTTGCATTGATTACCGGCTTAAACTGTTTTGGGAATGTTGATGATTTCAAATATGAAGAGTCTTCTCCGGGTAGGCTTATGAAAAGGTATTTTCCATAATCAACCAATGGTGTAGATAAGGATGCATTGGTGGAACGTTTTCTGAAGGGAAATTTTGAAAACAAAAAGGATTCCCTCCAGATGACAATCCTATATTTCATACACACTTTTATCTACTCACAGTTGAATGCTTCTCTCGTGCCATTTTTTGATTTTAAAATGGTTGAAGATGGAAAATATCAATTCTTTCCTTGAGGTAACGTGTCTTTCTCCAGGTTGATGGCCTCACTTAGGCAAGAATTTTCAATGGAGAAGCAACTTTATAGGTTAGGTGGTATCCCACAGGCTCTTAATGTGTGGATGTATGAACTTTATTCAAATGTTTAATCCAAAGTTGTTGATAAGGAGGGAAATAACATACCTCGCATATTGAATTGGAAGGTTGTTGCAGTCTGGCCTCAGTTTAATCAGTTTATGACTGAAATATTTAGCAAGGTACGATAATGATTGAACTTTTTTCATACATTGCATTATAGTTTTTGTAGTTTTAATCGTAATAATATTTAATGGATAATTTTTTTGTACATAATATTCATATGCCAACATTGTTCCTACTGCGGACGAGTTTGAAAAACTTAATTTGGCGCGCACTAGTTTTGCATCTGAACACCATGGTACATCTCCGATGCCATCTTCATCTAAAAATCAATATCGGAGGAGTTACAGAGTCAATGTACCCCAAGTTACCGAAGATCATTACAGTTTTGATGACTTCAGTTCTACTCCTCCACAATTTTTAATGAGGCGGTCGATACATGTATCTCGTACAGTATAAACCTATGACAAAGACTAAAAAAGATGTTCCGACAGGAAGAAGATCAGATCGTAAAAAACAAATGCAGTTGCGAGACACAGAAAAAAACAGACAACAAATTTTTTCCTTATCAACATATTTTATATTTTTCTCATAATGAAAACGTTTCTATATTGTGTTATTTTTCATGCTTAACAAAAATGACGAAACAAGCATATATGAAAGAAAAGAGTAAAGTTGATGCTAATTCAACATCCACATTAAACAAGAAAGACCTTGTGGTTAAAGCGGACCTACATTCGTTAGAGTCCGAAATGAAGGCATACGTAAGGATCTACAATTTATTGTTGTATAAATTTATTAATTGTATGCATTTTAACTAATCAACTTGCATATTTACTAGATTGATCAAAAATTCAAAGATTTGGAGCGTCTAATGAACGCTAGATTCACTGAATTTTTGAATTCATTAGAGCAGAAAAATAAGACTGTGAAGCAGGTAAGATGCTGTAAAACAACACACATTTATTAGCGAGTATATTGAATTTATTCATGCTTCTCATCTTTCAATTTTAGGAAAAAAT
The DNA here is from genome assembly GCF_002878395.1 of Capsicum annuum. Classification (NCBI taxonomy): domain Eukaryota; kingdom Viridiplantae; phylum Streptophyta; class Magnoliopsida; order Solanales; family Solanaceae; genus Capsicum; species Capsicum annuum. The sequence goes on from NC_061118.1 coordinate 155,362,384, forward strand.
TGCAAAACAAATCCTGAAAGAGGTTGCACATTCAGATGATGTTGCTGATTTTGACTGTCCTACTAATCCTGTCAGTCCACATAGTGTCTAAAAAAACAGAGGAAATGGAGGTGACCATTAGTACATATTTACTATTTGAATTATCTTATAAAAAAATATTTATATGTATCAATATGTACTTACTTCTCAAAGGTAGTAATTAACTAATTATATTATATTAATTTTTTTTATTCTCTGATAAAAAATCTACAGAAAACTATTGTAAAACAGAGCTGGCAAAAATATAATCCTTCAGATGCCGTTGTTGATAATGAAGGACCTACGAGTACTGACAATGTAGTAAAAGAAACTGACAAACCGGTTGAAATGGAGGATGATAAAGCCAACCAAACACTATCATTTCTCAAGAAGGGTGAACAACATAAAAAGGTAATAAACGTTCATTATGTGTTTTCTAATTAACATGACTATTTTTGCATGCTTGAAATGATAAATGTAAACTAAGTAATATATGTAATCAACATTTACATATCTTGTACAGTTTAGTTAATTTAGTAGTAAGAATCTAATTCACTAAAAAAATGAACACAGTTATGTTATTAATATTGCAGATTAAAAATAAAGTTTACATACAAGTTAAAACACAGTTGAGATACAAGTTAAAATAAAACTGAGATACAACTTTAAATACAGTTCAAATACAAGTTAAAATAAAGTTCAGATACAAGTTAATACAAAATTTATATACAAGTTAAGTTAAGTTTAGATACATGTTAAACTAAAGTCTAAATACATATTAAATTAAAGTTGAAATAAAGTTAAAACAAAGTTCAGATACAAGTTAATACAAAAAAGTTAATACAAGTTAAGTTAAGTTTAGACTTTTGTTTAATACAAGTTAATACAAAATTTATATACAAGTTAAGTTAAGCTTAAATACATGTTAAACTAAAGTTTAAAGACAAGTTAAATTAAAGTTGAAATACAAGTTAAACTAAAGTTCAGATACAAGTTAAAATAAACTTCAGATACAAGTTACTACTTATTGATAAAGTTAAAAATAGTGGACTTTATTTATAATAAATTTGTTAAGGTTTCAAATTATTTTCAGGATGTTGGAATTGAGAAGCAGAGTGACATAGCTATTGAAGAAATTCAGCCGCTTGAAAGTATTATTTCAGGTCGAGAACATGATTTGGCATTGACGATTTACAAGCCTCCACCAACAGCTCCAGCAGAGTATGAGATTAGCGACACCGCAATTTTTTCTGCCTTTTCTATGCCATAAAAGAATATTTCGGCTAATAAAAATGCATCTGCACCACGCTCAAGAAAGCCATCAAAGATTTATCGTTCTCCTTTTTTGACCCAATTTGAATCAAGTTCTAAAGGAAAGAAAAAGTTGGCTTCTAATGAGCGAAAAAAATTTTCATTCGAAAGCTATCACATTACTAGGGATTCACCTACTGTGAAGATGAAAATATTTGAAGAATGAATCCATGATGGCCTCTACAAGCAACACACGAAAAAGTAAGCAACACGTCTTATTCTAAATTCACCAGTAATATACAACTTACTATTTATTTATTTTTTCAAATCAACTGTACTTTTATGTTACAGAAAAGACGGTGACGATCACTACAAGGTTAATTGTTCAACACTTGAATTTTGTCAACTAGATTTCGTAGTTGCTTTTCCAAAATTCAAGAATTGGTTTTACTTGATGTATCAACAGAACAAGTGCTGGAATGATGAGGTATTACCTTCATTTTTTCTTAAAATTTTGTTTAAGCAGATTTTCAATAGTAAATAGTTTTCGTATTGTGTGATTTCTATGATGAAGTATTAAAGTCTATTACATGAGTTACATTGGCTGCATAATTGTTTAAGCTAAACATCGTGCTAACGAAACTTGTTTTTGTAATATTTGCATCTTTACTGTTAGTAAAGATAATTGAAATTTTTTAGCCGAAAGTACTGTATATTTGATACATAATAACAAAAAATGTTTCGTACTATATGAATATATATGTTGTTCAGTTTTTGATCTTATAGTTACCAATATTTTTAAAATTATTACATTAGATACATAATCAATAATTTTATATAATTATTACTTATTACAGTTGATTGCTATAACATACCACTTTATTACACTTTTTTTCAAAGTGTACATCGATAAGGCATATGTAAATTACTACAATTCAGACGTTACTAAGGATCTTGCAACTCAAGATACATCTGTCAGAATTGATGAGGTTGTTGATGTGGAGAAGTCACTGATTAACACAATCAAAGGATTGAGTACGTGCGCAGGTCAGCCTTGGCATATGGTAAATGAGGTATTTGTCCCAATTAACTGTGACGGCGCCTTTCAGTGGGTATTGACATTCATTGCTTTAAAGGATTGATGCATTTGTGTGTATGATTTAATGGCCTCTTCACGGAAAAGAAAACAAACAAGTGAGATTGAAAAGTTGGTTGTAATGATTCCAACTTACCTTCAGTATAGTAAATTTTTTTAGCACAAGGTACCCACTGACTGGACTGCACTGAAATCATACGAGGAAAAGTTCGAACGGGATCCATTTCAAGTGGAATATGTATCTGAGATAGCACAACAATATAGGGGAAGCTTGTACGTATTACATTACCTTTTTGTTTGTTTTCATTACCGTACTCATGTATATTAATGTTTTTAACTTAATTATTTTTTGAAATGCATAGATTTTGGTGTATTTGTGGCTGTTTATGTCGAGTATCTGAGTGAGGGATTAGGCATTTCATGTTTGGGTATTGATGCTCAATACCATCGTCTGAGATATTCTTTTCTTTTGTGCAAGTATGGGTCTGAAAAAAGCAGAGAACGGATACTTTAGTGAGAATGATGACCCACCAAGGCCAAGGAGCAAGCTCGCACAAAAAAAAAAAAAACAGTATTTTACATATTAAGTAGTTGTTTATTTGTTTGCTTGTTGGATATTACAAAACTAGAAAGTTGATAGAAACATTAATGATTTTTGGATGATGTTGGTAATGTTATGTTCTGATACATTATGTTTTTAAATGATTAAATAGTTTTATTTTGTTATCCATTATAATGCAATGCTAAAACATTTCATATATATTTATGTATCGAACTACATTATTCTAGCACTTTATAAAAATATAGTATTAGAAAAATATTTTATAACATTTTACAATCATATGTATCTAATATAATGAAACATAAATTAGAATATAATGGTATTAACCTTGAAAATATTACATTATTTAGTATCTACAATAGTTTTTTGTTCCAATTAATACCTGTTGTCTCTAAAATGCATAACAAATTATAGCACAAGTTAATGGTACTATATCAAAAAACTAATGACATTATACTATAGAAGTGAAAATTTAATCTTGTATCTATAAAATTGACTGAGAAACATCTTATTAAATTATATGTATCTAGTAAAACAAATACATATTTTACTATATAATAAATGTATATAACAACACATTACATTATAATGTTTCTATAGCCATTTTTAATTACTCAGAATACATGTTTGCCTTCAACCAAACTAACACATTATATCAAAACTTACAGTCCTACATGATACAATTATATTTTTCAATTATTACAAATTGTGCAAACTTGTATCTACAAATTTATGAAAAATACATCATATAAAAGTATAAATCTTTACCATCCTTTACTACAGTATAACAACTACAATAACATTATTAGTTCAATATTATCTTAATTTCTAAATGAAGTTTCACGACAATTTCAATCTTCAAAAAATAAGGGTAAATAATTAACAAGGATCAAAAACAACTATTTATTACTGAAACTATTTTTCTTAATATTCTTAAAAAAAAAACAATGTCATCAATTAAAACTTCGCATTAAAAAGGAAAGAAATTCAACTAAAAGATAACAAATTATTCCACATTAATAATCAGTCAACTGCATGGTCAGTCCTCCTTTGGTAAGAAGTTACAAGTACGCCTGTTGAGACTTGCATACCCACATCTCCCGCAACAATTACTACTCGATGTCATAGTTTCACTTGATTTCTTGTGCCTGTTTTTCTTTGGCCTTCCGGGTTGACGTTTGTATTTTGGTGGTAACACAACTTCATTCATAACTTCTTGTGGCACAATCCAGTACTTTGTATCGGGCATTGGAAACATAGATTCTTCATACGTCTTCCTTAATGTTTTGGGATAATAAAACTCTCAACAATAAGTCTCCATATTAACTACATGCTGGCTTTTTAGTACTACAATTGCGTGTTCACATGTTATCTCGTCCAATTGGAATCTACCACAAGAGCAAGTCCTCCTATCAAGACATACTCTGTACTTCCTCCCGTCATCATAAATAGAATATACATATGTTGATGATGCACTAACCTACAAGATTAGTCATAATATGTTTACACATAAATACATATTAATCTTTTATAGAATATTTTGTTTAAATTCAATAAAAAGATTGATTAAGTTACTGTAACATTTTTCAAAATAACATTTTTAAAACAACTAGTATCCTGTATTATGAATCAAGCATTCTATAATATGTAAAATAAAACAAAACATCAAAACTAACCTTAAGCCTTGTAGATTTTGAAGTATTTAGTTGAAGAATTTCTTCAAATCTACTTCCAAGTGACGTGTTTGCATATGATGCACTTGTGTTTGCATACGATGCACTTTCTCTATTCTTGCAATTCCACTTTCCAAACAATTTCCTTGCCTGCTCCAAAAATTCTATTTTCGGCAACTCACGTGCTAGCTTTAATTTACCATTTATGCACTCCGCTATATTTGAAGTCATCATTCTACGACGATTAACAGGTGCATACACGCGTGCCCACTTTTCAAATCCAGCATCCTCAAGATAAGACTTTACCCTCTTATCAATCTTCCCAACTTGATTCTAAAAAAAATCAAACTCATCTTTGTGGTAAGCCTTGACCATAGCATAGTAAATATCGCTAAGTCTATCTTTACTCTTCCTGAAGTTTGTGCAAACATTCTTCCACAAGTGCCAAATGCATGTGAGGTGTGGCACATTCGGATATACAACACTCACATCCTTTATTATGCTTTCATGACGGTCGGAAACAACACACATACTATTGCGCTCTCCAAAAGCAATTCTAAAGTTCTCAAAAAAACAAGTCCACGAATTATCGTTTTCACTATCAACAACACCATACGCAATTGGCAGAATGCGTCCTACAATTTTGATAATATAAAAAATTAATTAATCAAATACAAGTAAACGATTTCTCAAACTAGAAAAATAATTTAACAGAAAATATGATCTTAATTACATCGTAAAAATAAATATACATACAAATAAATATAAATTACCTGTTCCATCAAGAGTGCTTGCGGAAACAAATGTACCTTTATATGCTCCACTCAAATGCGCACCATCAACCACAACTACAGGCCTGTAATACTCGAATCCCCTCTTCAAAGGTTGCAATGCAACGAACAAATGCATAAATTTATTATCCTCGGATTTATGCATTCTAATATGTGAACCTGGATATACGAAATTTAATATGTATACATATCGAGCCATTTGTCGATAACCATCCGCAGGTTTCCCCCTTAACATGTCAATCGCACGTTCTTTAGCCCTCCAAGCCTTCTGATAGTTAATGTCTACACCGAAAGTATTTTTAATATCTTTTATTATATCATTCGGGGTGTGTATTCTCTTATAGTTGACAAGTTTTGGTGCAGCAAAACAACTAACAAACCCAACTATAGCTTGAAGTTGAGTAAAAACACGATCTTTCAACGGGCATGTGTGAATATCTTGAAAAAATCTAACTTTAAATAGTTTTATATCCCGACGACATGATGCTTTAAAGATCCAAACACAATTCTCCGAACGGCATTGTAGGACATAGCTGAATCAATGAAAACAAAAGTTCAAATTATCTTCTTAATGAATATAGAAATGAAAAAACATATTTCTATATTCATTAACCGCATTGACTACTTGTATAACATGTATGTAGAAATTTTACAACATGTATCTAGGACATTAATATGTCTCTAGGACATTTCTGATATATATGAGAAAATAAAAAACATCGAGAAACATAATTAAACATAACTTGATAAACTGAGATACAAAATGAGCAAAATGTATTATTTTTCATAACAAAATATATCTCGGCTTGAAACTTGCTCAACATGTATCTTGTAAATTTACAACATGTATCTAGGATATTTATATGTATCTACAACATTTTTTATAACACACAACAAGAAATATAATTAATTATAACTTAATAAAATGAGATACAAGATTAGAAAAATGTATCATTTTCATAACAAAATGTATCTCGTCATTAATAATCCTTCCCAGTTAACGTACACAAAATTACCAAGACCTGCTACAAAAAAAAAAAAACATAACATACCTTTTCTTGTCTGATCTTTTGGAATAGTAATTAAAGGAATGCTCAATTGCAAATCGCGCCATAACCAAAATGAGAGTACACTTGTCCTTGTATATTTATCCAACCTTAACATCACTATGTTTGTAATCAGTAATGATCTTGTTCCCTTTTCTATCCAACAAAGGCATAGGAGAAGTAGAATTAGATTTATAACTAATTATTTCTTTAACTATTTCAGAGGGACTTTCCAAACACATTACAGCACCAACTTTCCCATCAAAAAGCATTTCACTATCAGACTTATCTAACGTAGTGATGATAAGAGGATACGTTCCAAATTCACGCTCTGTCTTTTTAATTTTAAAGTACATCTTCACACTCATTTCGTTACGAATGAACAACGGACAATCATTTCCTTCAACAATGTAACGAGCTTCAATTTTTTTTTGTTTCGTCGATTTTCAGTTCTTCCGCAATTGTAGAAATCAGTTTTTCGTAACATGTTCACTGACCACAATTCCATCACTCTTATAACCAACATACTCGATTTCGTTAATCCAAACATCGGAATGACGTAAAAGCACCGAAATATCATATCAAACAAGCGAAATTAACAAATCAAATAAAAAAAATTGGTGTGTTTAATCTGAAAAAGAAGAAAGAATATTTTTCACTTTCAAAAATATATTAAAACAACGTTTACATTTTAACGAAGTGGAGTAATAAACGGAATCCCACTAAATGTGGGATTTGATTTTGTTTTTCACCTTAATTAGTAAATGCTAATTTAATGCAAAGTTATCTGTTACATTCCTTAAAACATGCTGATTTAGTTAATTAATACATATATCAGTAGTATGTAACTAATGTAATTAACTTGTATCATCAGAGGTCAAATGTTGAGATTTTAGGAAATTTTGAAAGATGTTGGGATTTTTAGTAATTAATAGTAAACATGTCGGTATATATATAAAATTTACTTCTTTTTTTCATGATATATGGGCTAAGCTTAATGAGATTTTGTTATTTTTAGTAAATTTGGGCTCACAGTTATTATGAAATGGGCCAAATTTTTAGTTATGTACTAGTTTTTAATTGGTTTAACGTAAGATATAGCAAAAAAATTTAGATTGCAATTAATAATAAATATTTGGTATAAAAAAAAAGATGTTTTTATTTTAAGACAATAAAATATAAATTTTATATATAAAAAAAGTGATTTCATGCGCATAAAAAAACGACATTATTATTAGGACATCAATCATCTCCTTTTTTTCTGTGAAATGATTTTCTCCTTCTTTAATCATACCATTTTCTCCTTCTTCATTAGCAATCATACAGTTTATTTTTTTCAATCTCTGTTATCAATCATATCATTTTTATCTTTCATTACAATTTTCTTTTAAATTGATTCGCTCTTTTTTTGTCTTCTTCTTCTAAGAAAATACTAATATCAATATTTTATTTAAAACAAACTTTTTTCTAATCAAGTTTAAACCATGTTATATATCAATATCATATACAAAATAATTTTTCAATTTTTGATCTATGAAATTGGTATGCAAAATGATATACAAGAATGCTGCATATTTATTATTGTTTTTAGTAGATGAAGGTTGTACTGGATTAAAAGTCAAAAATCTTGATAGTATTTTTTCAATTTCTCTTATAGCAGGTTACATATGAATACTTAATTTTATTTTTTATATGAATGGAATAGCTATAAAAATTGTTTTACTTGATTTTTTTTTATTGCAAATCTTTTACAAACTCTATGGATTGTGATATTTAATTAAGAAGATATAATTTAGATTATAAATTGAATAAATCGATTTATAAAGTGATTTCTTATATGTTACATTTGCATGAAATATTTATGAAATAGATATATAAACTGGTATTCATGGATTGTCACATTCAATTTAGGTGATATCAGTTTGTACATCAATTATGTGCTTATCCCTTTGAATTTAGATTCCATCTCATCTACTTTTATAGAGAATTAAGATTGAATAAACACTATCATCTTTAATACTGAAAAAAAAGAATCAAGATTTATATATAAAAAAAAATAGCAGTACATTTAGTTCTTCAATAATGAAAGAAGTAAAAAAATATTATTGTAAAAAATATAAAATTTGTAATTATCTATAGAGTATTTTGGTTGTTTTGAGGAAATATATGTGAAAAATATATATAGAATAAAATAGAGTGAAAAGAGGGAGAGAGAGAATCATGTATTTTGTGAGAGAAAATTGTGGAATTGTATAACAGATTATGAAGAAAATAAGAAAAAGAAAAATTTTAAAAATATATTATTGGTCAGATTTTACTCTTACCATAATCATCAACATAGTTAATTTAAGAGAGATGAAATGCTAAATGCTAAAAGAAAAGAAGATAATTGTACTTAATAAATATATTTTTGAATATTTAAAAAAAAAAACTAACTTTTTTAAAAATTACTACAACTTACATTTGAAATTTAATAAAATATTTATTTAAAAATATTACTATAATTTATAATAAATAATTTAATAAATACATAAAAGATAATTTTTACTTTTCAATCGTTCCTTTAGAAAATGGGGAATGGACAAAAATTAACTTCTCAATTAATAAAATTGACACAAAATAGCCACTCAATGTTAATTCCAAATTATAGCCTTAACTTCGGCCATTTTGTTATAAAATAAATACAAACTATCAATATCAAATTTAAAGAAATGAGAGAACTTTGGAGAATTTAGTAGTACATTTGTTTTTTTTTTGTAACAAATGTAAAATATTACCATAACAAAACCGTCTCAGTACAAATACAGAGCACCTCATCCTATCATAGGGGTAGGCCTCCAACAAGCAGCAACAGCAACCAAATATAACATCTACATTAGCTAACTAAGTGTTGAATCCAATTCCTACATCTCTGAGCTTTCTTTGAATTCCTGTGCAAATTAATCCTCTCTAAGAGCTCCTTCTTAATCATTGTAATTACCTCATCTATATTTACAGCTTTGCCTTTGTATCTCTTCCAGTTTCGGGCCCTCCATGTATGATAGATTATGGCACCATGTAAAGTTGCAACCGCCTCTTTCATGAATTTCTTCCAGTGCTTCCTTTGTATATTGATCAAGACTTGTTGTACATCCTTATGTTGCACTGCCACTCCAGTCCATTGGTTGACTTTGTGCCACACTTCCCATATCCAGGAACATTCTACAAACAAATGAATCTTCGTCTCTATCTCATTGGCCTCACAAAGACAACAATCGGCATTAGCGTTATCCGCCGGTATGTTTAGCCGTTTATTCCTTTCCCGAGTGAGTAATCTACCTTGTACTTCCAACCATACTATGAATCTATGTTTTGGTAAAGCAACAGATGTCCATATCAGTTCTGCAACTCTCATTTTAACTCTTTGCAGTATTATTTCCATATAACTCTTTGTTATTGAGTAGGCTCCATCCTTTGTTAATTTTTATCTACCTTGCACATACCAACTCTGCATTTAAGTCTTTATAGAATTTAGTTTTCTCCAATACCAGCTGCTGTCAGGAGGATACTTGCATCATCCTTGAGGTACAACCCGTGTATCCACCTTACCCAGAGTGTCTCCTTGTGCATTGAAATTTGCCAAATCAGTTGGTCTACTGATGCTACATTCCATGATTTACAGCCTTTTATATTCAGTCCACCCTGACTCTTAGGATAAAATACATTTTCCCATGATGCCAAAGCCATCTTCCTCCCTTCATCCTTGCTTCCCCACAAATAATCTCTACACTTTTTATCTACTTCTTTAAGTACACTTTGAGGAAGGATAAAAACAGCTCCCCAAAAACTATGGATAGAAAATAATACTGTATTTATCACCTGTAACCTCCCAGCATAAGACAAATTTTTGGAGTAAGTCACATTGATTCTCTGTATAATCTTGTCCACGAGTGTATGGCAATCAACCTTGTTCCATTTTTAGGAGAAAGAGGGAGACCAAGATATCTGATAGGAAATGCACCTTCTACAAATCTAGTTCTTGCCAATATCTGATTCTTTATTTCCTCATTTACTCCAGCCAGAAACACACTTGATTTGTCAATATTAGCTTCCAAACCTGTAGCTGCACTAAAGTGTTGTAAAGCCTCCATTATTCTACTCACAGAATCTATATTTCCCTTACAGAATATCATCAAATCATTAGCAAAGATCAAGTGAGTTAGTCTTAACTCCTTACACATTGGATGGAATCTGAAATCAGGTAACATGCTTATAGTTTGCAGTGTTCTCGATAGGTATTCCATCTCTAGGACAAATAAGAGGGGAGACATTGGATCGCCTTGCCTAAGCCCCCTCCCCCTAAGAAGTAGCCATGATTTGCACCATTAACTTTCACTGAGAACTTAGTGGTTGACACATATGTCATAATCCATTTAGTAAACTATTACAGAAATCGGAAACCTTGAAGTACTTCTTCCAAGAAATCCCAGTGTACCATGTCATAGGCTTTCTTAAGGTCTATCTTCACAAGACACCTAGGTAAAGCATTCTTCCTATTGTAGTGTCATAGTAAGTCATGACATATTAACACATTATGCATCATTGATCGTTCCTTAACAAAGACTGACTGGTTCCCTGCTACTAAATAGTTTACTGCATCTCTTAACCTTTTATATATAATCTTTGAGATGCACTTGTAGATCACATGGCAACAAGATATAGGCCGGAATTGGCTAGCAGTTTTCAGCCTATCTACTTTAGGAACAAGTGCAATACTAGTAGAGTTAATTTGTGTTAATAGTTTACCATTATGAAAGAACTCCAGCACTGCCTTGGTTACATCATTCCCAAAAATTGTCCAAGCAGCTTTGTAGAATTCACTACCATATCCATCCAGTCCCGAACTCTTGACACTTTTTATCTGGAAAATAGCTTCCTTTACCTCATCTGACTCAACCTGCAATAACATCTGCCTTTGGTGCTTATTATCAAGGACTACACCTTGGTTTATAACTGCAAGTAATGCAGATGTTCTATTCTTTGATCTCTGACCCAATAATTCTTTGTAATAATCAACAAATAAGCTTGCAATAGTGTCAGGATTTGTCTGCCAATCACCTACCTGATTTTTTAGTTGTGTAATGGTTTGTTTCAGTTTTTGATGTTTGATAACAGAGAATAAATATCTTGAATTATCATCACCCATTCTTATCCAAGTTGCCTCGCTTCTTTGTTGTAAGAACACCTCAGCTATATATGAAGAATTCCTAAATTTTTTATATGTTTGTCTCTCTCTTTCCAGCAAATGAGCATCATCTGGGCTAAGATGTAGTTTATTCTGTATAAGTTTCAAATTATTCTTGTCCTTTTGTGCTTCAGTGACTATATTTTGGAAAGCCAGAACATGTAGCTTCCTCAAGCCCCTCTTTAACAATATCAACCTCTTCACTACTTTAAACACCATGCATCCTTCATTATCCACCTCCCATCCCTCATTCACCAACCAAATGAAGTAAGGATGTTTGGTCCATACATTACAGAACTGGAATGGACTCTTGAACTTAGGATTATCCATTAACATCACCTTAGCAGGACAGTGATCACTTATTCCCTCATTTAGGAACATTGCTTGACAAGGTAGCATTGTATTCAACCAGACTCCATTAATGAATATCCAGTCAATTCTGGAAAATATTCTTTGGTGAGAATGTTTGTCACTCCATGTATATTTATTACCTGGTGTTGGAAATTCCAGCAGCCCACAATCATGCACACAACTTTTAAAATCAACTATTTCAGACCATACCACAGGAGCTTCACCAATTCTATCCTCTGCTTTTAAAATGGAGTTAAAATCGCCAAGTAGCATCCATGGTTTTGTGCAAATTCTACTATGTCTCACTAGACTTTCCCATAACTCATGCCTTTCCTCCTTAGTATTGAAGGCATATACGAATGGAATATCAAAAAGTATTTGCAAGGGAATGAACATCACCTCACAAATGATTTGTTGAGCAGTTTGGAAAATGGTTGAGACCTTGTAGTAATCAGGCCTCCATGTGATCCATATCCTACCATTATAGTGCTCTTCCAAGTTAGTTACGTAGCTCCAACCAGCAAACATATTATCAGTCATAGTATCAATCTTTTTTTTTGTTTCAAGTAAGCCTATAAGACTCACATTTTCTTCATTGCAAAGGATCTTAACCTCTTTTTGTTTATTTGGAGCATTTAGCCCCCTCACATTACAACTAATTATGTTTACCATTCCCAGGACTAGGATTTATAGAGCCACCCTCGGTCCTTGCATCTCATGTAGTTACATGTAATTCTGCACTATGTTGTAGCACCTGAAATGAATTAACACTCGTTGCCTGACAAACCTGTCCAACGGCTACACTGTATGGAGTTTTACTTAGCTTTCTCGGAGTCTGCCAGCTATCTATGCTTGCACTTGCCACCTCCCTACCCTGCTGAAGGTTCTTCTTAGTCATTTGATTTGTCAACACCCTATCCTGATTATCATTTTTCACCTCATGTGGAGGATCCTGCTGAGCAGGTCCTTTCGTAACTACACCTGCAACATTAATTGGTTTGGGAACTTTTTTCTTAATTCTGCATTCATTCTCTTCATAGCCATACCTCTTACGAAAGTTGCACAATAATGGTTTCCAGTCATATTGTACAGCTTGCACCACGACCTTTCCTTTTTTATTTTTAAATTGCACTTCATCAGGTAGATGAGCTCCCAATTCTACTTCCACAAGCAGTCGAGCAAACTTTAATCCATTCCTTTCCTCAGTATTGTGATCCACCATAAGAGGCTTCCCAATCATACTTCCAAGTTTACTTAGTACTGATTTACTCCAATATTTAAAATCTAGCTCCGGAAATTTGATCCAGATTGGGATAGTTTCCAACTCCTCCTTGGTAAATTCTAATTTTGGAGACCACTCCTTGACAATTAATGGCTTGTTGTCAAAGTGGTAGATACCTCCTTGTAATACCTCTTGTTTCCCTATCACAGTTTCAACTCGTACTACAATAACTCCATTCTTCAACATAGCTACTCGATCTATATCATATTTACCCCCAAAGCCTTTGAATATAACGTTGAATTACCTGGAATGGTGGGTGTGCCCCCAAAACATAACGAATCACTGCTCTACTCTAGTATTCCACCTTATATTTGATGTCCTCCATTCCAATTTCTACTATCTGCCTATCTCCAACCTGTGATGGAGCACATACTCCAATTTGTAACCTGCATTAGCCAATTTTGAGATATTGAAATTATCCCAAATTGACTTCTTCCTATTCATCAACTTACTCTCCTCTTCTACTTCATCTTCCCAGGAACATTTACTGGCACTTGATGATGCCTCCAGTAGCATACTAGTTGATCTCGTCACTACTTCACTCCAAATAGATGTTGCCTCTCTCTGCTGCATTTTATCAGTTACTTTATTAGCATGCACTGTTCCATTGAATTGCTCCAATACTGTTTTATTGATTTCCTTCGAGTTGTTCCTTCGCAGCTCCATGGACGATGAACTGCTCATTCCTAGATTAGGGGAGGCTAGGACTTGCTTTGTCCTCAATTCTCCCGTCCCTTTTGAACCTACTGATTTGATGCTTGAATCCACCAATTGTGGTATCATTTCTTCTTCTTTTGCTTTTTTTGAGTGCTTGCAACTTCCCTCGCTGAGATGCGCCTTGCATAATCTGTGCTTTCTTTACCATTAGAGCTTTATGAGAGGGTAAACGACCTCTCTTACCCATGGTGGGTGCAGGTTTAGCTAACTTGCACCAAGAGAGAAAGCATACCCGTAGAAATTCACATTAATTACTTATTTTTCAAATAAAAACATACATTTGTTATTACTTTGATGATCATAATAAAATATACAAGGGTGATTGTTTATAAACCATCAAATTTAGTTCTAAGGTTACCAAACTTGATTTCAAATTAGCAAGTTGACAAATAGACAAGTTGACAATTTGGCCAACTAATTAAGTATTCAAATCCAATTTAAATAAGTAATTTATGGTCTTCAAATCCAACTTGACTACTAACTATTATCTCTAATAAATGGCATTTCACACATATACATGTCACATGACATCCATATTATATAACACTTCCCCTTGAATGTCCATTTATAAATAATGTGTCTCGTTGAAATCTTACTAGAAAAATTCAATGAGAAAAAGCCTAATAAAGGAAAAAGAATACACACATCTTGTAATACGCCTTTGGTGTTGCCTCATTAAAAATCTTACTAGAAAAATCCGATTAGGACAAAACCTTGGTTAAGGAAAAAAAGTACAAAATGTATTTTACTCCCCCTGATGAGAACTTCAGTTTAATGACTTGAATTTTTGCATCCCGATCTTGTGCATCATCTTCTTAAAATTTGCAGCTGAAAGAGACTTGGTGAATAAATCAATCATATTGCCATTCGAATAAATTTATTGCACGTTAATATCATCATTCTTTTGTAGATCATGTGTATAGAAATTTTTTGATGAGTGTGCTTCATTCTATCTCTTTTTAATGAATCCTCCTTTAAGATGTGTTATGCATGCTGTATTATCTTTGTATAAAATTGTGGGTACATTGTCATAGTTCAAACAATATTTTTTTCGAATGAGATGTATCATGAACCTCAACCATACACATTCTCGGCTTGCTTCATGAATAACTATTAACTCAGCATGATTTGATGAAGTGCTTGATAGTCTGCTTTGTATATCTCCAAGATATGACAGTATCCCCATATGTCAATATATTGCATGTTTGAGATCGAAATTTATGTGGGTTAAATAAATACCCAGCATCAATATAATCAACAAGATCGGGATTGCAATCTTTAGAATAAAATAAGATTATGTGTTTGATCCCATTTCGATGTATTCTAGTAGGAGCAGAATTATACCTTGCTAACAAATTAATCGAAAAGGGCTATGTCAGGCCTTGTAGTATTTGCAGGATACACTAGTACATCAATTGCACTAAGATATGGTATTTCATAACCAATTAAATTTGGCATATTTCTTATGTCAGCAAATAATCTATTGCTTTTGAAAACTCTCAAAGAGTTCGAATAATTTTCAAGTTATAGATTTATGCAATATAAGGATTATAGATAAGTTTCCCAGAAACTTTTATATGCTTCAAACATTTTGTATCCTTAACAAGTTTTCATGTAAATTTTGTCAAGTGACAATATTCAGCATTTCATCCGTGACTAGAATAAAATAAGATTATGTGTTTGATCCCATTTCGATGTTTCAAGATGCATTCTTTTATGTCTTTTCAACGTATGTTCATCAATGGACAAATATTTCATTTGTCAAGCACTCCTAGTATACATCAAGTAGTACGCATTGTTAGCTACCTCATTAAAAACCTTGCCAGGAAAATCCTATGGAATAAAACCCCAGCTAAGGAAAAAAGAGTGCAGCGCACGTATTATACTCGCATCGTTTAAAACATACTTTATTCTTATAAATGATGCTCCGCAATTCATATGTACACCAACTGCACTAAAACATAGTACTTACCAATCATTTTCATGAGATCAAAATTGATCTGTTTTCAAGTGAAGCGATCTTTATAATCATGGGGTATTCAATAGAAACGCTTTATAACCTTTTAAATCCTTCAAGGATTTTCATATAACTTTTGCCCTCTAGGTAGACATAATAATACTTTATTTTATGTATTCAAGTTTTTTAATATTTTCAGACTGAAATCAACTTTATTTCATCCACCACAGCCACAGGAGAACAATTCTCCTACAATAATGCCAGGAACTTTGTGAAATCTTTATGCCCCAAGGCACAAGTCATATTTTATATCTTACGAATTTTACTTCTCGCATAATAAATCATTTGTACCTCACTGCATTATACCTCTGGTCTTTGGATTATGAGTCCAGATATTTATTTTTTAAGTGAAACAAATTACTTGAATTACATACTTTTATTTGGCCAATAATTTATCTGTCCATACTCTTTGACAAATTTGTATCCAAGATCCTCAATACTATTTATAATGTTGAGCATTATATTATATCAAAGATATCATCGATGATTATTTGATATTGGTTCCAATAAGACATAACTTAATGAAGATCTCTTCATATTCATTACTATTCAGGTACCTGAACCTTTGTCAAGGTTTTATGAAGTGTTAGGTCGGTTTGAAACCAATTGGTCTATCACGCTTCAGGCGTGTCATAGACTCCGTCCTTTTACGGACTTTTCATTGGAGCATTTTACAGTTGAATTATCATATAGAATTAGCAAACATATCTGACAATTAGTTTGCAACATTTTGCAAATGAATTATCTCTTAAACTTCAAGTTCACATATATATTTTTGATAAGGATCTAGATAATTCATTTCATGCATAACTTTTAACTACTAATCAAATCTCCTCCTAATGTTAGGAAACCTAACATTTATCCCTAATCTTATCTTGAAATTCATATTTGTGCATTGTGATGAAGCAATTGCATCATGTGCCGCACACTAAAATTTTTAGATGAAAATTATTTGGTTCTTGACCTTGAACTAATAGTGGTAGGGGAGCCTTGTTGGCTTGATGCATATGAATGCTACTATATTTTAAATGATACATCTCATACCAATTTTTTTTGAGGAGATTTGTTCTAATAATCAATGATTTAGCTAGAATTGGAGGCATACAATTTCTACTAAACCAACCAGCATTATCAACATAATTTATAGTTTGGAACCATGCTCTTAATTTAATAATTCGAGCAAACAACTTTGCAAAAATCAAATTGCAAGTTAATAGAAAAGCACATGTGATCATATCATAGATGCATCTATTAAACTATATAATAGTAATCGGTCCACATGGCAGGCGAACGGACCCATATTCACCTTTTTATATGTTCCAAAAAATTTAGGGAATACATCTCAACCTTTGCTGGTACAATGATCAATTCATTGTGAGAACAAACAGTACAAGAGAATTCATGAAGAATATTTTATTTCTTCAATATATAACCACGTGAATTCTTAATTATTTTTGCATCAAATTTCAACCGGGATGATCAACCGTCATTTCAACTAATATTTATTTCAGTAAATTTTTAATTTACCATTGCATGTGATTCTGCCATCATGCTCATATTTGTGTATTACAAATAAGAAGAAAAGCGCGGATAACCTTTTACGTAAATATTTATAACCCATGCCGATTGTAGTAATATGAAGATATAACATCTTTCTACTATTTATAGTCTCAAAAAAAATTATTTTTGACAATGTCTTTGAAACTTAATAAGGTTCTTTCGAGACTTACTACAATTCCAATATTATGAACAATTTCATTTCTCCAGATAGTTACACTGAAGCTCTTTTAGAGCTCTCAATTAATTTTGTTTACTACACATATTTCACACACAATTCATATGGTGAACATCTCCTTCAAGGAGAAAAATCATATAAGTACGATCATAATCTTAAAACATTATATAGGCAAGACTTGTCCATGATAAACATATCAAAAATATTTATGCCATACTACAAGTACACGATCAATGACCGTTTATGTCAAAATAAATTTTTCTTTATTTTTCTCAAACCTTCCATAGAGGTGAGATATGACATTTTTCCAACCATGCACGAGCATGTCAGTGTTCATAGTTTTTATCATATCTTGACACATTCATTTAAATAATGATCAAGCATTAAGGATGTGCAAATCTCATTCTCTTCAAGGAATGAATTATAATCATATGTGCATGCATCATAAATTTTCATGAGAAGCCCATTCTCACGCCATGAAATTTATTACATTTACATGACAGACCTTATCATCACTTTGAAAGGTCAAGTGCGCCATCACTTTATATTTCTTTGTTTTGATGGAGGATTTATAAATCTTATATCAAATTAGGTCGCACGATAATCACGTGTGCAATGGCCTTTCACACCATGCCCATTAGTGGCAAAAATTACCTTTATATTTTGAAGGATCATTTGAGAACTCATAATGTTCTTCGAAGAATATAACCTTCTAATTCTTTAAGCACATCTTCGAGATGGACAAATCGTTTATGCCAACTTATGAACTTATTTGTACTAGTAAACTCCAAGTTTACCATGACATATGAGTTTTACTTAGTATATTTCAGATTTACTAGAACATGAATAATTTTCAAGTTTGCTATTTTGGAGTATATTTCATAATATTTATTCTTAATTATTCTACCTTTTAGGGAGGTGTTACTCCTATCACATTCACCCCAGGGAATGGATCTGTAGTTTTAACAATTAAAATTCTCATTTCCCAGGAATGAAATATAACGATGTCTTAAGCCTATCAAATTATGATAGCTTAGAATATCCTTCAAGATATTGCTCCTTCATGAGAAAAGCGAGGCGTACATATAATGTAACGAAATATTTTGTCCTTGTTACGCCTCTATTCATATTCATATATTCAATCACATGTTTTCTGTAACACCCCGTACTTAATTACGTGCATTAGCCATTGTTATATGTGTTGGAGTGTATGTATTGATCCTAAGTTAGGTATATATGAGTTTAAGTATGAGTATTGATTATTTTGAGATGGTTTCAAGTGTATAGTTTGATTATATGTGTATAGGAATAGACCTTATTTATACCGGAATTTGCCCGTCGATGGTCCCATACGAAGGTTATTGAATAAGCTTTCCAACGATATAAAGATTTCCAAAAACGGATAAGTTTCGGATATAATCGAGCACGTTCGAAACTATAAAACGGTGGCCGGGATGTTGTGAACAGTAAATGTGCAGGAAAATTTCCTGCACACAAACTACTGAGGCCTGCCAGTTTTTTGGGTCAACTTTGAATGATCATAACTCCCTCAATATAATGAACTGGGAGAGCTACCACATATCAAAAGAAAGATCTTTGAGTCTTTTTTCCAATGCAATTGGTTTCATCCAAATCCAACATCTGAGTAAGGATTTATACTCGTTTTACTTCAGCCTCTCAAAACAGATTTTTAGGGTCAACTTCAAATGATCATAACTCCTTGTACAGGACGAACTGGGTGGCCTACTTTATATGAAATGAAATTCCTTTGAATTATCTTTCCAACGATACCAATTTAACCCAAATCTGATATCGGAGCAAAGAGTTATGGCCGATTTACTTTAGCCTATCAAAACAGTCCACCATGGACAGATTCGGATTTACTTAAATTTTTAAGGGCAATATGGTCATTTTCCATCACCTCATGGACGAAAATTGGTCATTATATACATATAATTAGTCTCATATCCATCAATTATCATCAAATTATTGAAAATAAGAAACCCTAGCCTAATTTCAACTCCAAATATCTTGTGATTCAACCGTAGAAAATCCAAATTGATTCCGTAGTTGTGTTCACTATCTCAAGGGCTTCGAGAAGCACCCCTTATTTGTGCCAACAGGACTTCGAAATCAAAAGGGTCATTTTATGGTAAGGATGTAAAGTATGTTGGTGTTATTTATTTGGATATGTATATATATATATATATATATGCATGTGAGCATAAGAAGTATGTTATTTGATTGTTGTTGAAAGATGATTGGGAAATGATGTTGGATTATGTTGAATTGTGAAGGAATTTGGTATGATGATGTGGTATTGATGATGTGTTATTGAAATGATGATTATATATATATATACACATAAACCTATTGTTCAAGTTGGTTTTTGGAATGTTTTGCAAATATTGGTAGTATGGAATTATGGAAGAGAATTGTGGTGTTGGGTTGCTAATACTAGATGCCAAACATTTCATTGTAGATAAGTGATTTGTAAAGGCGGGAAGTTGTGTTGAATTGGTATCCGAATCTACAACGAGGTATGTAAAGCATACTCTAACAATGTTCTTTGGCATGAAAACACCAATGTTCCATCAAGTAAGATTCCGAGGTTATCCTAAAACATGTATTGTTCTACGTTACCAACGAAGTTGTTTCCATCCTATAAAGTGTCAAAATGTTCATTGATATACCAAAAGGCTCTTATTTCATTGTTGTGATATTGATAATTCTGAAACACATTGTTGATGTACCAATGAGTCTTTATTACATCGTTATTGTATAGAAGGTCTATTACTTGGTTCCTATTGATGTATCATTGTTTCAAAGTATAAAAAATGTGGTGGCGACCGAAATAACAATCTCAAAGATTAATTGAACTAAGTGATGGGAGATCTCTCTTATCGGGTGGTATCCCAGGGGCATAAGCCTAGCATGGGTCGATCCCTATTTATGTGTTTATGGGTGGTATCTCAGGGGCATAAGCCTAGCATGGGTCGATCCCAGTTGATATGTACTGGAGGCAGCCTAATGGTCACAGTACAGTACAGTAATGATTACAAAGACGATAAGAACGAAGGTAAAGTGATTGAATAAATACAATGTACAGGTTGTCACAAGTTCTAGTAAGTGTGGTCCACTCCTATTACGACTTATTCACTTGTTTCTGATTTCTATTGAGCTCCTATATCATATGTGATTATTTACAGTTTTACATACTCAGTACATATTTCGTACTGACGTCCCTTACGGGAGACCTGCATTTCATGCTGCAGGCACAGGTACCTCAGCTCATACACCGCACAAGTAGGAGCCAGGTCATACAGCTATTGTTGGTGAGCTCCAGTTTGCTTCGGAGCTTTCCGAGTCGGTTCCTTATGTTTTGTTATTGTACATGAGTCATGTGTGGGCGGGGGTTTGTCCCGACCCTAGTTATGTCATGTATATCCTAGAGGCTTTGTAGACATAAGGAAGGGTAAAGTCATGGAAGTTTATATATTGGATGTTATATCTGTATATGTGGTGGCCCCGACGGCTAAGTATTATATATATATATATATATATATATATATATATATATATATATTTGCGCGTGTTGTGCTGATACAGGTAATTAGATCCTTCTATATGCAACGAAGTGCTGTCCAATTTTTGGTGACATGTAAGTGAAAGTACAGGTATTTGAACGGGTTCTCCCGGGCCTTCTCGGCTTCGGGTGCCAGTCCGGCCCGATGGGATTTTGGGGCGTGACATTTTCTTTCAGACATACTATGCACTGCATGCTACCACATTCACTTCAAGGAATTGAGCATATTCAATGAGACATATTTCATGACTTTTCAGCAAAATTTTCTTTAGTCATTATTATATCATCAATATGTTGTATTGATATTAAAACTCAACGATTTATTCATATAAAGACATCTTAGGCCAAAAATCAATGGGACTTGAACCCTACATCTTATCATTATGGTGCATCGGGACTCTTAACCCAATGTCTTACCCTCTTAATGGCATGAGATTTAAATCGATCATCACACCCTCAACCAATAACATATTAGGCCAAAGTATAATAAACTCAAACTTGAGTCTATAACAATATCATCACTTTGTGATTATCAATATTATTTTCAAAATTAATTAAAGAACACGAGTAAATAATATACTTATCTTATTATAAATAGTAGAAAAGTGAAACTCAAGTCGTGATGATCACATAATTCTTGCGGTCTTGTCTTCTCCACCTTTCGATTCAATTTTCTTTTCTTAGCCTTCAAATTTTGAGATGGTAGAGTCTAGTGTTGATAACGTGTTATAAAATAAAGACAAACTATCAATATCAAACTTAAAGAAATGAGAGAACTTTAGAGAATTTAGTAGTACATTTGTTACTACTTTGATGATCATAGTAAAATGTACAAAGAGTGTATTTATAAACCACCAAATTTAGTTCATAAGGTTGCCAAACTTGACTTTAAATTAGCAAGTTGACAATTAGGCAAGTTGACAATTTGACCAACTAATTAAGTATTCAAATTCAATTTGAACAGGTAATTTATGGTCTTCAAATCCAATTTAAACAAGTAATTTATGGTCACTTGACTACTAACTATTATCTCTAATAAATAACATTTCACACATATACATGCCACGTGACATCCATATTATATAACACATTTTGTTTTGTTTGTGCCGCCGTTTTTTCATTTCCTTTCTTTCCTGTTTGTTGCTTTGATTTTTATAAACGGTTACTTTTTTTCTAATTGCTTTTTTAAAATACTCTTCAATTTAGATACTAAATACATATATTCGATATAAAAAATAATATAGTAATTTTTTTTTGAATAATTTTATAATTTCTATACAAATTTTATACAGTTATATATTTTATACAAAACAATGATGCAGTTTTCAATACACGTCATAATAATAGTTATACAATTTTCATACACGTCATATATTTTCTTTAGTTGCAATAATTATTCATATGCATGTTCTATAAAAAAAATTGGTACAAATTCTATACGCATCAAATACAGATGCATATGAATTGAATTGGGTAAGAACGAGAATCAGTATATACATCCTATACATATACATAGTCTATACAACAATTGTACCATATCTATACACATCCTAGACAACCTAAGTTGCACTTTACTCAGATGCATATTTTATGCACCTTTATGAAGTTGTTATACACGTTACAGTCCATATACCACATTGGTGTAGTTTATGCAAGAAAAACCTATGCATATATAGTTTCTATACGAAAATGATACAATCATTATACTATATTGATATAGTCTCTATTCTATATTGATACAACCCCTATATCTTATTGGTTGTTCTATACATATATTTATATCCATATTTTATACAATAACAATATAATTATGCACACTGTATATACAATTTCTATACAAATATATAATTTTTATACATATTCTATATAATGATTATAAAAATTTATTTAATTATTTCAAAAAAGATTTTTTTATCACAAGAAAATATAGTACTCCCTCCGTCCCAAATTATGTGTCATCATTTCCTTTTTAATCTGTTCCAAAATAAGTGTCGTCTTTCTTTATTTGGCAACGTTTTAAAGGCACAATTACCTTTTTACCCTTATTGATCCCACTTAATTAAAAAAAATATATATTGACACATTTTTTTATAAAGAATAATTTGGTAAACTTTACCAAGTCTTCCTTTATTTCTTAAACTCTGTGCCCGACCAAATGGCGACACATAAAACTGAACATCCTTTTAAAAGTGGACCAAAATGGCTCAAAATTAATAGTGAGCCCATGGAATTAATTTGAAATGGCTATTTTTGATGAAACTAGTTTTCTGAAAGGGCCACGGGGTGTTCTTTCTCCTTAAAAAACTAGTTGTGTGATGACCGTGCAAGGCACAGATCAAATATATGTAATCGGATAGTAGAAATAGTTTTTTAAAAAGTAGGAAAAATGCTCTGTTTTCACCCTGAACTATATACAAAATTATTGATACACATTCAAACTTTAGGAAGGTCCTATTATCCCCTGGACTAATTAAATCATATTTTTGACAATCTTAGTGCCTACGTGACACATACGTAGCACGTCAGTGAATCAACATACTAAAGGTCCACGTAGGCACACGTATGTGCCACGTAGGCACTAAGGTTGCCAAAAAATGATTTTAATTAGTCCAGAAGGGTAATAAGACCCTCCTAAAGTTCACGTGTGTCTCAGTAATTTTACGTATAATTCAGGGTGGAAACAAAGCATTTTCTCTAAAAAAGTATAATGTTAATCTCTGTTAATAGTATCTGTAAATGAAAATAATATTTTCTTTGTCCAATTTATACGGCACCTTTCAAATTTTGAGATTTACTCAAGTTTCTCTTCGATCATAATTTTTTTATATATCTGTTAACTATTGTGACTTCTTGAAACTTTTTTTAACGTAGTTTTCAAATATATAGATGTTATTTTAAAAAATTGAAAGATTTTATGTCCAAATTTCAAGTGAAAATAAACTTGTTTAATTTTGTAGTTTGAACTGTGCCACATAAGATAGAAGAAAGAAATTATGTTACTTTTTGTACATTAATTATAAGTGAAATTTTGAGAGTCAAACAACTTTCTTTTTAATTGTAATTTTTAAAATTATTAATTATTGTGATTTAGGGTAATTATTACAATATTTGCAAATATATAAATTATTTGATTTTTTTTTTACTATTGAAATTTTTATGCAAATAAAAATACAAATTATAGAGAGCCATAATATTCACAAATAAATTAAAAAGAAAAAATGCTCTATTTCACCCTTGAACTATACTCAAAACGGTTGAAACGCACTTTAACTTAAAAGGGATCCTATTACCCCATGAACTAATTAAAAGTGTAATTTTGACACCCTTAGTGATACGTGGCACAACACATTGAAGGGTCCACGCACACGTGTGTGCCACGTAGGCACTAAGGGTGTCAAAATTACACTTTTAATTAGTTCAGGGGGTAATACGACCCCCGTTAAGTTGAGGTGTGTCTCAACCATTTTGGATATAGTTCAAGGGTGAAATAACGTATTTTCTCAAATTACAAATAAAAATATAAAATTTAATGGGCCCAATAAATACACAACTGGATTTTAAAAGAGAACGGTCCAATAAATGAGAAAAAAAACTTGATCACAAGACCTCATGCACGTAAAACAGGTGTTGGACAACCAAGCCAAAGCAATTAAGGGTCGTTTGCTAGAATGTATAAGAATAATACTAAATGTGGTGTATTAGTAATACTTGTATTATTAATGCAAGTATTAACAATGCTGGTATTAGCTACACATACATTATTTTTTACATAGCGTTTGGTTTGATATATTAAAGATAATATATATTTATATAATTTTTATAAAAAAATACTTTTTTACTGAATTGTCCTTCCTTCAACCTTCCTTTTACAATCTGTTTTCAAGGTGTACAAGCAACAAAGCTCGAACAAATTCTTATTTCAAAGTGAAAATTGCAAGAAATAAGAATGTAAATACAGAAACAATCATCCTAAATACTTTGAACTTTATGATTAATAATATTTGGTATTAACATTTCAAAGTTTCTATAGTAAGAAAGTTGTAGTTAAATGTCTAGAATATCATCCAACATATATAAAAATAAATTTGAGGACTTGAACACAATGTAAACTTATTGTGGTAACTACGTAGAGAATTTCTTCTCGGATGAACCCTTTTGTTGTATCACATACAAGTTCATCAAATAACACCCTCTTTTCCATGGTAGAGTACAAAAATTATCTCATACAAGTTCATCGAATAACACCCTTTTTTCATGGTAGAGTACAAAAATAGAGAGATCATTTTTTGAATATGGTGGAAAAGGAATAGGGGATGTGATATGGTGGGAAAAGGAGGAAAAATAATTTAAGGGGTAGTAATGTCATTTAATAAATTAATACATGTGTTGAAAGTCTTGCATTACTAATACATGAAAAATGGTGTGTATTATTAATACACACCTCAATACATAATAGATTGTATAATTAATACAAGTATTAATTATGCATGGTCAAAAATATGATACCAAACATGGTACTACTAATGCACAAAGACTAATGCATGTATTAAACTTTTAATACACTCTACCAAACGACTCCTTACTACATTGAGTAAGCATACCGCTGAAGCACACATGTTACGGTTAAGCTCTTTCCCCTTTTCTTTTTTTCTTTTTTTTGGGTTAAGCTCTTTTCCTCTTATTAGATAGTAATAATTCACCAACACAAGTATAATTATAATGTGAATAAATTAGAGATTAAATGATATTTAATATATAAAATACCGTAATACGAAGATAAATGGGAGAAACTTATAATAATATATTGTGATAATTCTATTTCTTTTACTTATCATAAACATTTAAATAGGGTGAGCGAAAATTGATTTTCCATTTTGATTATACATATACTTTTGATATTGATAATCAAATTTCAATACTAATTTTTCAAATAATATTTTACAAGTGAAAAGGAAAAATTAGGGAACACCGAAATCTTCTTGTGTAAGTATATGAACAAATTTTTGTGAAACTCTCTACATCCTAGAAGATAAAATTTCATTAAGCCTCAATATCATTTCTCCTGATTGTAAATTTGACAGCAAATCTAAATTTCTCTTAATTTGTTTAGTAGGTTTTCACTTGAACAATCTTTTATTAAAAAATATAGTAGCCAAAATTAAATTAATAAGTTGGTTGTTAATGTAATAATTAAAAGGAAAAATGCTCAAATATACCCCTCAATTTTCATAAAATCAGCTAAGTTTGCTTTTAATTAAACTATGAGGTTAAATATGTCCTTGTCATTACTAAAGTATCCAAATAAACCTTTCTTTTAACGATTTTCAATGTGGACGGACAATTGAGTGAGATGGCATGCCATGTGGCATACATCTCACTCAATTTCTATTAAATAAAAAATAATATATATATCTGGCGTTGAAGTGACATGCCACGTGACATTCACCTCACTTAATTATCAACACATATAAAAAATTATGAAAATAAAAATATATTTACATACTTTGATAACGATTGGAATATATTTGACCCTAGGGGTGGACTTGGATGATATATACCGAATACCATACCGAAATTTTTTATACCGTAGTATCGATATTATGGTATTTGATAGGAGTTTTAAATTATTATTATTATATTTGATACAGTATTTATGCAATAAATATCAAAATATCGTATATCGAATCAAAGTTTTTTAATAATATATAAAATCCAAATATATTACTACTATTTAAGATTATTAAATATATTTATATGTCATCCATTAGACAATTGAACATAAAAGTAACTTTTATTCAGAAATAATTTTTTTGAGAAACTTATTATTTCGAAGTACTATGCTTAAGTTTAGGTAATGTTGTTCAGAGTTTGCATCTTGAACTACTCAATCGTGATTGAAATATTCTTTTTATGTAGATGATTAACAAAGATAGTTGTTAGTATGATATGATTGAGACGTTTTTAAGTTATAGTTTTTTTATATGAATATATGTAAGTCGAAATCAAATAAAGTATTGTTTCCGAATTATCATGTCATAAAATATCAAAATTGAATTTAAAGATAAAAAACTATACCAAACTAATTTGATATGGTAATAATAATAATGTTCTTTCAAATACCAAAAATTAAAATCACTATAACAAAATTTAAAATACGCTATGGTACCCAACCATGTCCATCCCTATTTGAATAAGAAAACTTAGCTAATTTTAGAGGGCTATTTTAAAGCCATTTTCCTAGTTGAAACTGGATACTACACTCGCGTAAATTACACCAAATTTTCCCAAATTCAGTTTCTGTTTGTTCGTAGCTGTCTATGTTTCCGCTGTTCCTAACCAAGACTCCTCCAGTACTTGTGTCGCCGGCATCCATGTCGGTTACATATGTCCGACGTTGTCTCCATTCTCGCACACCCCGCCGCTTCCTCCACACAGCAAATCCATCACCAAAATCAGCACCCAACTTGTTTTCCGACCCAATTTTCAAATCCAAAGTTGAAGAATTAATTTCAAAACAGCACTGGTATAACCTCAAGGAATTAATTAAACCTATTAACCCGTCTTCCTTTCTTGAACTTCTTTTGGAATCTGGGTTTGATTCTTCGTCCATATTGGGGTTTTTCAGGTGGTCTAAGGTTTACCATCCTCTTGAAAATTTATTTAAACTTCTTGTATTGTTAGTTAATGACAAAAAATACCCAAAGGTTCGATCTTTATTGCATGATTTTGTTAAAAATGGGAAGACTCATTCAGTTTCTTCTGTTTTTCATACGCTTTTGACATGTAGTGATAATTTCTGTGCTAATTCTATTATTGTTGATATGTTGGTATTAGCTTATGTTAACAATGGTAAGTTGGATTTAGCTTTGGAGGGTTTTAGGAGAGCTGGGGATTATGGGTTTAAGTTGAGTGTGTTTTCGTGTAAACCGATGCTTAAAGGGGTGGTGAAAGAGGGGAAATTTGAGGTAGGGGAGAACGTGTATAAGGAGATGATTAGGAGGAGGATTTGGGTTGATTTGTACACGTTTAATGTTGTGATTAATGGGTTGTGTAAGGCGGCGAAGCTGAATAAGGCGAGGGATGTGATGGATGATATGAAGGTTAGAGGGATTACGCCTAATGTGGTTACTTACAATACGTTGATTGATGGGTATTGTAAGAGGGGTGGGGATGGGAAGATGTATAAAGCGGATGCGCTTTTGAGAGAAATGGTGGAGCAGGGGGTGAGTCCAAATGAGAGAACTTATAATATTCTTATTGATGGGTTTTGTAAGGATGATAATGTGGGGGCAGCCGTGAAGGTTTTTAAAGAAATGCAGCTTCAAGGGATGAGAATGGACGTTGTCACGTTTAACTCGTTAATTTATGGGCTCTTTGGTGATGGGAAAGTTGATGAGGCTCTTGGTTTACGTGCAGAAATGATACATTTGGGGTTGGAACCTAATATTCGGACTTATAATGTAATGATAAATGGTTTTTCAAAAATGAAGATGTTCGGAGAGGCTAAAGAGTTGTTTAATGATATTGTGAAGCAAAGGTTAGATCTAAATGTACTAACTTTCAACACAGTTATTGATGCTCATAGTAAGGCTGGCAAAATGGAAGAAGCAGTCGCTCTTCGTGACCAAATGTTGAGAAAACTGATTTGTCCCAACATTTCAACATATAATTGCTTATTAGCTGGTTATTATCGAGACGGAAATGTTGGAGCAGCAAAAGAGCTACTAGAGGAAATGGAGGAGAAGAGTGTGAAGGCTGATCTAGTAACTTACAACATTCGAATAGATGCAATGTGCAAAAGGGAAGAATCAAGAAAGGCAGTGAGACTTCTAGATGAGATGTCTGAGAAAAGGTTGTTCCCAAGTCACGTGACATACAACACTTTGATGGCTGGCTACTGCCAAGAAGGTAACACCAAAGCAGCTGTTACTATTAGGAAAAGAATGGAGAAGGAAGGAAAGCAACCAAATGTTGTCACTTACAACGTGTTGATTAAAGGTTTCTGTCAGAAAGATAAGCTGGAAGAAGCAAATGCTCTTTTGAATGAGATGTTGGAAAGAGGATTGGCACCCAATAGAATTACCTATGACATTATCAGAGAAGAAATGATAGACAAGGGATTCGTCCCTGACATAGATGGACACCTCTACAAGGATATTGTTAATTGTTAATTATGGTGGAGAAGCTTGAAAATGGTCTAATGAATCGAGTCATTCTGTTGCGATTTTCTTCCGGTGGGACAAAAGCAAAAGTCTTTGTGGCTCATGGTTACATTGCAAGGTAGGTATGTGCTTTTATCCTCCTATCTCTCATTCGATTTTGGTTTAGAGTAGTTAAATGTACGAGGTCTATGGCGGTTAATCACATTTCATAATTTTTTCTTTGTGTAGATCAAGGGTTGGTAATTATATTAAAGCCCATTCATGGGTGAAATTCAGTGGAGACTTGTCTGCTTCATCATGAAAGCAATCTTCTGTGCACACATAGTTGCAACTGTAACAGAAGGTTAAATTGCATGATGCCTTCTTTAATTCTTGATCTTTTATAGATTTTTCTATTGCAATCCTCTATGTGATTATGCTGATACATGTGTCATGATGGAGTCGATGGTTGAGCTTTTATTTCCCAGCAGATCCTATACATGTATTTTGTTTTTACTTCCGACTAGTTCCTTGGCATGTATTTGTCTTAGGACCAAATAGGATTTTATCCTAAATTTTCTTGATACTGATTAGTCCTTTAAGTTCTGAAACTGCTGGTGAAGTACCTGACAGTTAGTAAAATGTGCCTGCAGCATTAGATTCTGCCATAAACTGCAGCTTCCCGATTAACTGGCAACTAGGGCAAGGGAGTTCTACGAGTGGTTCATTGCCAAAACCTACAGGTTCTGCTTAGCAATAAAAATAATAGAAACCTTAAAGGGGTTGGCTTATTTACAGAAAATCTAGTGCATAAGTGTAGGTCTTGTGTGAACCCCAAGGGGGTGGGTGGGAACTATTAGTTGAGACTTGGATAAAAACCTTTGGGGATCAATATTTGGTATTTCAACAGAGGCGACACCAGATGGATTTTCCTAGCTGCTGATATTCGTGTTGGTGGGAGATAGTGGTACCCAATTGATTAGCCAATGTGCATGCCAACATAAGACCAAGGCAAGTCTTGTCTGTGTTGGTCCATTTATTTTAATAAAATAATCAAGCAAGCTTCTTTATGCAATCTGATGCATCATAATAAGTGGAATAAGATCCATGCAATCACAATTTAACCGTGTGACTTGCTAACGTAAACACAAGTTGTTTCTTGTTCTAGTTTCAAAAAGTTCTTAGCTATGGATGAAGAGATTTTTTTTAATTCTAGTAAATGGTAAGGGTATTGCTTGTGGCAGAAATGCGGATGTTGCGCTGGATGTGTGGGCTGACTAGAGGGGATAGAGTTCGGAATGAGACTATCCGGAAGAAGGTTGGTGTGACTCCAGTGGAGTGCAAGATGCGGGAAGCCCGATTGAGATGGTTCGGACACGTGAAGAGGAGAGGCATGGATGCCCCGGTCCGTAGGTGTGAGAGGCTAGCGTTGGATGGTTTTAGGCAGGGTAGGGGTAGGCCGAAGAAGTACTGGGGTGAGGTGATTAGGCGGGACATGGAGCAGTTACAGCTCACCGAGGACATGACCCTAGATAGGAAGGTCTGGAGGACGCGGATTAGGGCAGAGGACTAGGGCCAGTTTGGGTCGTTAGTGTAGGGAATTACTTGGTGGGGGTTTTATGCCTGTTATGATTTCGTGTTCCATGTTTTATTACGAATCTGTGTGCTTTTCTCTGTTTTATATTACTTATGGGTGCCGTATTTATGATATGTAATCTTGTGCTGTGCTTTACTAGGTGTTTGTGTGGTATCTCGTGCCTTGAGCCGGGGGTCTATCGGAAACAGCCTTTCTACTTCTTTAGAGGTAGAGGTATGGACTGCATACATCTTACCCTCCCAGACCCCACTAGGTGGGAATATACTGGGTTTGTTGTTGTTGTTGGTAAGGGTATTGCTTGTCCCTATACCAAAGATAGATATTTTACTTTACTTGTCCATTTTAGCAAATCAAGAGAGTTTGTAATGGCTCGGGCATGTGAAGAGAAATGCGCAGGAGCCCTAGTGAGGAGATGTGAGAGGTTGGCTATGGGGGTCTTGGGAGAGGTAGAGATCGCTCGAAAAAGTATTGGGGAGTAGTGCTATCTGTCCCGACCCGAATCGGGGCCTGGTCGTGACGAGCATTCCCGAACCCGAAGGCCCGGAACGCCCTCTGTCTATGTGGTAATCATGCACATAATTCATATGATCAAAGTAATACGAAATATACATAATAATACGGAAACATGGTCAACAATTTAAAACAGTTAAAGGCCTGAAAACATGCCCAACAATATTTAATAAACATCTGCAACAGTCTGCGAAATCTCTACTGACATACTATCTGAATAACTGGGACAAGGCCCCCAGCAGACCAAAAGTCATACTGAAATAAATACCTAAATGACTAGGCCTTCCGAAACAAAGAAGGCTCACCAACTGAACTCTGAGACAACCCTGTCTGTAGACTCTACTGAGGATCTGGACCCCTAGACTGCGCCTCAGTACCTGGGAGGAAGGGGGGGGGTCAGCACAATTGTACTGGCACGCGAAGCAATCCAAAATAGAGTAATTGAACATATATATATATATATATATATATATAATACCTGAGAGCAAATGTTCATCAAACATTATGCATAAAACAGTTTCTGAAAAACACATGGGCACCTTCTGAAAACATGTAACCTGTTTGTAAATCTCAAACTCTAATCTGTGTATTACTTCTGAGTTAGGTGGTATCTCCTACAAGTCTGATATTCCACGGGCGATATGGAATCCATCATTGACTCGGCGGGGAAGCCTCCAACCCGAGTATGCCGCAAGGGTTGGAGTTCCTGAATCTGATACGCCACACGACACTTAAGTCAGCATATAATAATATACCCGGGTCAGCAAACCACGGTTTTAGGCAATGAGTTGCTTGAACTCAAGCCCTCTTCAGGGAACCACCTAACATCTCTGTATGCCCATTTTTAACCTTTTCTGTACATGCAACATTTTGAATGTCTAAAATCATGATAGTCTGAAATGTCTATTAGTCTTAGTCTGATATGGCATTGGTCTGAATTGGTACCGTCATACCAAGACTTGCAAGTCATGATTTCTGAGCCATAATACATTAAGTTAAATCTTTCATTTAAAGCATAATTTAGACCACCAAAAACATGCAACTGATACAGAAGATTTCGTGTTTCGAAACTCAAGTCAAAATCATGCAAAAACTTCATCAACATATGGTGGTCTAGTGCCTTTAGCAAATCAATGCACTCTTTCATTACATGCATTATGAACATTAAACATTCATGCTAGATTCCCTCTTTAGTGATTTAAAACCACCTTTAAATCATAATAAGAGTTCAATCATTTCATATAGTGCTTTTCAGGGATGCATTGCAAAACAATTCATATGCTATGAGAAATCTGAAAAATTCACTAAAGAGGGAATTCACCGAAAATCATGCTCTCAACAAGAATTCATTCTTAAATACATGGTTTCATACATTCATATTCTCAAATCACTTTGGGGAAGGTCAAAAGACCAAAACAATGATGTTAAAACATTTAATACATGAATATATACATAGATTCGAAAACCCCATTCTAAAACATGATTTTTCTATGCCCATGAGAATTTAGGAAAACCCTGCGTATCTCTATTTCGGAAAATAATTGGTGCTTCTTGAAGCCTGTGGATTGGGGATTTTGAATCTCTAATCAATTTTGAAAACCCACGGTTAAATCTTAATTTATTTGGGTTTTTAGTTTGAAACCTTTGGGAGTGTTCTTGAGAATTTTTAGATGAATGTGGATGTAATTTGGAGAATTGGGGACTGAATTTCGTGTTTATGGCTGAATAAGGGTGGGAAAAGGACCATTTTGCCCCAAAAACGGAGTGTTTAAGTCACTTGAAACCATAAGATATGCGTCGCATATGATATCGCCTATATTTACATAGGCGCCGCATATGCTTTCCAGTGGCCATGTGCGATTAGTTAGGCGACGCATACTACTTTGAAAGGCCATAACTTCTTGCTCGGGTGTCGGATTTTAGCAAAATTGGTATCGTTGGAAAGTTAACTCGAAGACCTATCATTTGACACATGATAGGCTCTCTAATTCGACATATACAGAGAGTTAAGAGAGCTATGGTCGATGGAAGCTAGCACAAATTACAACGTCCACTAAAACTTAATTGATCGAAATAATTTCAACTCGTCCTTGAGTTGAAGGACCTTTATGGTCTAAATTCATGCTCAAATGGATTCACATAATACATAAACATGCCATTGGCATAGGATTTAAGGCTCTGGGATTATTAACGCATCAGAGTCATGGTTTTTATTCTAGCCCGAAATGCGGGGTGTTACATTATCAAAGGCGCGCTTAAGCCCTAAACCGAGGCTCAAAACATGTTGAGTGCTTCGCCTCACTTAATGTGCACTTCAGTGTCGTCGTCAATTTTCTAAGGCATACTTTTCCTTGCCTATGAGCGGAGAGACGACACTAAACAATTGATATTTCACTTTATCGTAATTTTTTCAATTTCTTAGCTAATATATTTGTCATTCATGCTTATAATTATTTATCTTAGACTAGACATATATATTTGTAGTTTTTATCCCTTTGCGCCTTTTTTAATTAAAGCCTACGCTTTATTCTCATTTTGTGCTTAAAGCTCCAACAAACCTTAGAGCTTTTAAGTGCTTTTTTGCTTTAGATAACACTATTGGGGAGAGGTGATTAGACAATATATGACACATCTGCATCTTACCTAGGACATGACCCTAGATAGGAGGACATGGAGATCGAAGATTAGGGTGGAAGGCTAGTAGGTAGTTGGGTGTTGTCGAGTTCCTCTTATTAGTAATATTATTCGTATTTGTAATCTCATATTTTTTTCTCCATGGTTTTATGTATGGTTTCTTCTTTAGTGTTTTTCCTTTTCTCACTGTTTGGATATCGTTACTTGCACCGAGAGCCTATCGGAAACAGTCTCTCTACTTTCACAAGGTAAGAATAAGGCACCACCCTTCCCAGACCCCACTTTTAGGATTTCTCTAGGTATGTTGTTGTAAAATTAAATTAAGAAATTATAATAGGCCTATCTTAAAAGTTTTGATTTAACCTTGTTCCAATATCAGATTGGTCTTCCCTCTATTGTATTCTAGCTTGCCCGGAGGAAATCATAGGCTGGTGCGGTAGCT
Source organism: Capsicum annuum (assembly GCF_002878395.1). NCBI lineage: Eukaryota > Viridiplantae > Streptophyta > Magnoliopsida > Solanales > Solanaceae > Capsicum > Capsicum annuum. The sequence continues at coordinate 155,397,057 of NC_061118.1, forward strand.
TTGATGTTTTCCGTTGAAGTATGCTTGGGTAAATTCTCAGCATGGTCTTATCAACGTGTATAATTAGTTGTCCTTATATTTTGGGTTATATGCCGTTTGTTTCATTTTTACGCTGATAGATACATCATGAGTTTGTTTCTCAAAAAGGTACATCATGAGTTTGCATGGCTCAAGCATTGCATGAAAGATGATCGTGTGGCCATTGTTTGCAAAGTCCAAAGTTTGCTGGCGGATCCTTGGCTTGTTGGCCACCTGTTACTATGTGATTTAAGGTGAGTGACATGCCAAGAGAACACTTGTGCAGCTAGGAGATCTCCTGCCGAACGCCTTAGCAATCTAATCTACAGAACCTGGTAAGACAGTTAGATCTGATCTGGTTCTGGGGAAAATTGTATGGATCAAAGTTTCGATGAGAGAGATAATGAAGAGCATTTTGTTCAAAGAGAACTATGAGACTGAAGTTGTGGATTGAAGAGGCAATCTTTGTTACCTATTCCAAAGAAAATGCAGGATTAGAAGTTAGTATAATGTTTTTCCAGTGGAAAAATTGGTATTGGATTTATGTAATCTGCCCAGCTTAACATGAGTATTTGTTTCGTGGAATCACCAGGTCTTTCTTCCTCTCACTAATCTATTTGGCAGTGTGAAAATGTATGAGAATTCCAATTATATCAATTTTGTACCATATCCACCCCTAACTCCTTGTATTTTAGCCAGTAAGTTAAGATAAATCTAATAAGATAATACCAAAAGATAAAAAGTGAATAAATTTAACCCAAACCTAACCTTTCAAGTAAATTTCAACTTTTACTGCTGTATTTATCAACCTAACTTTGAAACAAGTATTATTTAATTTTGAGTAAGATTATTTGCAACATGCCTTTTCACCCAGAAAATTATTTGTAGAATCTTTTACTCCCTCCATTTTGATATGTTTGTATGTCCTTTTGATTTGACATGGAATATTTTAAAAATTAAGGAAGATTTTTGAATTTTGTAATTTTAATCTAAAGATAGGTAGAATATATTGGGTGTCCTTTAATCTTTTAAGTATGACATGTAAAATGTTGAAATTACATAGTTATCAATAAAAGAGATATTTTTGAAAAAGAAAGCAGGATATAAACAAACTAAAATGAAGAAAATATTATTTTTTATGCCAAGATATCTAGAAGCCTTCTCTACAGACAGGTCTTTTAGGTAGTTGCATGCACGCACCAAAGTTTTGTCTTTTTTTCTAAGAAAATGTTGAACTTAAACCATTTAATTAACTTATAATTTGAGAACTCCTACTTTTGTCTAAATTTTATTTCAAAGACAGCGCTTTCCATTTGGAATAAAATTATTATTAAGGAAGACTCTTAATTAAGAACAAAGAAATTATTTATCTCCACAAGATAACCTTTGATGCTAATTTGTTAAAGCGATCAAATAAGAGAACTCCCTAATTGTCACTATAGTTTTTATTTTATTTTTTATTATTTTATGCGTGTGCGTTTTATTTTTCTTTTAATATATACAACCTTATTATGGTAAAGAGCTTGTGAAATTACGATAACAAGTTGGCAAAGGAAGTAAACTCAAAATTAGTAAATTTTTGGAGTTTTAATTTGAAAAACAATAAAGGGTGTGAGCGACAGTAGAAGATAATAACATATAAGTATGAATTAAATTTGGAGAAAATAATAAACTCAATATTAATCTAATCATAATCTACGCTTTAAATAATTACTAAGAATTATTATTACTTTTAAATCAAATAAAGTATAATAATTAATGTAGTTCTATCCTAATCTATCTTTTCGCGCCATTCATCTGTTGCTACCCTTATCCAATTCAACCAACTTTGACATTTTTTAAAATATTAAAAAGTATTATTCTTCGATTGGATATTTGAATTTCTACGTGAAGGCTTTCAGATTAGATTGGAATCAATTATAGAATGTCCACAAGTAGCACTATCATTTTATTAAGAATTTTTATACTCCCTCCGTTTCGTTTTAGTTGGTCATTTTTTTTAAAATATTTATTTCAATTTAGTTGTTTCTTTTGATGAAATCAAGAGTATTTTATTATGTTATTCCGATACTACCTTCAACATTAAATGACTAAACAAAGTATATTTACATAAATTTATATTTTCAAATTATAATTAATAAGACTAATTTGGTAAACTAAACCCCTAATAAATACTTTTTTAAAGAGAGTGTCGAGGATCAACTATTTTGACACAGAGGAGTATCAATTAATAGTATTTTATTATGCTCTTCCAATACTACCTCCAATATTAAATGACTAAACCAAGTATATTTACTTAAATTTATATTTTCAAAACACAATTAATAAGATTAATTTAATAAAATAAACCTCTAATAAATACTTTCTTAAGGAGAGTGTCAAGTCAAAAACGTAACTATTTTAAAACGGAGGAGTATCAATCAATATTCACGAGCTTAATCACCTAGAAAGAATTAAAAAAGAAGAAGTAAACATAATGAATATTCGTAAAAAAGTATGTTTTTATATCCTAAAATTATTCTTCCTTTCCTTTCAAACAAAATTCGGGTTAAGATGATGACTCTTGAAATTTTTATTTCCTTGTGGATTCATGTTTCAAATTCACAGTATGCTTTGGAACATTGATTTTGAGTAGCAAAATAAATGAAAAAACTAACAAGTGTTTTGATTATTAATGAGTTCGGTTTCAAAATCCGTTCTTCCGTTTTGGACTTACCTATCTCAGTTTGATTGGATACGAATTTTAAAAAATAAAAAACACTCTTAAATCTTGTAGCTTGGTACACATAAATCATGATAAGGGATATAATCTCGAGATAAAATCTGAGATTAACTTTATCCCAGATTCGATAGGAGGTATTAATTATTCCGAACTCTATTATCTCATCATTTTTGAGTTAAAGGTGGTATTATCAATCCATATGGAGAGTGGATAAAATAATTTGATTATATATGTCAAGATATTCCTACTTATCTTATCTGATGTATCAAACATTTCCAATATAATATCAAATTAAAAGTATGTATAGGATCAAAAGATGAAAGCTTGACGAATAAATTGAAACTAGAAGCAAGTCTAGTGTTAATTTTTGTGAAAAATATGTGTGGAATTGAATGATTAATATTTGTTGTATTTTTCTACAAGTGTACTTTACAATTGTCATCAAGAACATTCTTCTCGCCTTCAAACTATCTTTACCAGTCCATCCAATAAACACCTTTCATAAAGGTTGAGTATCGTAACGTAACGTAACGTAATCCTCTTCTCCGCCTCCATAAAAATACTTTCTGGTTTCTCCATATTAATCTCTTCCTTAATTATTCCTCCACCTACCATTTTTTGTCTCCAACGTTCTTAATCTTCCCTTCTTATTTTCTTGATTCCTTCTGTGTGTCTTTTCTTTCTTGCAATCAATCAACCTTTGTTCATTGTCTTAAAAAAGATTGCCTTTTCTGTGACAACCCCATTTCTTGATATCACTTTTCTTTTTTTAATCTATAGTTGTTGTTTTTGTTATTTGTGAGATTTACAAAGGTGGGTATTTCTGGGGTTGTTGCTGATTTTCTTAACGACAATGAATTTGAGGTTTCTTTAGTTAGGAATCAATCTATGATCTCTCTGATTTCCACCACCTTTTTGGGCGATTGTTTTCGTCAATCTTTCTCTGTATTGTTTCTCTATCATTTTTATGATTTTTCTTGAATACCCTCTTTGGAAATACCCTATAAATAGTACCCCTTTTATAGATTGGCAATTCTTGAAATCATAGACTTTGGGTACTGTTGAATTTGTAGACACTATTGAGGAAAAATGTCAGCTTTAAGGCAGAGTGTTAGTTCATCTGCATCAGAAGATGATCAAAGGTATGCAGGAATGGATGAAAAGAAGAGGAAAAGGATGATATCCAACAGGGAATCGGCGAGGCGTTCGAGGATGAAGAAGCAGAAGCTTCTGCAAGATTTGACAGGTGAAGTGAGCAGATTACAGGGTGCAAACAAGAATATTGTGACTAAGATTGAAGAGACAACGGAGAGATATACAATTTGTGCTGCACAGAATAATGTGTTGAAGGCACAAGTAATGGAATTGACTGATAGGCTCAGGTATTTAAATGATGTTATTGAGAGTACTGGTTTGGCTGCTGATGTTGCTGATCCTTTGTTGAAGCCATTGCAGACTCCTTGTCCAATGCAGCCCATTGCTTCTTCAGGCTTGTTTAAGTTTTAATGTCAATTTGGTTGTCTTTATGGCTAGTTGGGTAGCTTTGCTTCCATTAGTCCACATCTTAGCACAGTAGTTTCTTTGGATGGTAATGTCATGTTAGTTGTGTCTTTCTTGGTTATGTTTTAGTGTATGCTGTGTCTCTGCTTACTCTTTTAACCATGTATATACCAAGACTTAGCTGGGAGTTGTTGAATCAGATGTTTTTGTCTTACCGTTTGGTCTTTGTTTATGATGATATTAACAGTAATGGATAACTGATTTGTCCTGTCATGCCTGATATAGAGAATTTAGGGAATGATCATAGTGAAAGCTATCATAAATTCACGAGTTTTATCCATTCTTGAGAATGACAACCGTTTGGTATTTGAATAGCAGTAGTAGTTGTTATTGTTGTATTGTCAATGCTGTCAATGTCCTTGATAAACTCATGATTATCTCGCTTGCCCTTAGCTTGTCTAGTACCTTTAGGTTTGGATTTTCCTTAGCTCAATAAGTGCAGCAAAGCATGCATAAACTCCAAGAGGGGTAAGGTTTTTGATAGAAGTCATGGTGTTGCCTTTCAAAATAGAGTGATCTGTATTGATGTTTTGAAAACGATTACTTGGAGTGGATTGCATCACTATATGTCAACATGCCATCAAAGATAAGAATCGTATGTATAATGTTTTTAGTTCTTAATAACCAGCTTTTGGTGGAATAAAGTTCAGCTCTTCAGAGGCCTGACCATGGGAGAGAATCAGTTTCGAAAGTATACATTTTTATCGTAATCAAGCTCTATGTTTTGCATTGAACTAGCTGAACTTTTCTTGCGTAGTTTTGGCCTCAAAGTAGGAGTAGTTGTGTTTTGAGTTCTAGTGCTCCTTACATAGAGATACGCTCATTAGTGGCAGAACCCTTGGACTAGAAATTTCAGAGGTCAACGCGATAGTATTTAACTTGGGTCCGAAGTCCACAGTGGATATAGTCACCGAGCCGGTGCAAACAAATTGGTGATATACTGATGTACTCTCTTGGAAACCCTGGTGGGATAACCTGATGCCTTAGTTGCAGGTTAGCTGGGTCTTTCCCGGGGAAGAAAAGAGAGCAGAGGATCTATCAGCTTTTGTTATTTGCTGTTGTCTCTTGTACGCTTGTTATTTCTTTCGTTTTACTGCTTTGAACTGTTTTTTCTTGAGCAGAGGGTCTGATGGAAACAGCCTCTCTAATCTAGTTATGTTATGAGAGCATGAAACATGTTTTTGCACAAATGATGTTAAGACATTGTGACTTACATCAAATGTAATACTCAGGGAATATTGCCTTTCTCAAGTTAGTTAATGGTAGGGAAAAACTGCTTTATCTATTCTTGTTGTTCTCTTTACTGCATGATGAATCTTTCAGGATTACTACATTGTTGACATTTTTCTACCAAAATATAGCACTCTAATAAATAATGAATTCTGTGTATAATAATATGATAGGTTTGAAGCAATCTGCCTCTCTAAGGTTACCTTGTGACATTGTTAGAGGTCTTCCTTCTACTTAAATTAGAATTTTAGCTAATGTTTCTGCCAAATTCTTTGCTTGAATTCAGACAACTTTTGTTTGTATCATTCTAAAACAAATACCAGTGTAATTCACAAGTTGTATTGGGGGAGTATAGGATGTGTGGAAACCTTAGTCCTACCTTTCTTTGTGTGGTATATAGACATTGTTTCCGGCTAAAAAGAAAAAAGGTTATAAAATGATAGCATTAGTGGCATCAAATTGGAGACATGTTTAAAGGTGTACCAAATATTGACGTGCACAAGTTTATTGTACTGGAGCCTAGTTATAGGAATTCACTAATTTTCCATGATCAAGGTTCTCGAACCAATAATAATTATAAAAGGTTTGGAAAATTGCACGTGTAATTTTCCCCTCCTCACTTCTTTTCTCTTGAATTTCTTGATTGTTTATATATTAAAGGAGAACCACAATCAGATATGGGCCTAACCCTTCCAAAAAAAAAAAAATGTACATATTGTGGATCATTCAGTAAAATGAAAAGGGTAATGGGTTAAATGTACCCCTTAACTTTGCGAAAAGATCCAAATATACCTTCCGTTACAAGTTTGGTCCAAATATGTCCTCGATGTTAAGGTTTAGGAGCAAATATATCCCTAAACTTTGCGAAAAGGTCCAAATATACCCTCTGTTACAAGTTTGGTCCAAATATGCCCTCGCTGTTAAAGTTTAGGAGCAAATATACCCCTTAACCTTGTGAAAAGGTCCAAATATACCCTCCGTTACAATCCATAATCCGACCCATCAATTTGGATCAACCCATAACCCGACCCACCAATTTGGACCAACCTATAACCCGACCCAAATTTTGTTTTCCATCATTGAGGGCTCTTTTTCCAGCAACAAGACAATATTTCTAGTAGTTATCTAAACGAGGATCATTCTTTCCGTCTATCTAGCCTTCGGAGGAGAAATTACGAATCTGTTCCACGAACCTAACTGTGTAACTTGAGGCATCAAATCTGTATATTAAAGTGATTCTACTCTGCCCCTCGAGAAGTTTGTTGTAAAAATTGTCGATATTACTTCCAAAGATTGAAACAAGGCCTATTTCGGATATGACAATTCATTTTTTTAGGGTCTATCTCTCTCTTAGGAGCTGAAACAGCTGGAGAAGCCGTGACCCTGATTCTTCCATATTTTACAACTATTTTGAAATATTTCAATAGATTAGAGTCCTTCGCGTAAAATCAAACAACATGGAAACAAACCAAAGTTTGAAAATGCAATATCAACACAATATTTGAAGTAGAACACACTGGTAATAACAAAAATGCAACATTAACATAATATTTGAAGAGTCATTGAACTGATGAAATATTTCGATAACATTATAAGATTGAAATTTTGATAAACAAAATTTGGGTTGGTCTATGGGTTGGTCCAAATTGGTGGGTTGGGTTATGGGTTGTAACGGAGGGTATATTTGGACATTTTTGCAAAGTTAATGGGTATATTTGCTCCTAAACTTTAACAGGAAGGACATATTTGGACCAAACTTGTAAAGGATGGTATATTTAGACCTTTTCGCAAAGTTTAGGGATATATCTGCTCTTAAACTTTAACAACGAGGGCATATTTGAACCAAACCTGTAACATAGGGTATATTTGGATATTTTACTCTTTACCCAAATGAAAATTTTGCCATATCATGAATTGGTCTTCCCCATTCGCTATATAGGAAAAGAGAAAAAAATTATCATATAGAATTCAATATAGTGATACATAGTTTCATTTTTTTTTTTCTAACATAAAAACTCTGCATTACTAAATTCTACATAATCAATACAATATTTGATTTCTAAAATTTAATATAAATGACGCAGCATTTAGCTTGCATACAGATTACGTTTCTACCGCTAAATTTATGCGAGAATTATGCATTATTATGTCGAAGAGATACGGGAAAATATTACAAGTATTAGAGAAAAGTGAATGGAAGAGTCTAATTATTTTCTCCTTTCATTAATTATTTTCTCCTTTCATTGATCATCACATAATAATTTCTTCGTTATCATTTGTTGCATAATAGTGCATAAACTGTATAATAACCTTTTCTTTTTTGGTCTCAAAATAAGTGTTGCTTTAGCAAAATAAATTTATTTTAGCATAATTACCACTTTAAAAATTTAAGGCCAATAATTTGTAATTATTTACAACTATACTTTTATATCAAAGACTACTTCTTTTAATAGTGTTTAATTCTTGAGAAACATCTAATAAATAGAGTTAATGACAACACACCCAAAAGATATTTAAAAACATAAATTAAAAAATAATTTATTAATACTATCTTTTAATTCTTTTCAACTCTTCTTAAAAATGGAGGTAATTACTATTTGAGATTTACAAGTGGCTGAAGAAACGAAGAATAATTTTGAAAAAATAATAATTAATACATTCTTCAACTTTGAACAATTTCTTCATTCTGAATCTTAGAAAAAATTAATATAATAATTTATTATATTACTACTATATATAAACTCCAGTGGCAGGCACCTGAAAGCAGGCAGCTGGCGTTTGATATGTCCTGCTTCCAGTCTGTTTGCTCCGTAATTTTATTATATCATCCCTAAATAATTATTATATGACATTTACTTATTAAAACAAATAATAATATTTTTTTAAAAATAAAATAGACATTATAAAGTAAAATAGACATTTATGATATGGTTGTTTCAGCTGTTTCAATTGTAATTTTACTGTACATAATTAAATATTATGAGTCATCTAAGTATTTAAAAATTGATAATATTTATTTTATAAAAGGTGAAATAAACATAAAATGATAAATTAATTCTTGATGTTTTAAATTAATTTGACATTTTATGTGAGACCACTTAAAAATTTTTTCACAAGTATTCTTTATAGCAATTTTATTCTATCACTTTTAATTAGTTATTATGAGATTCAACACGTTCTGATATCGCTATTTCACTCGTGATATTTAGTTTACTCTCGAAATTATATTAGTGTCGTTTAAATTGAATTTGTTAAAAATATTATAAATTACAATAATTAAAAACTTAAATTACTTTAAAAGTCTAAATTCACCATCAATACCATAAAAGTTTAAACAAGAATGGTATTATAAATTGCAATAGCAAATAATTTAAAATTGTAAATTACAACGGCGAAAAAGTACTATAGATTATAATATTTAGCGATGTCATATTAATTAGGATAAATGGATATTAATTGAAAATTACGTTGAAAGTTGTATAAATTTAAATTATAATAATTAAAATCTTAAATTACTTTGAAAATCTAAATTCACTATAATACCACGAAAGTTTAAACAAGAATAGTATTATTAATTACAATAGCAAATAGCTTAAAATAGTAAATTACAACGTCGAAAAAGTATTATAGATTACAATAGTTATCGATTTCATATTAATTAGGATAAAGGGACATTACTTAAAAATTATAATATAATTAACAACTTAAAATATCTAAAACTATATATAGTAAATTTTATTAACTTTCACAAATACTAATCAGTGTCATATAAATTTAAATGAAAAAAAACATATAATAGCTGAAAAATAGCACATTGGGCCCGTGCTGACACGGGCTCCAGTATCTAGTTAAATGAGAAGGAGTACGCTACATACAATTTGTATGTATTATTATTTTTTCTAAAAATTATACAAATATACCACTTATGTTTTTAATATTACAAAAAATCTCAATTTTCTAAACATATTACAAAAATCTCAACATATAAACAGAATGCTATACATATGTCGACTATAAGAGAGAGAGTAAAGTAATTAAAAAAATGGAGAGAGTATAATTACTTCCAAAAGGGTTGGTAATTATGTTATTTATACTTGTTTTTTAGAGAAAAGACATATTTCCCCCCTTAAATTTATCCTCCCAACTCACTTTAGCACTTAAACTTAACTTTCGTTTATTTACCCTCCTTAACATCTTTAAAATGTATTTGTTTGACCCCTAAAGCTGACGTGGCATTTTTTAAAAAAAGGGGCGCGTTTATTTATTAAAAAAATTAATTTCAGTAATATTATATTTAAAATTTAATAAAAAATTAAAATTAAAAATAGACTTTTTCCCTTCTTTCTTCTTCAAATCATCATCAACAACAACACCCAAACCTCCATTAACAACCTCAAATTTTTTTCACTTTCCTCGATTAATAACACCACCCAAGAACAACAATTTCCTTTATTTTTTTTTCACTTTCCTCCATTAACACCACCACCCAAGAACATCACTTTCCTTTATTTTTTTTTCACTTTCCTCCATTAACAACACCACCCAAGAACAACACTTTCCTTTAATTTTTTTTTTCACTTTCCTCCATTAACAACACCACTCAAGAACAACACTTTTCTTTATTTCCTTCATTAACAACACCACTCAAGAACAATACTTTTCTTTAATTTTTTTTCACTTTCTTCCATTAACAACACCACCTAAAGCAACACTTTTCTTTAATTAAAAGGGAGAAAGAATAGCGGGTGGGGTTGGGGGCGCTGGAAGGAGAGAAAGAACGGGGGTGAGGTGGGGTGGGGGGCTGGAAGGAAAGAAGAGCGGGGGTTGGGGGGGAAGGGGCTGAAATGGTATATATAGTACATGTATATTTTTATTTTTAAAATAAAAATACATAAAAATAATTATATATAATATATATTATTTAAATTAAAATAGAGTGGGGGGGGGGGTTTTTTTTTTAATATATATATATATATATATATATATATATATATATATATAAATAATATTTTTTGATTTAAAAAAAAATACATAAAAATAGTATGTGTGGGATTTTTTTTTTTAAAATTCTAATTTCTTACGTGGCAATGACCTGGCACTGATTTGGCACTGACATGGTGCGTGTGTAACTCACTCTCCGTTGTGAGAGTGGTATTTAATTTTGAGGGGTGAAATAAATATACTTTAAAGATGTTAAGGGGGGTAAATAAACGGAAGTTAAGTTTAAGTGCTAAAGTGAGTTGGGAGGACAAGTTCAGGGGGGAAAATATGACTTTTCTCTATTTTTTACTCCATAGAAATTAAAAAAAAAAACTAAACAACATTTATTTAGTTACACTAGTCAAGTGTATGTGCTTTGCACGTGTGTCTCGTATTGATAAGTATAATCATATACAAAGAAATAAAATTATAAAAGAAATAGCAATTGAGTTAAAATAAATGTTGTATCTATTTAAAAGATATAATTTAACATTATAAGTGTTTCATCTTAATAAATAAAATTATATATAAAATAAAAAATTTAAAGAATTAAAAAATTTTACTCATCAAAGAAAAAGATGTAAAGGAAAATTAAGCTGTAAAGGAGCATTTGTTGTACATATACGTCATATAAAATTAAAATATAAATATTATTAGTACACTATGATCCAATTTAGGGTTGAGACTAATATTCATAATATAAAATATAACAGAAAGGGAGAAAAAAAGTCAGAAAATTAAGAAAGCACAAATAAAAAAATATTTTGTAAGAATATATTATTATCTTTCGATCTTGTCCAACATCACTTCTTTACCTTGCTAAAACTAATGATCATACATGGACAAACTTTTTACTTTCTTCAATTACTCAAATCAATATTGTATATATCTTTAATCAAAGGGCGTACATAATTAGATGTAAATATTGAATGATACACTTACGACAACATCAGAATGAATATTAAAAGTGTTAACCTCAATTTCTTTGTGACTAATCAATTAACCCACATATGATCGATCAAAAAAAATATTGCGAGAATAATTTTCTCCTAAATAATAAATTTAGATAGATCATCTAACTTTCAAAATAATAAATCGTATGTTAATTAAATTAATAGAAGTTGTACCTCAATTATCTGCATTCTTTTGAAGCTTAAAATTTGAATTGAAATTTTCATCCTTACCGCATTTTTTCGAGTGAGGTCAACAACTATCAAATATAAATTATGATAAAATCTCAAAAATTGATAGAATCTCAAAATACCACAAAACACACATAAAAAAATCACATAATTAAGTAATCAAACCAACATTTAAAAGCAACGAATAACCAATAGCTGATAAAATAAATTTCAAAGTGCAAAGAAAATATAAATTAAATAGAAAAGTAAAGAGATAAAAATTCATACAATTACTTGGATGCTAACACTAAAAAAGAGAGTTTACTTAATTTGTTTTCTATTTTAAGTAAAATTCTTACCAAAATAACCTACCCATTTTTGTGAAATTATTGTTCAAAAGGGACCGAAAAATTCAGTCAATAAATGACTACTAAAATAGTATTTCGTTAGTATTAAAGTTCATATTTGGTTACATCTTTTTATTTAAAAGATTAATTTATTATCAGTTCCTCAAATGTAAATTAATATTTGAAAATTAATAATATTTTTAATTATGTTTAAATAAGAAAAGATTAATAACCTTGAAAATTAATAGTATTTTTAATTATGTGTAAATAAGTTAAGATTAATAACCAAATTTTAATGGGACACCTGAAATATTTCAAAATAATTAAATAATAATTTAGTAATATGGTAAATGATTGTTTTATCTATTGTGGAGTCTTTTAGTGAAGGGCAAAAAGTTCAAATCACTTTTCTAAAAGTTTTCACACTTTTAATATATTATAGATTATAGATTATAGATATAAATTATAGATATAGATATAAATATAAATATAGATATAGATATAAATTATAGATATAGATTATGGATATAGATTATTATTATTATTATTATAACGTGTGTCCCTTATCATTATTATAAGACCTTTACTGGATTATTTGAAAAGTTGAATTATAAAATAGATTATGTTGATAATAACAATATTAATTATATCATTTATAATGTAATTCCAATAAACACTTATGATCAGTGTCACCAGTATATGATAAGAAATCAGTTGTTGCATTTCTGTTAGCTCCATAAAGGACATAACTCCATCACCAGTAAAAGATTGAAAATTATGCTTCTCTTACTGATGTTAGCTACTTAAATAAATTCAGATCAAACTGCTTATATTTCAAGGTATAACTGCATTGTTATGCATGTAAAAAGTCACTTCAAAATTTCTACATATTGCTTGAGAAGTATTTATACCGCTTCGAAGACTTTACACAACATATAATTGAAATCAATATTCGTCTATTCAAAAAATCCTCCAAGCAATGTTGCTTGAATTCTACAAATATGTTATCACAATCGTGTCAGATTCTCTAACTTACACTACTTTCAAAAGATGCGATACACAACCATCAACATTTTTTTTAAGAATTCGAAGAATATAATTCTAAGTAATCGATCATGGTCCTTTTAACAGTATCAAAGATTGAAAGTAGCAAACTTTGCACGAATCCACACTCCCAATGAAGAAAAAGATACTCTTCATCATCACCTTCTAGAAACTTCTCTTCATCCTCCTCTTTCTCCCCCAGCAACCTAACCACTAGCCTCTCCTTCCTACTTATACTCCTTTTCTTCCTAACCTTAATAGTAGCCTCCGCCTCTGTTGTTGCTATCGTTGCGATAAAAACTGAAAGTCATAAGAGCTTAAAACAAAATCAAATCTAACATGAAATATAGATCCTAGAAACCAATAAAACCAAGGGTACATCACTAATATTATCAATTAATGCTTAAAATCACATTATATCAAACTAAGAATTAAATCATAAAAAGAAAATAATTTTTGTTTAAATAATATATACTATCATGACATACTTTAATTATATTAATCTGTGTCTTGTTTTGCGGTAGATAATCAAAACACCACAATCACAATTTAGCTCCTTAATCAATCGATTAAATGAGTGTTGCCATAGCTTGAATGCGTGGAAGGTTGTTCTTGCCCACACTCAGATTATAAAAGGTCTGAGGATGGTTGTTTTGGAACAACGACAACATACCTAGTGAGATCCCACAAATAGGGTCTGAGGAGTGTGTGTGTATGCAACCTAGAAAGGTGGTTTCGTTAGACTTTTTAGTTGGTTGGCACATACTTTTTTTGTTTTTATAAGGTAACTTGTTGGTTGGCATATGCTTCTTAATGAATGTTCAATGATGTTGGTGTTGTTAAAAAAGTACTTGTTGGATCACCAAATTAGCAATTCCTTGACGTCTCCCTATCCATGACTGATGCAACTTTAATCATAAAAGGTGGATTCACTTAGTTATTTAGGATAAGTTGAATGTACATATATAATACAGATCTATTTTAGTACAAGCCCATGTTTACACAGTAACAACAACAACAATCATAACATTCATAATAATAATAAAAATTACACTGAATTTGATGAACTATATTTCAGGTTTTTATTTATAAAATTCTCTGCGTTCTTTATAAAAAATGATTTTGTTGACAAGATCACCTGTTAATATTCAATGTATTTATATTGCATGCAGTAATGCTTGCACCATTTTCAAGCCATAAAGAAGTTGGAAACAATCATTGAACTCTGAAGACCTTCCCTAGATCATTACCAGAACAACATCATAAAGCACTTTTCAAAGAAACCTCTTTTGTTGTGGTTCGATTCTGAATATAAAAATGCTTGATCTGACTTAATTTTAGATAGATGTACTCTGTAGATCAGTAGAAAGTTGTTGGTTTGCTCGAGTTGCTATGGTGGGGGTGGCTGGCAACTCATTGGTAAATACTTGTATCTCTCGTTTTTCGAAAAAGATTCATGCTTTAGTTTATGTTTGAAATAGGCAGAAATCTTTCTTGATTTGGAATCCTTCGTGGGCGATTTGAATGTCGATGATGAAATAAAAATTAAAAATCTGGGATTCCTTATACTGTGTACTTTGCGATAAATAATAATTCACATTAGTTAGAACTCCTACTTTGAAGGAAAATAAAAACTAAAAAGCAAGAATCTTATATAATACAGTTTACTTTGTCAAAAATTAATTCACGTACAAATAGTCCTATTATTGTTTATACTTTGCTAACAATAGCCAAATTTAAATAAACAAATTTAAGTTATTAATTGATCAAAATTCTACTTTGTCAAAAATAGCTAACGTATTCCTATTGTTGTTTATACTTTGTCAAAAATAATTAACTTTAAATTGGTAATTTTAAGAGTTTTTAATTGATCAAAATTCTTCCTAACTCATTATATTTTACGAGTTAATATTATAATTCATATTTAAAAATAAATAAATAATAATTTTTTAAAAAAATAAAAAGATGATTTTATCTTAAGAGGAGAATTTTAACGAGGAGGTGCTCTTTTAATATATTATAAACATAGATTATAGATTAAACTCTCTTACCGTCATAAATAACAGTGATCCGGCGCGATGATTTTTCTTCTCCCGCTTAATTAACGAACTCGAATAAATTAATAAAATTAACGCAGATTCATTTGAGTCAAGCTTATACGCAACATTCAATTCAACTGCTGCAGATCCATCGTTCCCATTTTCGTAGATTCGCTTTTGATACTTTTAGGGTTTTGGTGTAGTAATTATTAGTTCAATGATTGAGAAGAAGCGCGTTCAAGTTCTTCTCTTTCTCGTTGGCCTTCTATTTCTCAGCATCACTGGTATGTAATCCCTATTCTTTTCTAACTTTTTCTTTGATTTATTCAATGTACGTATAGAAATTGGCTGAAGATTATTATTATTTGGGATTAATAAAGCCGTGAATTTTACCTTTTCGTCCACTTTGTTTAGTTTGTTATGACGCACTGCGGTATTTTGGGCTTTAGCATGTCACAAATATTGACTGCCTGCCCGGGTGACGAATGATTTTGTAGAGCTCTCTATTGTCTTGTAGTGAATGAAAATCTTACATTTTTATTTACGTAAATGGAAGTCTGCAAGTGTTGATTCAATTATGGTTTGTTGGGATGTGATATAGTAATGTATTCTTCGATGGAGCTAAGGTTCAAAATATGGAAGGAATAAGTGTTTTCACAACTCTACCACTCAGTTAATTTTTGTTCTACTTAATCCCTCTTTCATGGTCACATATCTTTCCGGTTAAGGGAAGGGGAATCTTCCTCCTGTTGTATGAATCCAATTTTCATTTTATTCGAAAAAAGCCATATCTTTTCTCAACAATGTCTTTGTCGTTTGATCCAATAGCGTTCCATTAATACTGATAACTCTTGGATAGAGTATTAGAACGGAAAGATCCATTTTATTGCTCTCCAAATGTTATATTAATGCTTGATATGTCTACAAGTTCCAAGGCTAGTAATGATGGCTCATAATATATAATTTGCTCAGGCGATTTTCAACTTCTACGGAAGATGAAAGTATGCAGCTGTAAATCTGTATGGAGATTGTGCACTAGATGCATAATTGCCTTCAAATTAGAAGGGGTCTCGGTGGTATAGGACAAACGTGTTAGACTCCAAATTATTAATTTCCTGTAGGGAACATGATATGTAGGAGATGGTGGAGGTCCTCAGGTTGTTGTTTGCTATGGGTGATAGGGCATTGTGTACTCTTTGGTGAAATTTATATTATGTGCTTGGTCCATTGGGGTATTTATGCCCATAAATTGATTACATGTTATCCCTATTGGAGTTTTACCGTCACATTGGTCAGTTTTGATTTGGGTGCTGTTGCATTTAATTGAAGTGCTACTTAATGTGTCTTTATATAACAATTTAAAGTAGACGTCTAGCAAGATGATCTAAAGCCTTTTATCTTCCTTTAGACTAGTTTTGCATTTGCACGGCCAATTTGTGATTGCAGTATTGCTAACGTGAATACAAGACTTTTATGATTTATGAATAGCCACAGGAAATTATTCGAATTGCAATGTTAAGGAATTAGATAATATCCCCTTTTAGGTATGACTTATTGATTTTACTGGGTAGTTAACCACCGGAAAGCTGACTTAAAAGGTTAAAGTACTCCCTTTTCGATAGGTAAAAGGTAGTAATTTTGTTAATGAAGCATTTTACCAAAACGAATCTTTGTACAATGTGAGCTTACTCATGTTACCGGTCTCATGCCCGTGCAAATGTGAAGTTTCATAACCATCGTAAAATAACCAATTCAGTATTCTCATTATAGTCGGCCTTTGATGAATTTGAATGGTGAACATGGTCGATGAGGATTCATATAGCCGACTCTAATTTGTTTGGGACTGCGTCGCAGTTGATAGTATAGTGCATAAAGTCAAAGTCATCAAAAGGATATTGTACAGTGCAGGGACAATGGGCAGTTTAAAAAGTACTCATTTAGCAGTCCATAGTGTCCAATATTTGGCTATAAGTGCTCAAGCTAAGTTGCTCGGACTCTCCAAAAATGTTGCCGCACCCGTGTTGGATCCTTCAGAAATACACTATTTTTGGAGGATCCGACACGCACCCATAGACATTTTTGAAGAGTCCGAGCAACTTAGTGCTCAAGTATATAGCGTGGTAATTAACTTATTAGGGAGAGTTCAATAATGTGGATTTGAAAACTCGTTAGTTTGTTTGGATACCAGAGTCCAGATTAATCTCTGGGCTGTAGAGACTTGGGGTAAATACTATATATTATAACAGGATACTATATTTAATGTAGTTTTTATTACTAAAAAGAAATTGAAGTGAAAGGGGTAGCAGTTGTTGCATGTACTGCTGTGTAAGATGTCTGATTTAGGGCCCTGGACTGACACATGAATGCCAAAAGTTGCATTTGATCTGTCAAAATCGAAATAAATTTGGCAAAGTGCAGGTTTATCTGCACTCAGAAATGTGGAAAAAATTAAGTTTTCCTTGTCGGCGTCATTTTATGTTTTAAGTTCTTACAGTAGTGATGGCTGCTTGAAACCATGCTACTTTTTTTTAGTCAAATGCCTTATTTAATCCCCCATCTGCCTTGCAGAATTTCTCTCTCAAAGGCACAAAAGAAACTATATTTGGGTTGGGTTAGGAAAAAGGACTCTTCTCTAATACACAATGTGAGCAGTAAGAGAAAGATGGAGGATGCAAGAAAAGTCATGTCTTGTGCTTTTTCTTCGTTGATAAATCAAATAATCAGTTTATTAAATATGTGCCAAGATGGTGCCAAAAAAATTACAGAGTTTAGTAACTTTTTGGTAAATTAAATAATTGTCATTTCTCAGTACCCTCCGTGTGGAAAATATTATATACAATTGAAGGAGTGGCTTCATAGCAATTGTCAAACAAGCTATCCAAACTATATATATACGTGCCTTTTTTTTTGATGATCCACCTCTACTTCCTCTTTTACGAAAATATAAGAAGTTTTGTATTTAGCTTCCATATAAGTGCAATGAGGGTTTGAGGGCTAGCTCACTTGATGAGCTCCCTGCCTTCCACAGTTGGTAGAGGTTTTAAACCTCAGTACTAGCATAGTGTTCCCTTTCCCTAACCCCATCCCCTTCTCCAATGTAATTAAAAAATTTGAAAAAGCAGTGAGCTATGCATACATAAGTAAATATGTTAGTAACTTAAAAAATATGTTAGTAAACCAAAAAGGCACTCGTGATAATTTATATTGTCTTTTCAATCGTTCCAGAAACATCCTTCTGTTTGTTATATTCCATATGATCCTGAAAAGGCATAAGGGTGACTTATGTCTTGTACTTGGATCCGCTTATAGGCATATTTTACAATGAATATAGCTGCATTTTTATGTAGAACACTTATCATATACTACACATTTAACCATTTACGTTTAATATCTACACTGAGCCATTTGACATGCCTCCAAAAGTTGGTCAATACAAGTTATGTTAACTAAGTGCGTTATATGTAACAGTTGGGAGCGATTAGGGAATTGGCAAATACATCTATAAGCTGACCGTTCAATGTTTAGTAGGCACTGTGCTCATAGTCTATATATTTCATTCGGTGTTTATGTTGATAACATAGTTATTACAGTTTGTATTTAGAAAGCCATGTTTAAGTTGAAATATCCGTTTAGCTTCTTGAGAGATTAAGAATTTTCTATGATTTAAGGTTGATATGTCCAGATGAAGCACAATCATCCCACGGTATAAGCATGCTCTCGACATTTTTGAAGTGACAATAATGAAAGATTGTACTGCTTATGCAAATTTACTGCTCCCTCTGTTTCAATTATGTGTTGTACCTTCCTTTTTAGTATGTTTAACAAAGAATGACGCTTTCTATATTTAGTAACCCTTTAATTCCAACATCCCGCATGACGGGTTTATGACCATAAGATTCGAAGGTCATTTTAGTGCAGCATTATAACATCTTTGGGTTAGGACCACAAGATTCAAAAGTCTGCCTTGCTATCTTAAGCTCTATGCATGGTCAAATGAAACAAACGTAGTACATTGTGATAGAGTTTCGAGAGTCTGTGTTTCATTTATCTTCTTTTCTTATTTTGACATGGTAAACACGGTTTTTATGATCAAAAAATGATTAAGAACCCCACATAAAATAAATCTGGATATCCTTATAGGCCGTTAGAAAAATACTGTTCAAATTGTCCTGCAAGCTAAATGCACATTACTCACGTTTTACCCTGGATCTACCTAATTTTTGAAAAACAAGGTGCATCACTGAATCTTTATTCGTGGGGAGGTGATTGAAGGTAGAAATGGAGCCTATTGATTGGTGTAGAAGATCTTTTCCCCCAAAAGAATAAAGAAGTGAGAACATCTCTAAGGAGGGTGAATCTGGTGGCTATGACATGAAGTGGCAGCTTTTAGTTCCTTTTTTTTAAATCATTTGAGAGGATATATAGCCCACTTGTGGGAATATACTGGGCATGTTGTTGTTGTTGTTGTTGAGAGGATATAAAATAGAGATAAGCGAGTATCAATCCATGATTTAAGAGAAACATTCTTGACACTCCTTCATGATGGAGCATGTAGGTCATAGGTTTTTAGATTGTCACATGTATGGTTAATTTTTAGGCCTTAGAGCATCTTGTTGAACACATATGCTAGCTGATCATTTGGACTAAGGAAATCGATGGGAACTAGTTAAGACATATGCTAGCTGATCAAAAGAAAGTGTCAACTGATCTCAAATACGTATATTTTATTTTATGGAAGACTAAATTGGACGCAGTGTATCGTGACTATTGTCGATTTTTAATTTCATTTATCAACTTTTGAAAAAACTGCTTTATTCTTTCGGTTCTCAGCTTCTACTTGGACCTTGAGACCGCATCTTGCTTCTTACTTTTTCACGAGGACAGTTTCCGTTTATCAAACACAATGTTTGAATATGGACTATCCAGATGACTCAGCCAATCTGAATAGGCATCTTCTGTAATATACGTGTTCCGTCTTCATATTGAAGGCTTTGTCCCGGGTGGATCACTGGGTCTTGTATATTGATGGATGCGTACCGTGGCATACCATCATGAGGATCCTAGAAATTTGGACTAACAATATCTAAGGAATGAATATTCAAGCTTATGATGGTAAGATAGTTCAACTTACTGACCAATCTTCTACCTGGAGTTACTAACTACTTTCATAATCCTGGAAGTAGCTTGACATTAGAATCTTGGATGAGTATTGCTTTAACAATTTTTCTATTTGCGCGTCTAAATATACTTTTGTGGTTCTTGACTCTTTTTAAGTTTTAATTCTTTGTACCCGTCGTGCTTAATATACTGTAGAGAAATATTTAGTGCTTAAATCCTGAAATTAGGTGCTACTGGGTTTAGTGCTTCGTCTCGCATTAGAAGTTGTTCGTTCAGTTAAGGCGATAACTAGGAACTAATATTCAATCTCTTTCTCAACTTTGAATCTTCCTTTTTTTTTTTTTTTTTGATTATTCTGACCTTTTTCCTAATCCATTATAGCATTTTCCTCCGTCCCCTCTGATGCTACTGGATAGTTGCATCATGCATATGTTTTCTCTACCATTTATTTCTTGTTAAATTTGTTGCGCTAACCATCCGACTGAGATTCTGGTCGTAGTTCTATGCATTGAAGAAGGAGCGGATATGAAGGTTACTATGTTCTCGATTTAACAATCACTTTTTTTGTATTTTTGGAAATGTTTTATCCTTTGCACTCATGCTACAGGATACTTTTATGCTCATACTTCTTAATCTGCGTTTTTTTCCCTACCAGCATTAGTATCACTACTTTGAGGCACTTTTCTTCTAGTATTATGTGCATAGAATTGTACCATTGATATTCACGACTCTTAACGATAAGGGGCCTCTACGGCGTTACCCTACTCACCATTATTTGGTTCTTTGCTTATTCTATCCCACCTTATTGTTTGTTATATCAATCAATTGCCTTATATCTTGTTGCTTTCCAGCTGAAAAATGTAGGGAGTGGGTTGGTCAAGAGGCTGCATCAAAGAGTGGAGAATTTACTTGGTTGCACTGTTTTGATGGGAGTACGGGAAGCTTAGCATGTTTAGTCAAGGAAGGTGTGAAGCTGTACGCTTATAACACCAGATCCTCTCATGTGGAGAGAGCAAGGAACTCAGCAATCGAGACTGCTCTGCATGATGCCATATCACAAGGCATCGCAGCAAAAGAAGCAGCTAAACTAGCTCAGAAAGAAGGAGCAAAAGCTGCAAAACTAGCCGTGCGAAAAACCAAGCGCATTGTTGGTCCGATAATTTCTGCAGGATGGGACTTTTTTGAAGCACTTTATCTTGGAGGTACCCCAATTGAGGGGGCATTGAGGGGTTCAGGTACCTTGTTTGGCGCCTATTGGGTTGGCTATCTCGGGGAGCAGACCATGGGTAGGTTTGGTTACTTGGTTGGGAGCGAGTTGGGCAGTTGGGTTGGAGGAAAGGTTGGATTAATGGTGTATGATTTAGTTAATGGAGTGGATCATTTACTTGTATTTCTCCAACTAAAGGAAATAGAAGTTGATGGATCTGTGTCAGATGAATTGTACAAGGCTACTAAAGCTGAAAATTCTGAGCCCAAGGACTCGTTTGATAGTGAATCAACTACACACACAATCTTTGAAACTTCTGAAGAGTGGAGTAGTTATGAAGCTCCTACCTATGAGGACCCTCAAGTTCGTGAAGAATTTTAGACCGCATGACGTTCAAGCTGGCTATACATGGTTCTTTTGATATTATTAGACGTCATGTGTCATTTGCTTTATCACTATTTGTACAGGGGGAGGTTGTCATTTTATTCTGTTGTACGAAAGCTTTGACCCCATTGACTTGTAAAATGAAACACCAGTATAATTGCTTAGCCAACACAATGAATTTGGTTTAGTTTTGTATGTATTTCTGATTAGAACGCACGAATTTCCCTTGTTCCCTTGATAGTGCTACTAGTTATCGTTACAAAATCTCTAGCAATTGGGCTTTGGTCCATTATGAAAGCATATGATGGCCATTTGGGGCTATCCCGGCCGAAGATGTGCTACACCTACTGCCAAAAACTTTACATATCAGTATCTCTCACAAGTGAGGTCTGGATACTATGTAGACGCCAAAACATTTTATTTATGATCTGTAGAAATTTTCTTTGCACGTGTTGCTAAACAGAATTCATGTCAATATATGGCATGAATCATGATGTATCATTTGTAAATCTATAAAAGAAAAGAAGCAAGTTTCAAATATTAGAATAGCAGAGTTCAAAAAAAAATTCCCAACAACGACTTATAATTCTGGAAATAAAAAATTTAAAACAGGCCTTACTCATAATCAACTGAATCTTGTAATACCAAGATGAGGAAGAATATGTGAATACTGTATAATTACTCTTCACATAGTGCTTAAAATAATTACTGCCACTTTCTTTAACATGTGCAAGAACAACAAATTTTACATTCACTCACCCCCACCCAGAGACAGAAAACAAAACAAAAAAGATTCGAGGTAACTTGCTTTTCATCAGTCTTTGAAATTCTTGCTTCATCAAATGAATGACTTTCATCTCTCATTTAAACTGTACAAACATACATAACTTGACAGTTATAGTACCAGAAGAATACGCAAGTACCGGATTCTCAAAAGATAAACAAAATATATGTAAGACAAAGAATCCTTATTGCTACTTGCTAAAAACGAATAAAGAAACAGACAACCATCTTATTGCTTAGCCTAAATGAGCACCTAGCCATCCCCATCAGTCATCACAATAGAAGCATTTTTGGATCTTCTTAAAAGCAGAAGTTAATTAGCGCTATGCTTTACTTTTTCTTTGAGTCCAATATTGAAATTCCTTAGTGTAATCTTCATGTGATAACCTCCATGGTATAAGCAAATTGTTTTTCGTAAAATATTATCTATATACACTAAGCTAAGGGTTTAAATAATTTTTATATGACGCCCATGACAGAGGGCATGCAAGTCGACGAGACAGGTCAAAGACAAACTAACCTGTTACGTTCTTGCAAGGGTCCGGCTAATCCTATCATTTTCTTCTATCTTTAAAAAAAAAAAAAAAACAGCTTAATTCTATAAAAATATATACTCCACTAGATTAGAACCCCCTTTTCTTCTAAAATGGAAAGAAATAATTCAACAAAGAATATGGTATAAGGTAGAGAACATTAAAATGTCAAAATCTGAAATAGACATAAGAGAATCTGGCACGCGATGTCTTGTGGTAGCCACGGACCCTATCTATAATAATTTTGACTTTGATTGCAGCCCAAGAACATGCATGCTATGATTAATTGACCCCCATAATATATATTCCTCTTAATTTCTTCTTTTTCTGGTTTATAATGCTCCACTTTTCGATTATGCAATTTGGATATGCAGATTCTTTTTCTTTCATTTATTGGATTTTTATGCCAAACTTGCGTAGAATATAGACATTGCTTCAACTCTACAAACTCCCCTAGAATCAATTGGAAAGAAAATATTTAAAAAGAGAATGAGGCCAAGATTACAAAGTAGCTTTTTATTTATTACTCTATCTATCTATCTATCTATGAAGTGACTTAACGAGTTTAAGTTTTATACATTATTGGTATTAATAATTTTTTTAATATCATCATATCATCTAAAGGTAATACATGTATGTCTCTACGAAGTGTGGGCTTTGAAATCTTGAAAATATGATATGTTACCTGTTGTAACATGTAACATATATATAGGCGGATCCAAGAATTAAAATTTATGGGTTTCTGCAGCAACTTCATTCAACACTACAACATAACCAGGTTAGCAGTCGAATATTTATAGATATTTAAGAGATCTTGTAGTCCGGTTCTTTCCCAAATTTCACACAGACATATATACAAGGTATGACTACTGAGTTCACCTGACTTCTACATGTAGAGATGACCTGATGAGATATTTTTTACATTACCAATACGTATTACTTAAACTTAGAGCTCATTGAAGGCGTACGCGAAGAAAAGGGGACCAACATGGGTTGTGGTGTAGTGGTGGACTCCTCCACTCTTAACTAGAGGTCTCGGGTTTGAGTTCTTGGTATGGAGAAAATCCTGTTGGGAGCTTCTCTCCCAGAATGGACCTTGCAGTGCGCAATCCGGATTAATTGGGGCTCCAATGCGGGTACCAGAAATCAGGTGAAAAAAAGAAGTTAATAACCCAAATGGTCACTCAACTAATGATTTTTCTCTAAAAAAGTCACTCAACTTTG
Source organism: Capsicum annuum (assembly GCF_002878395.1). NCBI lineage: Eukaryota > Viridiplantae > Streptophyta > Magnoliopsida > Solanales > Solanaceae > Capsicum > Capsicum annuum. The sequence continues at coordinate 155,421,367 of NC_061118.1, forward strand.
ATTTTTACTCCAAAAGTCACTCAACTATGAGTTCTTTTATCAGAAAATCACTCAACTTTAATTTTTACTCCAAAAGTCGAGTGTCTTACTTACAAAGTTACTCAAGCTATTTAATTTAATTTTTTTCATTAAAATTTGCTAACATGTAATTTTTATTTAAAACAAAAAATTTAAGAATTAAAAAGAAATCACTTAATAAACAATTAATTTAATGGCTCGTCCATATTCAAAATTCATTTCAATGGTTTAAAAAATATCTTTTTTATTTCTTAGAATTTTGATTTTACTACTATTTTTTCCAATTTTCTTGTCCAATGGTTACTCTATACTCTAAAGTATATATAGTCATACAAATCATCAATTAATATCCTAAAATCATAATCATTTGATTGTATAATTTTTATTGCTAATTTTACCTCATTGCAGTATATATATTATAATGTTACTAATGTCTAATGACATTTGCTAATAATTTATATCATATCATTTTAGTTTAAAATCTACAACGCCCCCTTATATCAACTATGTAGGAATAGAATTCGCTATATTTATTATTTGATGCATCTGTATATTATACAAGTGGAAATACAAAAAAAATACATTACGATTGAAAAATCAATTTCGTAAATAAGTATCACGTTGGAAGTTAATTAAATCTAATCATCTAAATAAATATGATACTGAAAATCTTAAAAATTAATATTAACATAAGTGAATTGATATTAACTATTTAGGATATTTTAAAATTTCAGCAGGTTATAAAGTAAAAATGAAAATATGTAATGAAATGAATTTTTAGTATTTTGGTTTTAAATAAATTTTGATGTTAGCAAATTTTAATTAAAAATTAATTGATTAAATAAGTTGAGTAACTTTGTAAGTAAAATATTCATAGTTGATTGATTTTTGAAGTAAAAATTAAAGTTGGATGACTTTCTGAGAGGAGAACCCTGAGTTGAGTGATTTTTGAAATAAAAAATAAAGTTGAGTGACTTTTTGAGAGAAAAATCATGAGTTGAGTGACCATTTGAATTATGACCGAGTGAGTGGATTTTAGGACATTATTTTATGAGTCTATGCCCCTATGCATGGTATATTCAATTTTACAAAGTCAGGTCATTGTGAAAGTAATTTCAAATAACTACATTTAATATTCATGTAGTTGACAATTTAGAATAAATGGCAACTAACCTAATGTAACTGGTTAAATTACATAAACATAATGGTAGTATAAAAAATTTCGTTATACTGCAATGTTAAATCAATACTTCATCCACTTCACATTATTTACGTGTGGGGTTTCAATAAGAAAGAACACCTCCTTTTTTTTGTTACCAAAAAAAACTTTTAAAGGAAAACAGAAAAGAAGAAGAACTTTTTTTTTTTTTTTTTTGTTTTAAAGGGAATGAGACAATAAGCTCTCCAAATTAAAGTGTGCTCTTAAAAAGAGAAAGAGCGGAAAGATGAAAAGTGAAATCAAAGTATCAATGTCGAGTAGTCACATTATATATATAGTCCTACTAACTTTTTTAGGAGTGAAACAGGAGGGTATACTACATGGCCCAATGATTTTAACTATTTATAACGAATCCAACTTGACCATTATAACACCATAATATATATGTTTCTGTTGGTTCAAAATGCACCACTAAATATTATCCCAACTTGTTTTTATATATTCATTCTTTCTTATTCTTCCTACATTACATGATTGCACTTCAAAGTCTTTTAAATGAGAGCTTTAATATGCATTTGAACATGAATTTGGTGATTTTTTTTTTTATATAATTTGAAGCTAAATTGAAAAGTAATTTTGTGTTTAGACATGAAAAAAGTGGGCAGAGCCGTCAACTTCAAGTTGGAGTGAAATCTCATTCAATAATCAAATACTTTCTTTTCCTTTTTGCAATATTAACCAGTTACAAGACAGTGAGACCAACTTTTTTTATATTATTGTAAACTTAAAATAGTCTCTCCATAATTAAAAAATAGTATATTAAAAGGGGAAGTCCCAACTGAATCAAAGCAACCAATAGATAGTGAGCACTAACAGAAAGGCTAAAAAGTGAATGGCAACATCTTTTTTGGGCCATTGAAGTTGAGGGGATAAAAGCCAATGGAATAGTAAAACATATTGGACACCAAAAGAGAAAAAAAAAAAAAAGAAGAAGAAAAAACACTATCACATCGTGAGGAAGTTCAATTGATAATAATAAGTAATAAATAGTTCTAATGACATGAAATGTCAACATTATAGTTTTTGTAGTAATGTAATATTTGCCTGTCGGAGTAGTTCTCCAAGGGGTGGCCATTCAAACTCCATAAAGGGCACTTCTTTTTCCTCATACCATTTGCTTAATAAATTATACTCCACTAAAATAATATTTTCTCCGTCCTTAAATACATGTCTCATTTCATCACTCCAGAGATAATTTAATTAATTTTTAGAGTTAAATTTAATTAGACTAATTAATTCTATATTTTTAAATAAAATTTAAATATTTAAAAATTATATCTTAAAATATTTATCAAAGTTCATATAATTTGAATCTAAAAAATCGAAATGTGATAAGTATTTTAAGGAGGAGGGAGTATAACAAAGAAGCCCCATTGCTAAAACATATATCGAGTCGTCCTTTTTCTTTTGACATCTTATATCCGAAATTTATTAATTCAATTAATTTGAATTCACTACTACATAGGTCCATCAAATTAAAATAAGGTGGCCTTACTAAAGAATTATATATCCCCCTATCTCAAACCTAAAGTATCTAATTAAAAGAGGACGCAGGGGCAGAGGTGAAGGGTTTGTTATATATGGTCGAACCTAGTAGGTTTAGCTTAAATCTTATATTTATATTAAGTAATTTCTTAAATATATTCAAAAATTAAATTTTAAATTTAGTTGGGATGGACACTTGATTATGATAACTTAAATTTAGAATCCA
>NC_061118.1:155424414-155453655 GCF_002878395.1 Capsicum annuum
TTTTTTTTTTTTTTTTTTTTTTTTTTATGTACGTAATAATATATCCTTTTGTTTTTATCTTGTTTTGTTTTTGTCAATGCTCCTATTTCTTGTGCGATGAAATGACACTAACAATTAATCAGTTATAGGATAAGATGAATTAGCGTTTGATGGAATAATTAATCTCATAATTGAGAAGATATATGGTAATTAATTTTGTTATAATATATCTATTTCTGTTTCTTTCTTACGATATTCTTATTCCATTTTCTTGTGTTTGTCGAATTAACTTTCGACAAGTAATTTATTGTTCTTACATAACTTAGCTGTCGACGTATAGTTTATTCTATCACTGCCTAGGTTGCGTTAGCAAGATTATACTTAACTTTACCAAATTATCACCTTCTACCCCCCCAAAAAAAAACTCAATATTGCATAAATCAATATACATATTTGGAAAGAATTCAGATTATATCTGTTGATTATTAATATAAATAAATATTTATACAATTAGAATACCTTGATAACCTTGCTTGCTTTTCTCTCCATATCACTAATTCTATTTATGTAATTAGAACTAACAAAGAAAGTCGTAGGTCCGCCCTCAAATTAAATAAAAAAGAAAGAACATTTTCTTATCAACGCAAAGTATATGAATGTCAATTAATTTTAAAATAAATAGTAGCTGTATTAAGAAAAAAAAAAAAAAAGATAACGAAAGCTTAATCCGTACAAGGCACCATTTGACCAAATATATGTGTGATTTTTTTTATTTTTTTTTGTGCAGATTTTTCTCATTTAGAGAAAAGAATTCTCATTTATTTCTCATCTTAAACATTTTCTTTTCTCTTTGTTTTTTCTCTTCTTTTGTTGAAGATACTCTATTTCTCGAGAAAAGTGACGCTCCCCTGGAACTAGAAGCAAAGTTTGAAAAAATATAGTATCATAATAACACATTCACTGTAATTCATAAGTGGAATTTGAAAATAATAAGCTATTGTAGAACTTTGACACAATCTTAAAAATTATATATTTACTTATTAATCACGATCGATTGAAAATGTGCTAATACATGTCATACATATGTATTTGAATTTTGCACTCGATAAGAATACTTTTTCTTACCGTGAGTGTATATTTTGTTGGGAGGTGTTGTCACAATGACTCTAGAAATGGCATAGTGCTGGTAATTTCATATGGCACTATGAAGGGCTAATGCTGTTCGTCACATGAAGATGTATTAAAATATTGAGTGACCTTTTCAATTAAAAGTATATCAATGTCGTTGCTACATTATGTCCATCTGCTTTTTTCCCCTTATTTTTCAACTATATAATTTGTTATAGTGTGTCCATGAAGAAAACACTCCTTTTGTTGGTTGTTTTTCCATTAATGTGAGAACTGAAAGTGAAAGCAGCACAAATTCTTCGAATTTTTCGTAATAAAACGTACATATTTGAGAATTAAATGAAAAGTATGCTGTAAGTTAACACACTCAATAATGAACCTAAATATTTAAGAAAAGTTATAAAAATCGTATTAAAAGAAAAAATATTAATTTCTCAAGAAATAATAGCATGGCGTAAAGCGAATGAAGAAAGTAAAAATAAGACAACTACGATAAGAAGTGTGGAAAAAACAAAAATGGAACTTTTCTTATTTTCTTGACAAGACAAAATAATGAAGATGGAGGCCGAAATCTTTCTTAATATTTTAAAATAACCTACTTGATTTAACGTTTTTCCTTTTAACTAGAATTATTTTATGAGTAACCACCATCCATAAATTTAATGATTTTGAAGTGACAAAAATTGATTTAACAAGTTTTATAAGTAAAGTAGTAATTAGCTGTAAAATTAGTTAAGTGATTTTTGCATAAAAAGCTACAAAATGAATTACAACTTGAGAAGTTATAAGGCATCATATTACAAGCACACCATAAATTCATAATGCTTAGTATCATGATTATAACTTAGCTTGTCATGTGATTTGATGTATTTCCCAAATAAAAATGAGGAAAAAGATTTTACTCCATTTAAAATAAGTACAGTATATATGAAAGTGACTTAAAAGAAAAAAAAATCAAAAAAAGATGTGTTGCTAAAACTTTGTAACGTAAAACCTTGTCGCTTGTGCATACGTGGAAACCCGCTGAGATTGAAAAGTGGACCCTAATGCTTGCACGCAAGGTTACAAGATAAATAAATAAATTATGTTCTTTAAAAAAAAAAAGGGTTACAAGAAAATTGTCAGTTTTTATTGGTCGTACATTATCTTCATATATATAATTGCCAGACTCGGTGTGAAACCAAAAATATGCCATATAGGGGAAAATTTTAACATGGGCGAGGTGCAACTATGACTAATTTTTTCCTTTGCTTTTTATTTGTCTTTCTTCCTTACTCTTCCCTCTTCTTTTTTTTTTTTCCCACATTCTCCGGATTTATCAATTTTATTACTTCCTTAGTTTTATTTTATTTGGTTAGTTGAAAATAAATTTTTATTTATTTTTTTATTTTAATAAATAAATATATAAATAATATTTTTAATATTACTATCGTAATCAAATAACTACATAAGCTTTTAACAGCTAAACTTTTCAATATCAAAAAATTGAAAAAAAAAAAAAAATTGATAGAAAACTTTCAATATAACATTCTAAGAAAAAAAAAATACTAAATTTAAATAAACAAAAATAAAAGTTAAAAAAATTGTGACTTTTGTCAATAGATTCAACTTAATGATAATTAAAGAAAAATTCATGCTTTGTCTATAAACTTTAAATATTTGTGTAATTTAATAAGGGAAAAGAACAGGAACGACACTTCAAATTAAACAATTTTCATGAAAATGATCATGACATTTAAATTTCACTTTCTAGCCTTTTCAATTTACTGGCTTGTTCTATACCGTTTCTACACACCTTCTATACAATTTCTATACATATCTTATACATATAAATATTCTATACAAAAATTATACAGTTTTGATACACAATTTATACAATAACTGTATAATTTTTTTTACACATTTTATATAACAATTATATAATTTTCATACACTTTCTATATATTTTTTATATATATTTTATACATATACATATTTGATAGAACTATACAATTTCTATACATATATCTTATATAGATGCATATTCTATTTAACAATTATATCGTTTTTATGTAATTTAATTATTATTTCTAAATAATAAAAAAAAGAAGAACATTTGATCAGTTAAAAGTTTTTTAGCAAAAAACTGAAATTGAAATATTTTTAAAAGGGCCGAATGATCCAAATTAGGAAAAGGCTATAAAGCGAAAATAGTATATCCGACTGGACACTTTTTGAAAAGTTTTCAAACTTTGGCTATTTGTTTTAGAAAGTTTTATAGAGTATCCTTTTCCCATTTAATAACGCATGACGGCGTTTCACTATTTTTTTAGAAGTTTATTTTTATACATAAATTAAATTGTGTTTATATTAGAAGTTTATTTTACCAAAATAATCTTATTAATTATATTTTTGAAAATTTAAATTTAATTACTAATATTTTATATATTTATTTACTGATAAATACTAAAAAATAACATTAATTTTTTATTTGTTAAAATACATAAATTATAAGAAAAATTATTTCAGTGGCCCAAATAAAATAAAATTGAGAGAGTAACAAGATTGTTTTAAATAGATAAAAACAAAAAATGTGGAAAAAAAAACTAGCTAGAAAAACTATTTAACCAAACAAAAAAAAAAGACAGAGAAAGATGCATAGAGAAGTAAAGTGATTAGAAGAAAAAGAAATAGCCAAAATACTGAAGGAAATTAATGGAACGAAATATGAGGAGATGAGGACATTTTCTACACAATTGGGCCCATAAAAATATTTGTCAATAAATAAAAGGTGTCTCACACAATTAGTGTTGGTTGTGTCTCACCCATGGTAAAATTTTCCCCATAGAGGCAGTCCATTCAATATCTAAATTGGCTTTGAAAGTCAATTTGTTTAAAAGTAAAAATTTTCATGCGTTTGATGATCCTAAAAAGTATTTATCGTTTTACACTTAATTAGTGCAATAGGTGATTTTTCATAATGGAGATCGTCAATCGACTCCTTCTACTAATGTCTTCTCAATCAAGTTTGTCACACCAGACATCTCTAAGTGATTTGCAAGCTATTATTTAATTAGAAGCATGTTTGCCCGGTGCACACACATTTAGGAATGGCAAACGTTCAAGTGCAATGTCTTCAGGAGTGTGTTTACCCGGTCCGGGTGCCAACTAATTAGGAATGTCAAAGATTCAAGTGAAATGTTTAAGAAGTAAAATATATTCTAACAAAAGTACTCTTAAAATTAAGGTTAGTAGATACATAATTTTTAAGGGATGTATAATACTACTAATTAATAGTACCATACAAAACTTGCATTTTTCATGTTGCGAAACAACAGAAGTATACACAAAGAACCTTGGTCAAAGTCTTGATCTATTTGATGTTTCAAATATATAGTAGTAAATTAGTAATAGGAAAACCAATTTGGGGTAGAGAGGATTCAAGAAGAAGGAATCAAAAAAATAGCTTAGAATTAAAGCACTTAATTAATAATTTGGTCATGCAGTAGTGTGGACAGTCTAAGTGGGAAAGCATAAAAAATTTGAGATTCTAATGTTGCAATCAACGTTTTCCCAACAATTTAGGTGCTGCTCTGCATTACTACTAGATTCTAATTACTGCATTATCCATGTCATTTCCCCTATAATTCCTAGGTTTCGTCCTTGTTCTAAATCAATAATTCATTGTTCCCCCACCCCCTTTCCATTCATGCCGTTTTGATTTGAGTAATTAAGGTTATAATACGTAATTATTATGTTTCAATTTCAAACAAGTCGAACTATATTTACCGTTTATTCACATAGTAATTGGTGTAAAAAATTGCTCTTACGAGACTACAATAAAATCTTAGTCGTATCGAATATTTACATGCGGTCATTTTCAATTAACTTAAGAACAACAAGTAAGGAGCAATAAATAAATATTAGCATTGGGATTGTAAGTTTGAGCTTCTGTCCCAAGTCCCAAGAAAAACTACTCACAGTTTGTGGTCCAACAAAGCCTAACTAATTGCTAACAGTAAACATTAGGGTTTTCGTACAAATGCAAAACTAGAAACACCAAGTACACAACTAAACTCCAAACAAGTAGTACTACACAAGAAGTTAGTACCTCTAGTTCCATTTCATGTGACATAATTCTATCTTGAGAATATTACTCTCCCAAATTTTTTAATTTAATTTATCATTTTACTTGTCTTTTTTTATTAATCAAGAAGAGATAAAAACTTTTATCCATGTTTTACCCTTTGTACGTATTAATTACTTTTTCTTTAAATTAAAATGTAAACATCATTTAATAGTAATACTATGGTAAACTAGTCATGTTATTAATTATTTTTCTTAATTAATGTGTCATCTCAATTTGGGACGGAGGGAGTACTTTATTACAGTTAGAAAAAAATTAACTCAACTTTTTTTTACCTTTAATAAAATAATTTAAAATCAGACAAATATCTACGAATCATTTCAAATCACAATTTTTTTTAAAATTTTTTTTTTTTTAAATATCATATCAAGTCAAACGGAATCACATAAATAAAATAGAACGGAGGAGTAGTAAAATGATGTTCATGCTAAATTATGATCGTGTTGATTAATCAACCTACTAAATTTTTAATGAGTAATTGAATAGCTAATTGCAGTACTTAAATGTTTGACATTCTTAATTAGCACTATAGTATGCGTCTAGTTGTTGTTAATATAATAATCTTACATATACGTTGAAAAATAAAACCAAACAAGAGAGAAAATAATTTAGACTCGTAAAAACGAAACAAATTACTTATAATCACTAGTCAGTGTAGTCGTAACATGTTTAATTAATAGCATGAAAACTATTTACACTAATCGATCACCTGACAATTGATTCTATTGTTGATGATCAAGGTGAAATGTGGCAATTGATTAACCAGTAAGAGAAGAAAACAAAGCAACAACATTTCATTTATATTCTATAACAATGAATGATGCAACAAATAATATCCCCCCCCCCCCCTCCCTCCATGGCCCATAGAAAACCCCTCGATAAATACCGACCTGTGGTGGCTTCAGGAGCATCAGATTATTGAGTGTGTCCTCCAAATTTCAAGAAGCAAAAAAAAAAAAACATACAAAAAAATTCTTGTTTTATAATTCCAAGGTGAATTTCTAGCTTTGTTTTCAATTTGCCCATAGTGTCGACATGGTGTGCCCAAACAGCAATCCAGTAGTACAAAAAGTATGTGAATTATATGAACAAATCTCGAGATTGGAGAACCTTAGCCCTTGCAAAGATGTCAACATGTTGTTCACAGACCTTGTCCACACGTGCATGCCTCCTAATCCTATTGATGTCTCTAAGCTCTGCCAAAAAATTCAAGAAATCAGGTCTCATCTCATCAAGTTATGTGGTGAGGCTGAAGGACTTTTAGAGTCTCACTTTTCAACAATTCTTGCCACTTATGAAAACCCTCTTGACCATCTTGACATTTTTCCTTATTTTGACAATTACATCAAACTCAGCCTTCTTGAGTACAACATCCTTACTAAAAACACTATAAAAATCCCAAACAAAATTGCCTTTGTGGGTTCAGGTCCACTTCCATTTACCTCTATTGTTTTGGCTACTAAACATCTTACTACTACCTACTTCCACAACTATGACATTGATGCTGGGGCTAACACGATGGCGGCCGCGCTTGTGGCGGCCGATCCTGACTTGTCCGAAAGGATGACTTTCCACACGTCGGACATCATGGATGTAACGTGCGCCCTGAAGGACTACGATGTAGTCTTTCTGGCCGCGTTAGTTGGTATGGATAAGGAGGACAAAGTTAAGGTCGTCGATCACCTCGCTAAGTATATGGCACCAGGGGCTACCCTGATGCTCAGGAGTGCACATGGTGCACGCGCTTTTTTGTACCCTGTCCTCGATCCTCGTGATCTACGAGGATTCGAGGTGCTTTCGGTGTACCATCCAACGGATGAGGTAATTAATTCCGTGATTATAGCGCGTAAGTTGCCATTGCCTTGTGTTCAACCACTTGATGGGTTGGGCACCTATGTGCTACCTAGCAAATGTGCTTGTGCTGAGATTCATGCCTTCAATCCACTCAACAAAATGAACTTGATTGAGGAATTTGGACTGGAGGAGTGAGATTTATGTCTTGGAAGAACTATAATTTGTCTGTGCTGTGCTGTGCTGTGCTGCTAGCATGTATGTTTTTAATTAATGGTCTGGAGTACTATCATTTCTATTATATTTTTCATAATTAGTAGTATACTTTTTTGTACGTGTCCCTAACTTGTTTGATCAGCTAGCAGATCAATCAGTGTGTCCAATTTGTGTGTCCCTATTGTCTCAACCTCAAGAAAAAGACATGACCTTATGAGGCCTTTGTTAATCTTTACAAAATTTATCTATATGAATACAACCATGAAATGTTTGTGCAAAGCCATATCTTGTTGATTCCCTTCAATTCCCAATCTTGTTTTGCTCAATATTGTTTTCCTTTTTATTTTATTTACTTACATTGGAGGATCAGGAAAGGTGAAGAAATCGAGGAGAAAGATAAGGATCGGAATTAAAACATATACATCCTGTTCTATGAGAGAGACACATCGATATCACTAAACTGTAAACTATGATAATGGTATACTTTCTTTTGCTATTTGCTCCAAGTAATGTTTGATTCAAATCTTCCAACCCCTCCAATCCAATTAATCCGGGAAGAAATTAAGAAAAACAAAAGGTAAACATATAAAAGCCAAACTATATCCCCAGCTATCACTTGTTAAATAAGTATTAGTATAGATTTCGAGCAAAATCTTGTTTTTTTTCCTTACTTTATGTATTTATTATATCCGAAACAATAAGTTTATCTTTTAGTAATGATGGTGCATAAACGTCCATGCCTAACTTGCGGATAGCTCGACGATTATTCTATTGATGCTTGCATTGCTATCTCACACCTCTATCCACCAAGACTTATGCAGATGAAATTTTGAACCGTAACTATCTTAATATGCTCTTCATACATCTCATTACACCTTTCAACTGGCTATTGCAATTTATTAGAATTCTGTTGTAACGACTAAAGAAAAGAAGAAAGAAAGAAATTGACTTGCATGATTTTGATTTTGAAGATGATGTGAAGAATTAAGGAAATTGAGAGAAAAGGGACAATTGAACTTTCCACTTACAGTGATGTACACAAGTTTACAAAAAACTTCTAACTGCAAATTGTCAGTGATATCATGTCTTTTATCTTTTTCTTATTGTTTCAATTTTTGCATACTTTCTGTTATTTTCAGATATTTGTTGAATAAAACCTTTGAATAATGCAAACAAACTCTTTTCTTTCCTTTATTTTTGTGGTTTCTTTTCTTATATTCTATGGCTTATATGAAAGATAAATGTCCCTCGTTAATTACGAAAGAGTAACTTTTTTTCTCCTTATATTGAATTACCTTCTATTGCGCTGCAATTAGGGAGTGGCCTTGTGCACGTGAAAAATAAGCTCGCGAGGCAAATGAATGAATCAAAATCGCTTCCAAAACACTGACTTGCAGCGACACAAAATTTATTTGTGATAAGCATTTTTTTTTGTTTTCCATCGGGTATTCGGTGTCCGCATTGGAGTGCCGACTAATCCGGATCGTGCGTTGCAGGGTCCATTAAGGTAGCAGCGCTCCCAACAGAGTTTTCTCCATACCTAGGGTCGAACCCTCGACCTCTGATTAAGGATGGAGCAGCCCCAACCACAGCACTACAACCCATGTTGGTGATAAGCTTATTTTTACTAAGTTTCCATTCAATAACAAGATTGTTTTACTATTTTTCTGACATGGACAAAAGAATCTGATCACGTAATAATTGAGTGGAAGAGAAAGCTGAAGGGGCCATTTGAGGATAAAACCAAATATTTTTTCAGAAAAGATAGTCAATAATAAGAAGACTACAATATTATCTTTCAACTCCATTACTTCAGTCAATTCAAACAGTGCCTCATGCTTCAATCTCTTGATTTTCTGTTTGTCTTTAGGTGATGATAAATTTGATGTAATTTTGTCTATATATATGCCTTCACATCTACAAAAAGTAAATGTAAAATAGTCCACATTTCCAGCTAAAAAATGTCAATATCGTTTATCAATCTCAGACATCATCTTATCCATATACTCCCTCAATTCCATTTGCTTATTAATCTTTCAAGAATAATTTGATTAAAATCTTCCTACCATACCCTCGTTCAAATTACCTAAACCATTAATTGAGAAGGGGTCAGGGGTGCATCCAACCTAAATAGAGCACTTAAAAAGGAATGAAAGGGTACAATTTTCATGTTATTTAGCTATATATTCATATATCTTTTCAATCTATCATGGCTTTAAATGCATATATATATATATATATTCTAGAATGTGGTCAATTATGTCTTTCAGGATGTAACATATATGTTTCGGCTAATTAAAGCTTCAATTTCTTTTCGTCTAGTTAAATACTTGTAGGACCAGCTATTTGAACAAATGGAAAAGGGTCTAATATGCCCCTCAACTACTAAAAATGGTATAGAAATATCCTTCTTTCATCTTTAGGCTCAAAAATATCCTTTCATTCATTTATTTGGCTCAAAAATACCCTTACTGTATTAGAAATGGCTCAAAAATACTCTTTTTCATCTATTGGTTCAAAAATACCCCTTCATTCACCTATTTGGATAAAAAATGCCCTTAACAATAAATTTAAGTGCAAAAATATCTCCTCCTTTTAACAAATTCTGATGTGAAGAATAAATAGAGAGGGAAGAGGGAGACTTCTGTATTTCTTCTCTTGAGGATGAGAGATTATATGATTGTAAATACAATGAACAAAACCCCTCTATTTATAGGAGAAATTTACTCCTAGTCTGAGTAAAAGACGGATGCTTCAGATCCTAATAGATATCAAAGTAGATCTTGATAGACATTCACTATAATATAAATACATTTATAACATGATGTGGAATATATATTTTTTTAAAGCTGTGGACTTGAAAACACATTATTTTCTAAAAAAATTTTTTGCGTAAAATGTAAGAATTTTTGACGTTTTAAAAAAAATTTGTAAAACATAAGAATTTCTTATGATTTAGAGAAATTTTTTTACTGTAGATTTCTATTAAAGAATCATTAATAAAAAAGGGTAAATATAATAATTTATTACGTTTAGCCTATTTTAATAACTAAATATAGGATGGTTTATTTTGATCAATTTATTCATATCTTGATTTATTTTGGTTTTGAGTTCAAAATCGAACTGTGAAATACTATATTCATGTGGTTTCAATTAGGATTAAATATCCTTCGCACATGCTAACATCGTTTTTTGCTACATAATTTTAAAATGAAAAATATAGACATTTTGAAAAAAAAAAATTCTCGCTATATAGTGCAAAAACAAGTACTAATAGCAGTACTTAATTTTCCCACCCTTATAACTAACATGACGTTTTTTCCCCATAATATTTCACTTTCATGCCTAGTAATAAAACAATAATTTATTTAATCAGAGGATTAAACCACACAAATATAGTATTTCCCAGTTTGATTTTGAACTCGAAATCAAAATAAGTCAAGATATGAATAAATTGATCAAAATAAACCATCCCTATAATTAGTTATTAAAATAGGCTAAACGTAATAAATTATTATGTTTACCCTTTTTTATTAACGATTCTTTAATGGAAATCTACAGTAAAAATTTTCTCTAAATCATAAGAAATTCTTATGTTTTACAATTTTTTTTGAAAACATCACAAATTCTTACATTTTACGCAAAAAAAACTTTATAGAAAATAATGTGTTTTCAAGCTCACAGCTTTAAAAAAAATTATATATTTGTTAAAAGGAGAAGACATTTTTGGATTTAAATTTAATGTTAATGGCATTTTTTATCCAAATAGATGGATGGAGGGGCATTTTTGAACCAATAGATGAAGAAGGGCATTTTTGAGTCATTTATAATACATTAAGGGTATTTTTGAGCCAAATAGATGAATGGAATGATATTTTTGAGCCTAAAGATGGAAGGAGAGTATTTGTGTACCATTTTTAATAGTTGAAGGGCATATTAGAGCCTTTTCCGTTGAACAAATAACGGTATAATACTACTATTATTAAGAAGTTCTACACCCCATTTAACGGATTATATTGAGTATGTTGTTGTCGTATGAAATTCTCTACCCCATCCCAAATTTCAGAATTATATCAAAATTTAACAACCCAGGGGTATGATAATCTTTTTCCTCCAACTTGAATTAATTGAAGAATAAACCCTTTCATTTTGAGATGAAAAATAATGTTGTTTTTTTTTTTCATTTAAGCGACCTAATTATTTGTATGTTACATGGATTAGCCGTAGTATCCTATAGTAGGTTTTAAAAAAAAAACTTGTACTAATATGAATTGGACCAATTACCAGATCCAGTGGTCCTATGTAAGCTCACCACTCAGTTTGACATTTAAATGAAACAAACGAATAGTCAAATGATTTAACTGTTACAAAACATTATTGCACCAGGTAAATTCCTTAAATTGAGTGAACATTCAAAAGTTGAGTTAGGTATTTATTTGATCCAGGTTGAGTTGAATAGCTATTGGAAGCAGAGAGAGAAAAAAATAATGTAATAAGAACATGGGCATCTGTAAGTATTTACCATCCGTTTGGTAGGATGGATTATTTTCATAATCCATGGATTAAATGATGGGATTACTTAATACATTATTTGGTAGCAATTTTGAAGTTATGTATAACTAATACATGGATTAGTTATACACCCTACATGGTATTATAGGTTGTATAACTAATACACCCAACTTGGTGGGATTAGTAATCCATGGATTATAATCCATGGATAAATATGTGTCAACACAAAAATGTCCTCAAATTTCTTTAATTTTTTTTCTAAATCTTTTCAATTTATTCAATGTGAGTTATTTCTTTTCAATTTATCAAGATAATAATATCCCTCCAAATAATTTTAGTCATAAAAAACTACTCCATTAACTTAAAAAATAATTATTGGTCACAATTCGAAAATAAATTGCATGATTGCATACAAATTTTAATTTTGTAAATAGGATATCATAAATAAAAATATTTTTTTTCTACTTAGTTTTAACATGCACTCTACGGAACACAAATTTATATCAATAATAATTCTATTGTCTCGTTCAAAAGTTACACGTATCTTCCTCCAATGTAAGAACATCACAAAGTGGAAACAACAAAAAAATGATGAACAAATAAAGAAAAGATAACAAAAAAATATATATATAAGTGAATGATTGAATCTTAAAATTCCAAAGTAAATAATAAGTTATATTTTTACTTTTTATTTTATTTTAACAAAAAAAAGTTTTGCAAAGAATAGACAAAGTTATAATACGTCAAAGGGTATTTTTGTAAACATACAATATTCTTTTTAAAATATAACAATACATATTGTTTTCAATACATCAAACCAAACACTGCATAAAAAATAATCTCAGTATTATTAATCCCTGCACTACTAATCCCAGCATTACTAATACAACCTAAAAATATTTATTTTAATTTAGTTTTTTCTTTGATGAAATCAAGAGGATTTTAATATGTTCTTCTAATAATACTCTTATCATTAAATGACTAAACAAGTTGTATATATTCAAATTTATATCTTCAAAGCATAATTAATAAGTCTAATTTGATAAAATAGACCCTTACTAAATTTTTTTTTTTTTAAATGAATGTGTCAAGTCTAGAAGGATCAACTAATACGAAATATTATTTATCGTACATTTCATACTCCTCAATTTTGTCCTTGCTATAGTTTGTTTTTGACTATCCTCACTATTTTGTGGTCTATATATTTCTCATACTTATATATTTTTAAACCTACTTTAAGAAGCACAAAATATTATTTAGGATCCGACGTCTATCTTAAACAACCTCTCTATCCCATTAGTAAGGATAAAATTTGGGAACGCCTCATTTTCTCCATGTCCTTGTGGCAGTTAAGTTCTAAGTGTTAGTAGCACAAATTAAGAAAATACAAACTTGTACTAACTTGACAGGGAAAAGAAATAAGAACCGTCATTCCCCTTATATAAATTTAGCAACAAGAGCAACAAACTGAGTTATCATCATTCAACAAGTAGCAGCAGACTTCATACTTTTCCATCACTAGATCGAACAATGTCCAAATCACTCTACTCCCCAGGAATCTTTCTGAATAAAATTTGCTTATTGTTTGGATCAAAATGTGAGGAGGAGGTTGGAAGATAGTTTAAGACACCAGCCCATTCCCTAGCCCCATTGATAAACCACAAAATCTTAAGTGACCCCACGCGTCTCCGTTCAATCATGTCAGACCAGAAGGAAACCCAGTCGAGTTTACCAACTTTCACTAATTGACATTGGAAGTGCTTGAGGAAAGCTTGCCCATGTCTATCACATAGTATCATCCCCAAATATTTTTACTAATAGACCCGACAGTCGGTTTACTTGATGAATCTGAGTTATCATCATTCAAGTAGCAGCAGCAGACTTTACACTTTAACGCCACACAATATTTTAAAGCTTCCTATGTTCACCAAGTTTGTCGAATTTTCTTCTTCAACTTACATGGTTATGCACGTCTATTCCTGACTATACCTACAACAACAATCACATGTTAGGTATACACATTGAGTTTTTACGAGTGCAAGGACCCCACAGCCAAAAATCACCAGTAATACCAATTTTAGTTTCTCTTGGACTCTCCACCATATGTCACTTCAGGGCCGCTAAAACTTAAAACTTAACAGAAGTATAGTAGAATTTAGCAAGCACGCTACTCACTCTCCTACAACTTTCCAGACCAGATTTAGGAAAAAGGAAAAATATTACGAGCAGAAACCAGTGAGGCAGGCACCTGAATCCCCCCATCCCCACCCTAGCCAACAACCAAGAGACAATTGAATCCAATCCCCACCCACACACACACTTCCACCACAGCCCTCGCCGGCAGAGAAAATGACAGCTTTCCAACACTCTCCACACAATCTATATGGATCATGTAGGACAATCTATCTATGCCTATAACGAGAGGTGCAGGATACGAAGAAAGGGGTCCCTTTAGGAAAAATCCCATTGCACAGGATAGCACGAAATGATCACAATCCACCCAAATTGATGGATCTGTGGATTTTTTTTATTTTTTTTTTTGTTCTTTTCTATCTTTGACTTCCTTTCCCATGGATGAATTCTTGGAGAAGATGTCCTATAAGTCCAACTTCAAGGGATAAATCTACCTCAGGATGATTTAAAAATATCCTAACATGATTTTAATTATACCAAGAACAAAATCCTACTTATTTGCACGAAGAATTCTTTTTTCTTTCCTTTGGAAGTATCAAACTGGAAAAAAAAAATGAAAAACGTACACAAGTTCTACTCTTGATTTTAGTTGAACACTGAACGATACTGAGAAAAAGTTTCATTCATGCTTTTAGTATAGCATATCTCAATAACTAAAAAGCGGAATACAATCTATAGCCTAAATTCATTTTTCAACAAAGAGACAATTAGATAATTATGAAACTGCTACCGGAATGTGCTTCTCCGCAATTCATATAACTTCTCACAAGAGCTAAAGATACATTTGAATGCAACAAGCAAAATAGAAACACAGTAACAGTGCTTCGAACGATCTGAGCAAAATCAAGAACACAGCCAAGAACCAGACTACAATACGCTTTCACCGAGTCTCCCATTCCTTCATTTTCTTACCCTTGGGTTTCACAATAGGAGCATTAGCAGCAGCCATTTTCCCATTGTACTTGGCCCGAAGACTGTCATTGTATGTCCACCTGCTCCAACAGCAATCGTCAAATCAACAAGTGCAAAAGATGCTAGCAGAATAACACACAGATAAAGCTGGCCACTGAACACGAAAGCACAAACTATACATTGTAAACTAGAATACAGAAGTACATAATGAAAATTTTGAAATAGTCTGCAGATCTTCCGTTTCTAGTTTGTCCCCGCAGGGAGGAGATTCAACTAAGAAATATACACACATGCATCGCAAACTGACATGGTGGAAGTCAAATATAGTACTCCTGTTGGCCAGCAAGTAATAGCATTCAAATGGCCAAGCCTCTCATCACAGGCACAGCAGCAACCTTGGGGCAGCTTGTTTGGGAAACTAGTTATCCTGGGATTAGCTATCCCGCGATTAGTTATCCCACCCTCAAGAAGGGATAAAAAGAACACTAAAATCCCGGGATGAGTTATCCCATGAATTTTATCCCAAACAAACATGGGATAAGCTCATCTTAAAATTAATCTCACGATTAATTATCCGTTATCCCTCCTACCAAACGAACCCTTAGTATTAGACAGAGACTAGCAGCCATGCAAAGTCTTCAATGAAAACCAGGGACATGGACAGATATTACTATACTTCCTCTCGGTATAATCTAAGCCTCGCAAACCAGACGATCGAATGGAATCAGGATGCTAGGTACTTTCTTTCTCAAACTGGCTTTGGCTGTAATCCCAGATGCCCTAAGCTACTCGGACATGTTGCAAGCTGGCTACAAAGGCATTACTCAACAGAAGAGTACTTTTATTTTATTTTCTACTAAGCTAGATAATTTATTGAGTGAAAAAGTGCTCATATTTTGGGGAATTCCCTTTTCAAAATTGAACTTACTGAACTGAAAGTAAACGTGTCCCATTGTCTCGTTAATGTACAGTAATAAACTTCTATGTTTCTCCAAATGATTTTAATAAGCACATCCGCTCCTATGTTTGAATCTTTGTTAAGTATTTTAGTTTAATACATGACTAGTCAAGAATGATGGAGGGAATTTGAAGGTAAAACTCAGAAAGCACCCAAAGTCTATGGCCACATTCTCCCACACCTCCAAAAGTCGTTTCAAGGCCCCAAACTCTGAGGCTCCCAATCACAAACTTCCTATGCCATATGAGGCTTTCAATTCTTTTCCTATCCAGCGGGGCCAGGTACATTAGCCATGACAAAAACTTCCCAACCATCAAAAACAGAAGAAGAGCGTTTTACAGGAACAGAAAAAGGGATGCTCCTATACTAGCATGGATCACTCACAAAAATGCAGTCAAAATTTTCAAGGCCCCAAAACTTGTTTATTGTCTCATTTTCTGGAAATTTTGATGGTTTCAACGCTAGAATACACTCAGAAAGGAAACATCTCAATAGATGATCGAATTCTTCATACATTCATGCCCATAAATCCACCTAGCAAACGAAAATTTTCTCCTATCACACCAAATCTCGCCCTAGGTACTGATACACACACGAGATAAACCTCTCTACACCCTGAAATGCACATCATTCACTCTTAAGACCCTTGGCCAGGATAATAGTTATTTCTTAAAAATCCCAAGCAAAAGAACTATAGAAATAGCAGGTGATTAATCGAGCATGCAAGAATCCAGCAGCATATAAGACAAGACCCATAAAAGAGAGAGAGAGAGAGAGAGAGAGAGAGTAGCAATCAACGTGATGCGCTGTATTGTTTGACATAAAAATCATCCACTTCATAGAAGGCAACTAAGACTCCAGAACAAAGTTCTGACGCAACTGTGAAACATCCAAAGTATAATTAATATATTCATTATGTAACTTTAATCTTATCCATTGCTTTATCCTATGCTTTTCTGTAGACTAAAACTCAGTTTGGAGGGCCGGGATAGAGAGAGATTACCAGTTTCAAGAAAATAAAATATGCTAAAGAGCACAAAATGTGACATCCCTTCAACCAAAGTGAAAGAGCAGCTACGATAATCATAGTTGGACAAAGGTAGTATTCACCATTGTGTTGAAATCATTAAACCAGATGTTAACATGAAACAAACAAGACAACTTTTTTTTTTTTGATAACTGTTGTGTCCGGGCCAGCTTTCGCACACCTCGACTAAATCCACGAGATACCTGCTACCTGCCACCTCCCACCTCCCACCTGGTAACTCTGTCCACCAAGACTAGAACAGATGGGAAGAATCACCTAGTGTTTTTGTCTCAACTGGGATTTGAATCTGAGACCTTAGACTCTTAACCAACTTCATTGACCACTAGGCTACACCCTTGAGTGCAGCGACATAATTTAGAAATACTAATCCAGCATATCTATGTGACAAATTGATTGAACAGAGATGGGCATGTAAATATAAGGTATAAGGTACTTACGGGTTGTTCCAATCAGTTGTGTCCTCATTGACAAGATGTGTCCATTTTGTCCTTCCACTGCGACCAAAGTGTTTAACCTGCATGACTTTTGGTAGTATGGATTTATCCAATTTATCCTCCCCTGTTGGTGCAGAGAAATCACGGTGTAATATACCATCAGCACCAGAAGTTCCAGTTGTGTCATCAGCATCTGTCTGGAAGAAAGCACCCTTGTGGTAGTACTTCTGCATAAACTTCCACTTCTGCTTGGGTGGTGGGGCAGGTTTCGGGTTTCTCCTTTCCCACTCCTTCCTCTCTTCTTCAGTCATATTTCTTACTCTCTCTATTTCTTCCCTCTCCTTCTTACTAGCCTCTCTGTCCTCCCGCTCCCTCTTGATCCTGGCAATTTCTCTGGACTTCCAAGCTTCATATTCTTCAGCCTCATTCACCTCATCGTCAGTATCTACATCAGCAATATTAGCTTCCTGCTCCAAATTTTTCTGAATTATTTCTTCCTCTCGTATCTTCTCAACTACTATTTGCTTTGTTTCAAGTTTTCTCTCCTCTAACCTCCTCTTCACTAACTCCTCCAGAGCTCTTTCCTCCGCCTCGCGCTTCTCACGCTCGTCTATGGTATCTCTCTCAGATTTTGGAACAAAAACTGGTTTCACCATTGCTATCCCTGTGGTCTCTTCCTCTGATTCAGTCTCGTATTCTGATTCTTCTTCCTCCTCTTCCTCTACCTCCTCTTCTTCTTCCTCCAGCAGAGGTTCTTCCTGTTGTCTCTGAAGATTCTTTTCTCTGATTCTCCTCCTCCTTTCATCCAAGGCATCTTCATCCTCCTCCTCAAATTCCATTCTTTCTAGTCTTCTATTTTCCTCTTCTATGGTTGAAACAATCTCCGCTTGTCGGATGCGACGATGATCTGCTCTGATTTCCTCACGGTTATCAACTCTACTCTCTGCCAGTCGACGCAGCCTTGCATCATCCTTTCTTGCAATGTCTAAACCACCCTGACTGGGAAAGGCTTTCTCAAGCGCTGCTTCCCGGTTCATCCTAATATCCTCATCTTTTTCCGGTTCATCTGCCCATTCAGGAGCTTTACCAGGCCAATATCTTTTCACTTTCGTTTGGCCAATTTTACCCCGGAGCTTTTCCCTAATTGCAATGATTGTATCACTTACACCAGCTGTTACAGACATTTTTATCAGAGAAAGAACCCCCCTTTAAGAAAATGGTATGTAAAGAAAACAGAGGTCACTTTATCTGCCTCAAGCCTCCGAATCCAATGATTTAATCTCCCTATTACAAATAAAAAAAGGAGAATAAATTAGATGAGATTATATATGTGAGCATAATATGTTTCATTGGTGACAGCTACACAAGAAATTTGAACAAGGACATCACAGCCAAATCAAATCCACATAACTGATCGAGGAGAGTACTTGGAAGAAATAAAGTTCACAACAACAACAACGTACCCAGTGTATTCCCACCTAGTGGGATTAGTGGGGTCTGGGGAGGGTAGAGTGTACGCAGACCATACCACTACCTCAAGAGAAGTAGAGAGGTGGTTTCCGATAGACCCCCGGCTTAGGACCGATACCCATATAAGGAAGAAATCAAGTTTCTTAAAAAAAAAAAAAAAAAGACGGGGAAGGGGAAATGGGGAGGGGATTACTATGTGGGGAATTAAACCCTCACCAACAAGGTGGGAGTGTTTATGTACCCAACCAACCAACTGAGCAACTACGACTTCCCACATTGGAAGAAATAAAGTGGATTCAGAGGAGATATCAGGGCCCATCAAAAGAAAAAGAGAATAACCTATAAAGGAGAATTCTTATTCCAATATCTTCTCTAGAGTCGCAACCAGTTCAGCCTATCTAACATCAACATCTGCCTTTCACTTGTCTTCCTTCTGGCAAAGGTTGCAGCAAATGGAGGGTGAAGGGAAGGATATTTCTGTTTTATACAAGAATGGGAAAGGGATGGCAATGGGGCAGGTCAATATAGGACCGAGGTGGGCAAGACTTGACCTGCTAAGGTTTGGACACACCATACCTGCCCCGTTTAGTATTTTTTAAAAACTTTTCCCCATGCCACTAAGTCCTGCCCCACCCCGCCCCATTTAAGTTTACTTTTTCTTCTTTTTCATCCCCTTTTGCACTGTTCAATCATATTCTTTTAACTTTTAATTATTATTCTAAACTAATGCACCTTTAATAAGTGTTCGATCTAAAAATATGAAGATATATTTAATAAGTTTTTGAACTGAAATTCTAAGTAATATGAAACAACTAAGTCAGAATCATAAAGTAATCACAACTTAAGCTAACACATAGGCCAGATTTTAGCCTGCAAACCAAACCGAAACCTGCCCTGCCCCATTAAAGAATTTGAACAATCAGCTTCTGCCCCACCCCATTTAGAGTTTGCCCTACCCCTCTGTAACACCCCGTACTTACGCACTAGAATTCTAACTATCGTTCCTACGCGTATAAGCTCTAATACAAATGATTTCCATGTGAATATAAGTTTCATGATCATTATTCTAGTGTTTGAAGTGCTTTCGAGGTGAAAGAGTTTTGATTCGGCTAAATCTTTATATTCGATTCTAAAAGGGTCGACTTTGAATGTGTATAACTTTTTATATACGTAGAATTTCTCAGCTCAAGACCCACCAAATTGTAGATAATTGAGTTAGCTTTCCAACGATACCAATTTCGCCTTAATCCGATACCTAGGTGAAAAGTTATGGCATTTTTCGTGAGAGGTAGTAAGCCGACGCGATTGGGGCGCGGCGCGCCGGTTACTCAACGCGATGCGTTTAGGGGTCGGCATGGTATGGTATGGTACGGTAATTTCGGTATTCGATTTTTAAAAACATTATACCATATTAATTCGGTATGGTTCGGTATTTTGCGGTATGGTAATCGGTAACCATAGTTTGTTTAACTTTGACAATATATACTCGTATATTAGAGTATTATTACTTCGACTTTTCAAAAGCATGTCTTACTTGTATCATAAAAATGCATTACACATGTAGAAATATTGAAAAAGAAGTACAAACAATTCCTTTTATTAGTCACTTACACCAAAAAGAGATTTCAATCAAGATAGAGTAGCGAAAGTTTCAAAGTCTAAACATTTTTATACTAATACTAAGTTTTTTTTGTGCGTGTATATATATATAAAAGTTACTTATGCAACTGTATACACTTCGGTATGGTATTCGGTATTTCGATATGTCATTTGTAAATACCGTATACCATATACCAAAAAAATTTAAAATGTATACCATATACCATACGAAATACCATAATACCAAAAATTACAGTATCAAAAATTTTGGTTCGGTATGGTAATTCGGTATATACCATACCATGCCCACCCCTAGATGCGTTGCGTATTCCCCCGTTGCTTCAGTTCCTAAAGAGTCTAGGGTCACTTTGGTCATTTTCCCTCACCCAAATCCGTCCATAACACATAATTTCAGCCCCCAAGGAGCATTCGTTGCCCCTTTACTCATAATTTCTCTCCAAGGAAGCCCCTCTCTCCCAAGAACACACCCTAACCTCCATCCAAGAAATTCAAAACTCCATTACAATCTCTTCAGGAAGAAAAGCCAAGAATTAAGTTCCTTAATCCAAGAATCTCAAGAAAAGCATTCAAGAACATTCCCAAGGCTTCCAAGTCAAACTTTCAATTTCAAACCAAATCAATTAAGGTATGTGGGGTTATGAACAAGGATATTTTTTCATCCTTGTGCCCAAAACATGTTTTAAAGTTAAATTTACATGATGTGCAATTTAGGGTTCATACTCAAATATCATTGTTTTGAATTTATGAAGTTACAAAGTGATTTAAGTGTTGAATTGCATAACTACTATCACCTATTTATGCGTGTGACTTGACTATCTATGTTGAGAATTAAATTTAATTATCTTGACTTGATATTGTTGAAGTATTTCAAGATTGTTATTGAGCATGAAGTTTGTTTATGAATTATCATGAATTTAAAGCATGAATTTTAAGCCCTAAGTTGAGTTTTGAGATTTCAAGAAGATAATGCTCTTAAGTTTTCTCTTGATGAGTATATTTCAAGATTTAAATCAAGAATTGATCTTTCGATCCTAAGCTAAGATTGGAATCCACAATTATTCATCTTGATCATGATTTAAAGAAAGAGAAGCATAATTGGCTTTCTTTACAAACCCTTGTGTTATTTTAAAGTAGATTTCCTAAAGTTTGAGCGATAAGAATGGGAATAGTATTTAGCACCGAGTTGGGTATGATTTCAAGGTCTCATGCCCCAGAACTACGAGCCACCGTAAGTCTAAAGTCCCTATATGGGTTAAATATAGTGATCACTTAAGATAAGGTTCTATTCCGATGGCAAGGGTAGAACAGCTCTCCCCAAAGTGGGTAAGACGTTGGACTCTATGACAGCTCACATGGTTTATGTTGGTTAATGAAACTCCCAATAGAAAGAGTAAAAGTACAGCTTTCAGAACTAAGTGTTACGGCTCACAAAGTTTATTATGATGCTTCATTACTCATGTTTATGATTTTACATAGTTGTTTTATTCAAGCCCAAGGTAAGTCATTTACACTTAGCATGCATGTTAAAAAGTTTATATGTACATTAAACCATTGTTTTACTTATGCATTCACCCTCACATGCTCAGTACATTCCAGAAGTACTGATCCACATATATATGTGTTACATTGTCTCATAATGTAGGTACCAGTTGTAGCCCAAACATCATAATCAGACTGTGCAGTTTCCGTCAGCAGGTGATGAGCTCTTTTGATTCAAGGACTCAAGTCAATTCTAGTTCTAGTAGTATTTTTATTTATTCAGTCGTATTGATTAGGGATAGCTGGGGTCATGTCCCGGCTACCTATAGTCAATATTAGTAGAGGCTTCATAATCCGTCAGTAGAGTTGATGTATTTGATTCCAGTTTTGTTCAGTATAACCAGAGTTGTAATCATTTTAATCCAGTTTTGTATTGATCATATTCAGAAAAGATTTATCTTCCGCTATTTCTTTAAGATTTATGTAATATATTTAGTTGCTCACGAGTTATACAAATATCATGGGTTAGCTTAGGATCACTTGTGGTTCTAAGCACCATGTGACGCCCAGGGGTAGTCTCGGGGCATTAAAAATTGGTATTAGAGCACAGAGTTCAAGTGTACTAGGGTGTCTATGAAGCCGTGTCTAGTAGTTTATATGAAAGTAGAGACGTCTTTGTACCATTCCACAAGACTCTACTAGACACGACTTCATAGACACTTGAACTCTGTGCTCTGATACCAAGTTTGTAATGCCCCGAGACTACCCCTAGACGTCACACGGTGCTTAGAATCACAAGTGATCCTAAGATAGATGGTTCAAGTCAACAACAACAACAACAGTCCCAGTGTATTCCCACAAAGTGAGGTCTGGGGAGGGTAAAATGTACGCAGTCCATACCACTACCTCCGAGGAAGTAGAGAGGTTGTTTCCGATAGACCCCCGACTCCAGATGTAGAATAATATACCAAGGTCGTAATGAAATATAAAACAGGATGGGTAACATAACAAAATAAAAGGTAAGAAATAATAACACTAGATATCCGAGAAAAGAAAATAAGAGAACAACGCAAAATACGTAATAAGAAATAAGGAAAACGGATGGTTCAAGTCAAGATAATGAAATTCAATTCTCAACATAGATAGTCAAGTCACACGCATAAATAGGTGAGAGTAGTTATGCAATTCAACACATAAATCACTTTGTAACTTCATAAACTCGAAACAATGACATTTGGGTATGAACCCTAAATTGCAAATCATGTAAATTTAACTTTAAAAAATGTTTTGAGCACAAGGATGAAAGAATATCCTTGTTCATAACCCCACATATCTTAATTGATTTGATTTGAAATTGAAAGTTTGACTTGGAAGCCTTGGGAATGTTCTTGAATGCTTTTCTTGAGATTCTTGGATTAGGGAACTTAATTCTTGGCTCTTCTTCTTGAAGAGATTGTAATGGAGTTTTGAAGTTCTTTGATGGAGGTTAGGGTTTGTTCTTGAGAGAGAGGCTTGAGGCTTCCTTGGAGAGAAATTATGAGTAAAGGGACAACTAATGCTCCTTGGGAGTTGAAATTATGTGTTATGGACGGATTTGGGTGAGGGAAAATGACCAAAGTGACCCTAGACCCTTTAGGAACTAAAGCAGCAGGGCAATACGCGACGCGTCACGTCACATAACGCGTTGAGAAACCGGCGCGCCGCGCCCCAATCGCGTCGGCTTACTGCCTCTCACAAAAAATGTCATAACTTTTCACTCGGGTATCAGATTAAGGCGAAATTGGTATTGTTGTAAAGCTAACTCAATTGTCTACAATTCCGTGGGTCTTGAGCTGAGAAATTCTACTTATATAGAAAGTTATACACGTTTAAAGTCGATCCTTGTAGAATCGAATATAAAGATTTAACCGAATCAAAGGCTCTTAGCTCAACTTCGCTCTAAATGATTCCTATGAACATCTTTCACCTCGAAAGAACTTCAAACACTAGAATAATGATCATGAAACTTATATTTGTATTAGAGCTTATACGCGTAGGGACGACGGTTAGAATTCTAGTGCGTAAGTGCGGGGTGTTACACCCTCCCTGCTCACCCCATTGCCACCCCTAGAACAGAATTCAAGGATATCCCACCCTTGATGACTTGAACCCACAACTTCAAGTTGGAGGTGGAGGGTGCTTACCATCCAAGCAACCCCTCTTGTCGAAGATGGAGCTCCACTCACACAAACAGACCATAAAAGTTTCAGTTTACTCCACCTAACCTTTCCAACTCAGCAGCCGCTTCTAAACCTCCGTAGAACAGTGAATCTGTAAATAACTTTTTCTTAACCTTAGTTCTCGTTCTCTTGAGTATAAACCCTAATCCTTGTACCACAAATTAGGAAGAGTAAGTAACCGTAAAACCAACTAGGAGACAAATACAAATCAACCATCGACTCAAAACAAACCTAAATTTAACATACACAAAATTCGTACACAACAACAGTCACGCTTCTAGAATCTAATTTTTTATGAACAAATAATGACTCGTGAAAATTACCACTATGCTTCAGCAAATTCAAGCGCGTATTAAATCGCAGACCATATTAAGAAGGAAAAAAAAATTAAAATCATTAATAAGCGAAATAAAACTCACCGTTAGAGTCGAAAGAGATGATAAAATCGAAATAAAACGCGAGATTGGCGTTGGGATTAGGGTTACTGGATAGTGGCGGGTCGGGTACACTCCGAATCGAAGTGACGTTGGAGAAATATTTTACATCTGTTGAACTATTTATACCCCAGGTAAATCCCGGTTAAAAACTTTTAACCTCCTAAAGGAAAACAAAAAGCTAATTTAGTCCTTTTAAGTAGGAAAAAGAGCTATTTGTGACCCTTAACTATGGAAAATAGGACAATTATACCTTTAATGGATCTTTTATCCCAAAAATGTCCTCGATGTTGTTACTCAAATTATCCACTTTTAGGGGTCGGTTGATAGTTAATACCTTAGAAATCATGGTATTGGTAATATCATTTTCATTCCATACTATATAAGAAAAGTCGAAATCACACCTAAACTATAAGTGGTCTATTACACACCTTAACTATATAAAAGTAATATTATTACCTCCCTGCGCCCCTATTCTAAGGTGCGTATGTTATATTTATTTTAGGCGCGTCTAGCCTATTAAATAACAAAAGTAAACGACTAAAACATTAAGGAAAAAGGCATCGTTTTCACCCCAAATTATAGTCGAAAAGTCGAATCCACACCTAAACTATATAAGTGACATATTACACACCTTAACTATAAAAAAGTGATACTTTTTACTCCCTAAATCTGACGTGGAAAATACATAATTATTTAAATAAAAATTGGCCCATTTAAATTAAAAATTAATGCAAAAAAAAAATTAAAAATTAAAATACTCTTTCCCCAACTCCCAACATCCATCTCCCTTCCCCCACCCCAAACCATCATCTTCTTCATCACCCCATCCCGAAACTCCAACCCCAACCCCAAACCATCTTCTTCTTCATCACCCCCACCCCAACCAACGCAGTTTCTTCATCACTCCACCTTCAAATTCCAACCACATCCCCAAATAACACAATTCATCCTCCACCTTTATCGAATCAACGTCAATTTCACAATGAACAAAATCAAATTGTATTTGATGTTTAAACGGGCAAAATCAAATTTTATAAAAAAATATATATATATATAAAATTTTGTAGCAAGGATGTTTTTCAGTGAATTCTCGTCGAAAAAGTCAGATTCATCGTCGATTTTCTCCTCTCTGTTTATTAATTATTAATCCATCAAAAAATGTAGCTTGCTTTTTAAAAATTATAGCTGAAAAACAAATAGAAAAAGTACGAAAATGTGTTGGTCATTACCATTTAAAACACAGAGGCCAACAATCGAGTGACCATTTTTTGAAACAATAATGGTTATTATAGCTGAGAATTTTTATTTTTTATTTTTTAAGAAAAGACAATGGGTTACGGATGAAGAACAATGTTAGAAGAAATTAATTGTTATGGTAATTTTGTTGGTGGGATAAAGTTTATGGTGGTGAATATGGTGTAATGAAAGTTTTGGACATTGACAACAATGGAGGTTTTAGACATTGAAGAAGAAGGGAAAAAAATTAAATTAAAAAGAAGAAAGAAAAAATTATGAAAATTTAAAATTAAAAAGAAAAAAGAAAAAATTATGAAAATAATAAATTTATTATTTTTTTGGATTATGTTGACGTAGTGCTGACATGGCAGAGCGTGTAAACACCACACAAGTGGTGTAATACTGACAGGGTGTAAAAAGTATCACTTTTTTTTATAGTTAAGGTGTGTAATAGGTCCCTTATATAGTTTAGGTGTGGATTCGACTTTTCGACTATAGTTTGGGGTGAAAACAATGTCTTTTTTCTTATTTTTCGGATTATGCTGACGTGGCAGCGCGTGTAAAACACCACACCACATGCAAGTGGTGTAATGTCTCACAAGGTGTAAAAAGTATAATTTTTTTATAGTTAATGTGTGGAATAGGTCACTTATATAGTTTAAGTGTGGATTCGATTTTTCGACTATAGTTTGAGGTGGAAACGATACTTTTTCCCTACATAGATTCTAATACTATGGGATAAGTATGCTAACGACAAAAATGTATCCCTCCCAACACTACCAATTTCAGGGATGTAAAGCTTCTCGTAATATGTTGCTTTGACACAACACAACACAATTTCGAGTCATTTTAAAGATTTTACTTGATCTTTTTTATTACTAGGACTAAAGATGTAATTTTAAATTTTTACTTAACATGATAGCGCCAGATTTCTGATTTTAATATAAGTTCTATCTCACACGATTTTTAGAAAATATATTGACTCATATTAATCTCAACATAAGTAAGATTAAGAACGTATAGAGCAATTTTTTTATCAAATTCTTTCTAAGTTTTTTTGAGAAATTGTAATAATCGATAACTATCTTATCAATACAAATTTTATCTTTTATTCAATTCATAATGAACTTCGTGACTTTTTGTCATTCAATTTCTCAATATGACAATTTCCTTCAAAAAAATTAAGTGAAAATATGAAAAGAAATTTTATTTTTTGTTTTAAAAAATGAATAATAAAATTTTACTAAGTACACAATATTATAAAACGTGGAGGGTATTTTGGTAATAAATAATTATTTTAAGAATATAACAATGCATGTCATTTTGAATACATCAAACTAAACATTGGATAAGAAATAATCTCAACACAACTAATTCCAACATTACATATCACTCCATTACTAGCCCCAACATTACTAATACAACATATTTGGTATTCTTACACACTCTACCCAATGACCCCTTATACTCTCGAAAAACTAGAGTTGCCAGTACAGGCTTGCCAATTGTGTTGGTCAGTCTACCTCAACCTATTATTTGATAGGATTGGAGCACTTAATAAGTATATTATAATACTCACTTGTTTAAAAAAGAATGACCTACTTTGCTTTTTAATCCGTTTAAAAAAAAATGACCCCTTTACTTTTTGGACAATACTTTAATTTCAACTTTCCACGTGACATGTTTATGGCTACAAGATTAAAGGGCAATTTGGTACATTTGACATTACTTTAATTTAAGGCCACAAGATTCAAAGACTTCTTTATTTTCTTAAATTTTGTGTCAAGTCAAAGTAAGTCATTCTTCTTGAAACGAAGGGAGTAATATAATTGTAATTTGAAAGTCTTTTAAATAATTACTCCTTCCATCCTTTTTTATGCGTCGTCATTTGATCGGGCACAAAGTTTAAGAAATAAGTAAAGACTTGATGTTTTTTACCAATTTGTCCTTCATTAAAACAATGTACTATTATTATTTTCAATTAAGTGAGCCCTTATAAGTGAGACCAATAAGGATAAAAGTGTAATTGTGTCTTTAAATAGTTACCAAATAAGAAAATGTGACATTCTTTTTGGGACGGACAAAAAAGAAAATGATGACACATAAAATGGGACGGAGGGAGTAACATTATTAGGTTAGAATTGAGATTTAAAAAATGGATAAATTTTAGGAATAGACCCAAATTGCGGTGGCTTTCAAATTTTTAGCCCCAAATAAAAAAACTTCTTTAAAATAACCTTTACCTCTTAACTAATATTTTTTTGGACGAAATCACCCCTGTCCAATTGCGTAATTACATAAATGATCCTCATAATGGATAACAACTCCATATTTATATCTTTCAATTTTTATTTTTATTTTTTTTAATTTTACTTTGATTTTTATTTTTTCATTGCAATTTTTATTTTTGATTTTTCTCAATCCTTATTTTTTTTTCCTTTTTCCTCTCAGTTTATTTTTCTTCTTTTTGATTTTTCTCTAATTTTTTTTTCTTTCCTCTTATTTTTTGTTCTTTTTAGTTTTGCTCAACCCTTACTTTTTTTATTTACACCTCTCAACGTCTACTTTTATTTTTAAAAAAAATACTAGTTTTCTTTCATTTTTATTTTGTCTTTTATTTTTTTTATTTTCTCGACCTTTATTTTTTTTTTTCCATTCTCTCTCAACTGCTACATTTTTTTTATTTTTTAAAATATTTTTTTTCATTTTCTCTTTTTTCGCAATTTTTATTATTTCTGTTCTTTTCTTTGATTTCTTAGTTGATACTATCACATTATAAAGACAAGATTTATGACTTTCAAACAACAAGTTATGTTTCATGGGCAAGAGTTGTCACTACCACAATGTATTTTGATTTATGAGATGTTTTATAACTTTTATCTTAGAGGCAAGACTTAGCTCAGGACTTTCAAACAACAAATTATGCCCCACGGGCAAAAGTTGACTCTACCACGCTATATTTTTATTTATGAGATATTCTACAACTATTGTATTAGAGGCAAGATTTAACTCAAGAACTTTCAAATTACAAATTATGCCCCATGGACAAAAGTTGACTCTACAATGTTATTTTTTTTATTTATGAGATGTTTTAAAACTATTGTCTTAGAGACAAGACTTAGCTCAATAACTTTAAAAGTACAAATTATGCCCCACGGGCAAGAGTTGACATTACCACGTTATGTCTTCATTTATGAGATGTTCTACAACTCTTGCCTTAGAGGCAAGACTTAACTCAAGAACTTTCAAACTACAAATTATGCCCCACGGACAAGATTTGACATTACCACGTTATGTCTTCATTTATGAGATGTTCTACAACTCTTGCCTTAGAGACAAGATTTAGCTCAAGGACTTTCAAACTACAAATTATGCCTCACAGGTAAGAGTTGACTCTACAACGTTATGTTTTCATTTATGAGATGTTCTACAACTATTGCCTTAGAGGCAAGAGTTAGCTCAAGGACTTTCAAACTACAAATT
>NC_061118.1:155453755-155645188 GCF_002878395.1 Capsicum annuum
GGGCAAGAGTTGACACTACTACGTTATGTCTTCATTTATGAAATGTTCTACAACTCTTGTCTTTGAGGCAAGACATAGCTCAAGGACTTTAAAACTATAAATTATGCCCCACGGGCAAGAGTTGACACTACCACGTTATGTCTTCATTTATGGGATGTTCTACAACTCTTGCCTTGGAGGTAAGACTTAGCTCAAGGACTTTCAAATTACAAATTATTTCACATGGGCAAGAGTTGACACTACCACATTATGTCTTCATTTATGAGATGTTCTACAACTCTTGTCTTAGAGGCAAGACTTAGCTCAAGGACTTTCAAATAATAAATTATGCCCCACGGGCAAGAATTG
This sequence comes from Capsicum annuum, assembly GCF_002878395.1. Lineage (NCBI taxonomy): Eukaryota > Viridiplantae > Streptophyta > Magnoliopsida > Solanales > Solanaceae > Capsicum > Capsicum annuum. The sequence goes on from NC_061118.1 coordinate 155,454,104, forward strand.
ACACTGCCATGCTTTGTCTTCATTTATGGGATATTCTAAAACTCTTGCCTTAGATGTAAGACTTAGCTCAAGGACTTTTAAATAATAAATTATGCCCCACGGGCAAGAGTTGACACTACTATGCTATGTCTTTATTTATGAAATGTTCTACAACTCTTGCCTTAGAGGCAAGACTTAGCTCAAGGACTTTCAAACTACAAATTATGCCTCATGGGCAGGAGTTGACACTACCATGTTATGTCTTCATTTATGAGATGTTCTACAACTCTTGCCTTAGAGGAAAGACTTAGCTTAAGGACTTTCAAATAATAAATATGCCCCATGGACAAGAGTTGACACTACTACGCTATGTCTTCATTTATGGGATGTTCTACAACTCTTGCCTTAGAGGCAAGACTTAGCTCAAGAACTTTCAAATAATAAATTATGCCCCACGGGTAATAGTTGACACTACCACGTTATGACTTTATTTATGAGATATTCTATAACTCACGCCTTAGAGACACAACTTATCTCAAGAATTTTCAAAAAACTTCGTAACAACAATTCATGCCCTTAAATTTATTTTGATGTCAAAAAAAATAAAGATTCCTTTGCAGATTATTCAATTTTTATTTATTAGCAAAATATAATAGAAGTTGAGAAAAAATAAAAAAGCGATCAAACAAAATAGAGAAACAAAAAAAAGATTGAGAAAAAAAAAAGGAAAAAAAAATAAAGATCAAGAAAAAAGTGAAGAATTTAAAAATTTGTGAAAAATAAAAAATGAGAGGAAAAATAAAAATAAAGCTTGAGAAAAATCAGGAAAAAAAAAGAACTGAAAAAAGAAAAAAACGATCAAACAAAATAGAGAAATAAAAAAAAGATTGAGAAAAAAAGGCAAGAAAAAAATAAAAATTAAAAAAAGCGAAGAATTAAAAAAATTGAGAAAATAAAAAATGAGAGGAAAAAATAAAAATAAAATTTGAGAAAAAGAAGGGGGGAAAAGAGAACTGATAAAAACCAAAACTAAAAGAAAAATAAAAGTTAAAGACAATTGAATTAAAAAAAGGAAAAAAAAACCAGATAATGCTTAGGAAAAAAGAAAAAGGAGAAAAAGATAAAGATTGAGACAAATAAATTAAAACATGAAAACAAAATTAAAGGAAAAAATAAAAAGTAGAATAATAAAATTAAAGGAAAAATAAAAAATAAAAAATAGAATAACAAAATTAAAGGAAAAAATAAAACGTGAAAATAATAAAAAATAAAATTTGAAAGACAAATGATGGAAAATTTAAAAATATATTTGAGGTGTAGAGGGGCAAAATGGTACTTATACTATACTTAAAATGTAAGGAAGATTGACATTTTTTATTTGAGTCAAATATCTAAAGTGACTCATATTTTGGTATATGACATGCAATTTCCTTTTAAAAAAATTATGAACCAATATATTTTAAAACAGTGGATCGACCGGACCCAACCCCTGACCAACGTAAAGCTATATGCTCCGTCAACCATATTAAGACTACTTGTCAAAATTGATCAGTGCATTAAATTTCAAAGCCTAAATGAGATGGAATAGACCCAATAATATTAGATCTACTGAAAATCAAGGACTCATTAAATTTCTATTGCAATAAGATTTTCATCAAGATAAATGACAATATTGAACCATTTTGACGGTGACATAACAACATTCTTTGTAGTCTTTCCTTGAAGCTTTTATGACAGTATTGATATAACTCGAATCCACAACTTAAGAGGTAAGCTCGGATCCACAACTTGAAAATTAGAGGTAAGTAACCGTAGTATTACTATTGTAAAAATTTAAATTTCCCTAATCTTTTGAGAAAAGGTAGCAAAATTCCACTTCACAGGAAATAGGAAATCTGTTCAATTAAATTAATATTCCTGGTGATTAAATTTTATAAACACAAGTAAAATAGTATTCATGTATCACCTATGAACCATAATAAAATTCACAACTTGTTAGATCTAATGGGAAGAGAATATATGATTAACAATTGTTCTGAATATAATTCAATATATAAACTTGAGAATACATACGTTTGTCATACTATGCACTACGTGTTAGCTAAGAGGAGTCTTTTTTCCTTCTAATTTTCAAGTGTCAATACTTCCAGTGCCTCCAGGTCCATCAAAATACATGGATCCAGCACTAACACCTTCCATGAGAGCAAATTTCATGTCTTCCGATGGCCGCCAGTGTCGCTTCCTTTGGTTTATGAACCAGTTGTTTATCTGCTTCTGGTCTAGCCCCGTCATTTCCGATAGCCTGTTTTTTTCCTCTTCCTGCATTCAATGTCATCTATACATTGTTAACATGAATAGAAAAAATAATCACATCACTATAAACTCGTAATTCATGACCCGTGACCCTGGATTCTTCACATTCGTTGGTCGTAAAGAAATAATAAATTGATTTTAATTTATATACATCAACAATGTTAAAGCTCAATTAACTATAGGTGTCCACTGTAAGAGTTTAGATAACTAGAAATTAGCGCAGGTAACCTACTGCAACATGTTAAAATACATTGATATGTTTAAGATTCTTCACAATGTTCGTGTAAGATCTATAATCATATCAACTTTGAAAATTGAATAGCCATGGACTAAGAAATTACCGTAGGATAAGGCCATCGATTGTGGGTGTTCCACCAGTCCATCAAAGCGATTCTTGCATCCTTGGGCAACTTGCCTTTCTTCCTCTTCTTCAAAAATTCCTTTCTCAAACTGCTAAGGTAGCCGCTATATTTGCGCATCAGCATTTCTTTTAGCTCATTATCACCTTCACGACTAGCAGGAGATTCTTGACCATCCGCTGCTTCCATCTCCTCACAGCCTAGATCGTCATCTGAAGTACCACCTGCTTCATCTGTTATGGACATCTAACATAAATCAAAAGGGCAAGTATGCTTACATCACCTGACACGGCACATCTTTTGCATTCATAATCAAAGATTCTTCCATATGCTATGTTTCAATTTTAGGAAGAAAAAAAAATCTCAGACCACACAACACCATGGAATACTCCATAGGAACGGCCAATAGTATAAAAGCTAATGCTTCAACCAATTAATAAAAAGAGAACTAATATACATCAAAAACTTGATTTCAATGGTTGACTAAGTGACCAATCAACCAAGCGACAGATTAAGCTTCCCCAGATCCACACTGAGCAGTTTTAGCATCATATATCTCAATTAATTATGAAACTTTTCACCACCGCATAACACTTATTAAGATACTAATGCAAAAACACTCACTGTTAAGATATCGTACGAGCATCCAGTTAATGCAAAATACACACACAAAAGGATTTTTCCGGTGCATGGTCACATGGAGATGTTACCCATCAGGACAGCAGAAATCATAAAGGAGCAATAGAATCTAACTATTACACTGTTTAAAGATGCTTGCTTTAGATTTACATCGTCACAGTTCACAAGGGATTCATTAAAAGATTATCCAGTTTCAAACAGCACACAGCTCTAATAACTAAGAAATTCCCCGCTTTATAGTTACCCTATCACACCCTGAATAATTTAGACAAAGAAAATAACAAATAGGGGAAAAACAGAAACAAATCTTTAATCAGCCCTACACATTTAGAAAAAGAAATTAGCAATTCCATTAGTTTGGCGTTTGAAAATGGGTAAGTACTTTGGTCGTCTCCATTGTATTATTCCAACTAATATAGCGAATTACTCTACCTTCACATCAAGCTTGTAAGGCGTAACTTCCTGTGCTGGAGAGAGTACTAATCGGTGGGCAAAGACAATTAAGTTGTAAAATAAATCAAAGCATTGATGCACCTCTATAAGAAGTTGCTAACTATGGTTCAAGGTCCATGTGGAATTAATCAAACCACTCCCTCTCTGGATGCAAACCAATAATATGTGACCAAATATTAGCAACAACAACAACAAACACAGTGTAATCCCACCAAGTGAGGTCTGGGGAGGGTAAAATGTACGCAGTCCATACCGCTACTTCCAAAGAAGTAGAGAGGTTGTTTTCGATGGACCCCCGGCTCAAGATAATGAATGGTTAACAAGGTCATATGTGACCAAATATTAGCATCAGGCTAATATAGAAGATGTATTGGGGCACACACGTTCTTTATCGAAAATGTATGAATTAAGCACATAGACATACACCAAGTTATGGTGACACATGGAATTTTTAAGAGAGAAAAAAGTGAATTACGGGAGAAGACATGGAAAGAACCGAGTAAAAAAATGTCTCTTATATACTCGGTCTTTCCAAATGCAAAATTGTCTTTTCAACCTGAAAATTTAGAACTTACAGTGACTTGCGCATACAGTACTCTCTTGAGGATGTAAGCAAAATGTGGAGTACTGGCTCAGATATATGCGCACACGCCCCAAATTATAAACAAGACATCATATCCTAGTTTTCATTAAATATTAAGTTTGATGAATTCCTGAACTATGAAAAGGGGCGTTTAATGTCATAACTTCAAATAAGTAGATTTCGAAAGATTACAAACCGAATAAGCTGCATAGAATTGGGATTATATTTCATCAAACTACATATGTATGATGATCTTATAATTTAAGTAGTAAACCTTGGTTCTGTTAGTATTCCAATGTCTCTTAGTGTAATCCTTAATTAATTCAAAGTCTAGCAACACATAGTCAAGAAAAAATGAAATCGGGTAAGAAATATCCACTTATGACACTCAGAAACACCAAGGAAATGCCCAACGTAACCTGGATGCATAGAGAGGAGAGACATGGACACAGGAAAAAGCAAAAGTCACAAACAGTGAGGCAGATATGATACATCTTTATATTGAAGTAAATGAGAAAAACATATTCCACCTCAGCGGTAGTCCAGAGAAACCATCACCTATATTAGTTAATTAAAAAATTAATCAGATTAAGAATAGTTAAGGTCTTGGTATAAACTATCATCCATGCCTAGCAGCTATTATTGTTTCCTATTTAATAGTATTAATTATCATCCTCTTAAGTAGAGAAAAGATATATCCTCTCCTAAGAAAAATATTGCAGATTGCATTGGCCTTTTTTTTGACTCCTTCACCTGGAAGTACCACTTGCTCCCAAAGATGTTAGAAATTCATAGATATCTAAAGCACAATTACAATTGTAGGGAAAGGAGTATGGACAAAAAGTGTGACATGACACAAGAAAATAGGCACAGAAAAAGTCTGAAAAATGACGTGACTATACATTATACAAGGGACACATTTAGAACTTTATCTTTGCAATTTGAAAGCAATGCCTTGAGGCCCTAAACCATGTCTAAAAGCCTTGGTACTTCATGTGTCTACTAAACAAATGAATATTAGACACAGATACCTAATTTCAAACACACTAATCTACCAATAATAAGCATATCCATCATGCATGTGTAAAAACTAAGTAAATCACATGTTCATGCACACCACATCTTTCAACACCATAACATAAATCGAAACAAAGCGATTAATGCTCCATAGGTCTTGAAATTAGCACACCATCTACGAAACCGGACCTCCATGTAGTATCTATACATTTTAGGCCTGATCAAATCAGCTATATATAAATTCAATATCATCAGCAACAAAGATCACTCTTATCATCCATAATTTTCAAGTTCCATGACCAAAAAAATCCAAATGGGGCTTTTATCATATGTAAACCATCTATGTGGGTTTTCAATTAAACCGAGGTTACTTTCTTCAGCGGAAACTCAAGCCAAACAAACAAGTAAATTTTTAATATCACCGCGTAAGGCAATTTCAGAAAGAAAAAGTTCATTTTTTGTTGAAGTGTGTAATTATTCTCAAAAGAGCTGGAGCCATTGTACATTATACGGTTCGTGGAAACCATAAACTCAAATACATGATCTGCCTCTTATTCTCAACAATTTGTTTGTCTAATTGGTTTTCACATTTGTTCAGGCATGATTTCAAGCATCTAGAATATTTAGTTGTTTTTTGGCTATAGATTTTGAAGATGAAACTTAAAATTTTGAATTTTTGAAGTGGTGTTTTGACATGCATTTCACTCGGAAAAAGATTGCAGTTTTGCGAGTGAAAGTCCCAAAACCTCGAAAATATTTGAAGAAGATCTGATCAAATAGATATTTGAAGATAAACTTTCAAAATCCACTCCCAATATCTATGGCAAAATGCTAGCTCAGGAGACATGGTAGTCCACACTCCACAGCAAGTTAAAAAAGCAAAACACATGATAAAGTATAGATGTTGTTGAAGCATTGGAAAGATAAAAGAAAGAAAGAAAGAAAGAAAGAAAATCCTGTCAGATAGAAACAGTAGTTCCATGGATGCAGGCTCTGAAAAGTATCAATTTCCAAGGCAACACCAACATGCCTTCTACTAACATCGATCTTCTAACCCTAGTTATAGAGAAAGGGGCCAGCCAGCTAAAGTATGGGGGGGTCCGAATCAAAAGTTGAACGGAATAGTATTTCTGACCAACCAAACTTCTACACACACATAAAAAAATAAAAAGACTAGTTCAAACCCCAAGAACACACACAAACACACGCACTGCACTAGTTAATTAAAGAAGAAAAAGTATACTACCAGATAGATCATTGTTGAAACTTGTTGAAGTGATTAAGCTATCTTTGCAAAGGGAACTCAGCTGTGACTCTATGTTATTCAAGAACGTTGTAGCTTCATCAAACGGCTTTGATAGCTCCTCTTTGTATTTCACTAAGACCGCACAATATGATTCCTTCAACACACAAAATAACAAAAAACCCTCTTTTAACAAATGAAAATACAAAAAAAAAAAAAAAAAAAGACTCATGATGTGTGGGCTTAGTTTTTGTTATCACCATAAAGTGATCAAGTTCTGGATCAGTTCCAATTTCAGTAGTGTGACAACTGGATATTAAGTTGTTCTCTTTGCTGATTTCTTCAAAAATTGATGCCAGTTCCTGCGGTGCTCCAACCTTTATATATATGCCCAAATTAGTACAAGAAGGCATATGTAGAAACAAATAAACACAAACCAACTGTGTAGACAGTGAAGTTATTTACCTTACGGCATTGAAGGTAAGCATAAAGTAAGTTAGGGTAAAGAGGATGATTAGCAATCTGGGCTTTAATAAGATCTGACATGCCCTCCAAGCTGCTGCCTATATTATTATTATTGTGATGGTGATGATGAACAACAAGACTATTCGTATTATGATCAATAGGCGGCCCCTCTTGTTGTTGTCCAGTACTAGTACGCGAACATGCAATAGCAGAATGAAGTTTGCTCAATTCATCCATCATCAAACAGTTACACACTATACAGTAAGTAGTAGTGTGTGTAAACAACAACTTATAATTAAAATCTAATCTAAGGGGGCGGTTATATAACCCATATTACACCCATGTTTTCGTAAGAGACACTGGGAGAGGAAAAGGACCAGGGAAGAGATAGAGATAGACACCTGGATAAAGACCCAAGCTAGCTAATTCTTTTGAGTTAAAATGGGAAAAAAAGTGATAAATATCAGACCAGACTTTGATAATAATAAGTGAGAATTTTATTTATTTTATGAGGAGTGAATCATGCTAAAAGAAAACGTTATTGATTTATGTCAAGTGAATGAAAATAAAAATAATTATTTATTAAATTTTAAATACTACTATTAATTTTTTTAAAAAAAAAAAACTAATGAAAGAAAGAAAGACGAGACACTGCGTTAGCAGTGAGTAGTGGGGAAAAGGAAAGGAAAGAGAAGGGAAGCCCCGAGATGTTCGAAGGGTTGAAGCAGGTGCGCCGGATTGGATTTATATACTATCATTCAGTATTTTTGACAGTATATAATATCGATCATTCAGTATTTTTGAAGTTAGATTAAGATTTTTATATAATTTTTAAATATTTTAAATTATTTATGATTGATTTATAGTATTTTTACATAATTTTCAGATACTATATATATATTTTTTTGTTTCACTTTATTCGACGTTGATGAAATATTTGAGAAAATCAATCAAATTTGTTATATGGTTTTAGATACTTTAAATTACTAATTTTATAATTTATATGATTTTCTAAGTAATTTTCAAATTATATATGTTACTCTCCTTATTCCAACAATTTATATGACATTGCGAGAATTCGAAAACTCAAACAAAACTTTTATACATATTTCAAATATTTTAATTTGTTAACTTTTGTAATTTATATTACTTTTTACAAAATTTTCAAATAATATATCCCAATTTTAATATATCCCAATTTATTTTGCACTGAAAGAATTTTGAGTTATCAAAAATTTTTATGTGCCTTTAAATAATTTAAATTTTTATCTGATTCAATTTATAATAGTTTTCTCGCAATTTTCAAGCATATAGAAACAACAATAACATACCGTTGTATTCCCACAAAGTGGAGTCTGAGGAAGGGAAAGTGTTCGTAGTTCATATCACTACCTCAGATAAAGTTGAGAGGTTGCTTATGATAAACCCATGACTCAGAGCAAACACCAATATAACAAACAAAAAGCATAAAAACACAACAAAATGCTACAAGAAATAAGACACCCATATATTAATATTATAAATTATCTATGCGAAACAACTGACAATACCAAACCATCACAAACAAGAAAATACAAAGCACATGCATAATACTATGACTACAGACACAACTACACACAAAACACGCCTACCTATTAATAAGGATGCACTCCTACCCACTAACTCTCTATCCTAATTCACGTCCTTCTCACTTTCCTATCAATGGTCATGTCCTTTGTAAAATATAACTATTTCATGTCATGTCTAGTCATCTCCCTCTAATATTCGCATGAAACCATTCATAGTCAGCTTTTCACACCTTCGTACGGGGGAAATTTGGACACCTCCTCCATCATATGTCCGAATCATCTGAACCTCACTTTTTGCATCTTGTCTTCCACCGAAGTCACTCCTAACTTCTCTTGAATAATCTCACTTTCAACCCTATCTCTCCTAGTAGATCCACACATCCATCGCAATATTCTTATTTCTGTCACCTTCAATTTTTGGATGTAGGAGTTTTCAATTGAACAACACTCCATAATATATAACAAATTAAAAATAAAATAATTACATTAAAATAAAAACTTTAAAAAATATCCTCGATTACAAGTAGGCAACTGAAAGCAGACATGATAATCACCATCTGGCTACTCACTCATATTTATATATGGTCGAAATATAAAAAAATTGTATTCAAATCTCACTTGCAATATATTTATGGGAAAGAAGTTTTTATTTAATTTTTTATATTTATTGATATAAGGGTTATATCAAGCTTAAATTATAGTATGAATTTGAATATTGAAAATATTTTTTAAGGTTTAAATATTAATAAAATGTTTTGAAATTTATATAGTGATTGATGATGGCGATGTCGAATTGTGGTGGCTGTTAGTGTCGATTTTGATGGTGATTTGAGGCTATATATATCAGTTGTTATATAATAGCTAGTGATGATGGTGTCTGGCAGTATTGATTAATGGTGGTAATTGACGACAACAACAAATAATTGTGGTAATAAATTAAAAGTGATATCTAATAGTATTAATGATGATTAATAGTAATGGTAATTATCAATTGCGATCTTGCGATGGAGGGATGTTATTGTTATGATGATTTGTGATTGTAAATAGTGTTTGGTAATTGTTACAACTAATTATAAACAATTAGTGATGGTTGTTGGGTGGATGATGATATTTGAAAATGATAGGAGAAAAGAAGGGCGATGACTGACGATGAATGTCGTCTCTAAGATGTATCACAGCCTTCAAAATTCGTAGAACAACAAATTTGTTTGAGATCTTAATTAGAAGTTCCTCAATTTTGTCATTGAACTACGCCTTAAAGGCTAGTCTTAATAATGTAATTTATGAAGAATTTAATTAAATTATAAGTATAAAGTGTATATATAATAAAATCAGATAAATTTTTGCGTTATTTGACTAAGACCTACAACAGTAATTAATGTTTTTTACCACAAACTTGATATATAATAAATCAAAAAATAGACTACAATAATAAATAATTAAGCACTAATAATAAACTCTTTTCATGTTATCCCATACAAAGTTAATTATAATTATCACTCTATCTAAACTAATAGTAATAAATTTATCTTTTAATTCATATAACTTAAAACTCTTCCTAAATGAGTATAAAAAAAAACAATTTGATGTATTGCATATTACATGAAGAAAAACTCTACCAAAAAGATGTATGTATACAATTTTACCTTCTCTAAATGAGTATAAAAATAATTAATGACAAAACGTTATTATGATCATTAAAAAAAAAAGGAAGTTGAGGAAGATGGAGGTTTGTTTGAGGAAAGGACAAAGAAAGAAATGGATGAACATAGCAAGATAAAGCAAGAGGCCCCGGGGCCATAGGGTGAAGTACAACTACTCTACCCCAAAGTTGCTTAGTCACATGTATCGAAAGATGACTAGTCAAATATTATAATATAATAATATACCATATTATATATATAAATCATAAAAAATATACAAAGTAAAGAAATATTTTTTATAAATGAGTGTGTTTGGTATGATGGAAAATGTTTTCTCAAAAAATAAATTGGTTTTCTATTTATTTTCTTATGTTTGGTTGGTGAGTGAAAAATATTTTATGGTGTTTGGTTGGTGAGTACAGACTATTTTTTTAAAAAATGTTTTCTAGTATTTGATTGGTGAGTGAAGTTTTTTTTTTTTTTTTGAGAAAATACTACTTATTATTAACTAGTATATCAGTGCCTCTCACAACTCAATAATTTGTAAAGCATAACAAATAATATCAATATCGAATACTAAAATATTACAATCACTAGATTTTAGCAACTATTAATTAGCAAATATAGGAGACGCTTTTCAATATTTTGTCAGGACAATCTCAAGATACTACAATCAATAAAAATATAATGGAACGACAAGCTTATTCAACCTCATGAAACAAGTTACGTCGATGACAAAATGAAATATGCAATTAGCAAAAGTAACATAGGTAAGTCTTCTTCTATGCATATGAAAATATCAATACATTCAACGAACATTGGAAATGAAAAAAAATTGGAATTCACTATTTTTTATTTCAAGCAGTGAAGAATTGAAACAAAGCACAGTGAAAAATATTTTCGAGTAATGTAAATTTTTTGAGTCATGTGAATATGAGTGTTGTTGGGATGGGGAAGAGAGGTGGGGGTGGGGTCATAAGTTACATTTGTCATTTTCTGAAAAATGACTTCTCTTGGCCCGTGAGGGAAGTCATTTTCTCTCAAATTGAGGAAAATGAGTTGTTGTGGAAAATATTTTCCAAACATTTTACTGCAACCAAACAATGAAAAATAGAAAAATATTTTTCAGAAAACATTTTCCATCATACCAAACACACCCTAAATCATAAATTTCATCTATTACTATTACATAAGTGGCAAAGAAGCAACTGGACATGCCTGCTTCAGTTGCTTCACTCGTGATTTTACTCTATCATTCCTAATTAACTATTATAAGTTATTTATGTATTTCAAAATTAATATTATTTAATTAAAAAAGGTAAATTAAATATTTATGATATGCCTGCTTCAATCAGAATTTTATTATATTACCCCTAATTAATTATTATAAATTATTTACATATTAAAAAATTAAAAATAGTTAATAAAAAATTTAAAATAGACATTTATGATATGACAACTTCAGCTGCTTCAATCGTGATTTTACTATATCACTCATAATTAATTATTATATAAGTCATTTAAGTATTAAAAAATTAATAATATTTAATAAAAAATAAAATAGACATAAAATAACAAGTTGATTTTTTGATGTTTTTATAAGTCACTTAAGTATTAAAAAAATATTTAATAAAAAATATAAAATAAACATCAAATGATAAAATTTTTGTTGATATTTTCAATTAACTTGACATCTTATATAGGACCACTTAAAAAAAATTCACAAGTATTTTTTTATAATAATTTTACTATGTCACTTCTAATTAGTAGAATAAAAGAAAAAATATTATAAATCACAATAATTAAAAAAATAAATTATTTAAAAAATATAATTGACTATTAAGGCCACAAAAATTTGAATTTGAAATATTGTTATACAAATTTCATCAATCTAAATATAATAATATATATCTATCTTAGAATTTATCAACCAAATGAATGGAGGTTTTAGTTCAATGGTAGAATTATACATGACGTAGAATTTTTAAGAATCAACATTGGGTCGTGCGTAGCACGACGTAAGATGACTAGTACTTATAAGAGGGAATGGCAAGGAGAAACATGCAAGTCTCCATCAACATGTTTCTCTTGTCCGCTTCATAAGTTACTTCTTCCGTAATTTTTTATTATGTCATCTCTAATTAATTCTTATAAGTTATTTATATATTAAAAAATTAATAATATTTAATAAAAAAGTAAAATTGATATTTATAACATGTCTGCTTCAGCTGTTTCACTCATAATTTGACAATATCACCCATAGTTAATTATTATAAGTCATCTAAATATTAAAAAATTATTATAAAGTCATCTAAATATTAAAAAATTAATAATATTTAATGTTAAATTTACTTGACGTTTTATATGAGACAAATTTATTTTTTTCTCGCAAGTATTTTTGTATAGTAATTTTGCTGTATCACTTCTAATTAGACATGTCTGTTTCGTTCTTTCAATCGTGATTTTGCTGTGTCACTCTTAATTAATTATTATAACCATTTAAGTATTGAATCAATTAGTAATATTTGATAAAAAAATGTAAAATAGATATATAATGATAAGTTAATCAAAAAAAATTCACAAACATTTTTATAATAATTTTGCTATATCACTTCTAATTAGTTGTTGTGTGTCATTAAGACATGTCTGCTTTGCTGCTTCAATTGTAACTTTACCATATCACCCATGATTAGTTATTATGTTCATCTAAGCATTATAGCACTTAAATTAAAATAGAAGAAAAAATATCACACATCATAATAATTTAAAGCTTAAATTATTTAAAAAGTATAATTGACTATAATTGATATTCTTAATAAAAATTTTGAGGTAGCAACTATCCAATCCCTCTACTATGAAGTTGGGGGACATGTTGGTTCATGGCGCGCACGTTCTCCCATGCTATCCAACAGTAACATGTTGTACCTTAATGCCCATTTCGAGTGAGGCATCTCTATATACTCCCCAACTCTAGTAGGTGGTTGGTCGTTTCCTGTGCGAGATAAATATAAAGAAAAATATTTTATAAGTTGCGTAAAACAATTTTAAAATTAATTAATATGCAAAATTATTAAAATAATTTCATATTTTATTTTATGCTTTTATATAAAAATTATTATTTTTATTCTATCAATCAACAAATGTCTATAAGTTTATTTTACCATTCTAGCTATGTACTTAAGTACTTTCTTTGTCTTGATTCGGGGGTCTATCGAAAATAATCTTTCAACTTCGTTGGAGGTAACGATATGAACTGCGTATATTTTACCCTCTTCAGACTTCACTATATGGAAATACACTGGGTTTATTAACGTTGCTCTTAAGTACTCTCTCTGTACATAGTAAAATGTTAGAGGTAGTTTGATGATGAATTATGTATGCATTAAATTTTGAGTAATTGATATGGGAAAAAACATCGTTTTCACCCTAAATTATAGTCGAAAAGTCGAATCCACACCTAAACTATATAAGTGACCTATTACACACCTTAACTATAAAAAAGTGATATTTTTTACACCCTGTCAGGCATTACACCACTTGCATATGGTGTAGTGTTTTACACGCGTTGCCACGTCAGCATAATTCGAAAAAATAATAAATTTATTATTTTCATAATTTTTTCTTTTTTTTCCTTCTTCTTCGATGTCTAAAACATCCATTTTTGTCAATGTCTAAAACCTTTATTACCTCCATTACACCATATTGACCATCATAAATTTTATCCCACCAACAAAATTACCATAATAATTAATTTCTTCTAACATTGTTTTTCATCTGCAACCCATCGTCTTTTCTTAAAAAAAAAATAAAAATTCTCAGCTATAATGACCATTATTATTTCAAGAAATGCTATTCGACTGTTGGCCTCTGTATTTTAAATGATAATGACCAACACATTTCCGTACTTTTTCTATTTGTTTTTCAGCTATAATTAAAAAAAATAAATAAATAATATGGTAGCACGCTCCATTTTTTGATGAATTGATAATTAACAGACAGAGAAGAGAAAGTCGACGATGAATCCGACTTTTTCGACGAGAATTCACCGGAAAACATCCTTGCTACAAAATTTTATATTTCTTTTTTATAAAATTTGATTTTGTCCGTTTAAACATCAAATACAATTTGATTTTGTTCATTGTGAAATTGACATTGATTCGATGAGGTAGATGCAGAATTGTGTTATTTGGGGATGGAGTTGGAATTTGGAGGTGGGGTGATGAAGAAATTGTGTTGGTTGGGATGGGGGTGATGAAGAAGAAGATGGTTTGGGGGTGGGGTTGGAGTTTCAGGGTGGGGGTGATAAAGAAGATGATGGTTTGGGGGATGGGTGGTGATGAAGAAGATGGTTGTTTGGGGGTAGGGGCGGGGAGATGGATGCTAGGGATTAGGAGAGGAGTATTTTAATTTTTTAATTTTTTTGCATTAATTTTTAATTTAAATGCGTCATTTTTTATTTAAATAATTATGTATTTTCTACGTCAGATCTAGGGAGTAAAAAGTATCACTTTTTTATAGTTAAGGTGTATAATAGGTCACTTACATTGTTTAGGTGTGGATTCAACTTTTGTTATTTAATAGGCGGGACGCGCCTAAAATAAGCGTAACATACGCGCCTTAAAATGGGGGTCGCAAGAAAGTAATAATATCACTTTTGTATAGTTAAGGTGTGTAATAGATCACTTATATAGTTTAGGTATGACTTCAACTTTTCTTGTATAGTATGGGATGGATTAGAGGTAAGTTATATGGGAGCGGATTAGAGGTAAGTTATTTCGCCACCTAGACATGTGTGTCAATGTGACATTATTAGTAGAATTTTAGACAACTTCTAGAGATTTTTCAACTGTTTAAAATATCCGATCAATATTTAAAGAAGTTAGTAACATTTAAATATTAAGTTAATTTTAGAGAAAATACATCAAAATACCCTTAAACTTGTCCGCAAAATTTACTTTAGCACTTTAACTTTACGGGTAATTATTTACCCCCCTAAATAACTTTCAACTGAATTTTCTACAACCTCAAGAGCTGACGTGACAATATTTATTAAAATCCGCACGTTGTAATTAAAAAATATGAAAAAAAAAGTTAGTAGGCCCCATTTATTTATTTTCAGCTACCAAATTATCTCCTTCATCATCTTCTTCACACCCCACCAACCCCTCTCTCCTTGTTCTCTATTTCTTTTTTCTTTTTTTACACCCATCAACCAACTACAATCAAATACATATCGAAAATCTTCAAAAAAAGTTAATTTATTCCATCAAAATCATTTTTCCTCAATAGTTGATCCATATTGATCGAATTTTTATTTTGATGAACAAATTAGAAATGCCCATATGAAAAATGCACCAATTTCAAAATTCTAAATTCAAAATTACAAATAATCAACCTTAAAAAAACGAAAGCATGACGGAGGTGAAAGGGTGAGGAAACGGATTTAAAGAAGAAATAATTTTTGAGTCCAGGGGTGGGGTGGGTTGGGGGATGAAGAGGAGAAGAAAGGAGGGATATTAAGAATTTGATATACAGATAAAGGAACTCTTACAATTAGGAATAATAAGAAGATCCACCTCTAAACATAGATCAACGGCTTTTATGGTAAGAAATCATAATGAACAAGTAAGGGGTAAAGCTCGTATGGTAATTAATTACAAAAGATTAAATGATAACACTAGAACAGATGCTTACAAACTACCAGATAAAAGTGAGTTAATTAATAGAATTCAAAATAAAAAGGGTTATAGTAAATTTGACTGTAAGTCAGGCTACTGGCAAGTCAAAATGCACCTAGATAGCATAGAATGGACAGCATTCACATGTCCAAGCGGACATTTTGAATGGTTAGTTATGCCGTTTGGATTAAAGACGGCTCCGCCCATTTTTCAACGAAAAATGGATAACATATTTGGAGAATATAAACATTTTATATTAGTATATGTAGATGATATTTTAGTATTTAGTCAAAATATGCGAGAGCATTTAGGACACTTACAAATAATCTTTAGACAAGACTTATATTAATTTCCTAGGAATAACTCTGGGAAATGGAAAAGTAAAACTACAACCACACATAGCAAAGAAGGTACTAGAAATGCCAGATAAATTAGAAACAACAAAAGATTTACAAAAATTCTTAAGATTAGTAAATTATGCACGAAATTTTATTCAAGATTTAGGAAAAATAGCAGGACCATTATATGCAAAAACAGGTAGTAAAGGACAGAAAAATTTTAATATAGAAGATGTTAAATTAGTCCATAAAATAAAAGAAAAAATCAAAAATATCCCAGACCTAAAAATTCCATTAGAATCAGACTATTTAATTATTCAAACAGATGGAAGTGACTTAGGATGGGGAGCTATCTTAAAAGCAAGACCTAATAAATACAGTAATAAAAATGAAGAACAAATATGTGGATACCAGAGTGGGGCATATAAAGAAAAAGGAAATATGAGCGCTATAGACTTAGAAGTACTAGCTATCATATATGGTTTAAATGCTTTCAAACTATATATACTAAATGAAGAAGAAATTTTAGTTAGAACAGATTGTGAAGCTATAGTTAAATTTCATCAAAAAATAAATGACAAAACTAGTAGTAGAAGAAGATGGATAAATTTTACAGATACCATATCTGTTTACAAGAATATAGTATTCGAACATATAAAAGGAAACGAAAACGAATTAGCTGACCAGTTAAGTAGACTACAATTGGGAATAAATAAATAAGTTTAATTTTTCTCATTTGTTTTCAGCATGAGACCAACAAGACAACCTCCTGCAGACAAAGGCGAAAGTGTAGCTTCGTCTTCAGAATCTTATCAACAGACAATGTTAGGTAACTTAAATTTTAGACCACTAGAGTCCCTAGAGACAATGGAAAGAATTCATTTCGGACCATTTAATTTAATTGCATACCCTGAGAGCAATATATCCTTTAGAGTAAGACCAGATTACGTTTTAGACAGACCCCAAGGGTGTTTAGTAGATAACCTCTGGATCTCTTATAATAGACAAAACCGTAATCATTTTATGACATCTATGAACTCTTTATGCCATTACATGGCAGAAAAAAGTAGGCCTCGTGGGGGGAGGGGAGTTAAAGAATCGGGCTGGGGCGGGGGAGGGGGGGGGGGGGTGAAGAGGAGAAGAAAAGAGGGGTATGGGGATTTTTGAGATAAAGTATTTTTTTAAAAAAATTACGTGGCTCTGATGTGGCGTCAATATGGCGCCCACGTCGGCGCGTGTGTAATGCACTTTCCATAGTGAGAGTAGTATGATATTTTTTGGGTTGTAGAAAATTCACTTAAGAGTTATTTAGGGGGTAAATAATTATTCGTAAAGTTAAGTTGCTAAAGTGCGTTTTGCGAAAAAATTTAAGGGTGTTTTGATGTATTTTCTCTTAATTTTACTGTGAAAATGCAATTATAGCGAAACATGCATGTCATTTGCCTCGATAATTTTTCGTTACTATAGCAAAGTGTGTGAATCATATCATTTGGTAGAATATATAAAATCGGTATTAAATAGACAACAACAACAACAACAAACCCAGTGTATTCCCACCTAGTGAGGTCTGGGGGGGTAAGATGTACGCAGTCCATACCTCTACCTCTAAAGAAGTAGAAATGCTATTTCCGATAGACCCCTGGCTCAAGTCACGAGATACCACACAAACTCATAGTAAAGCACATCACTAGATTACATAACATAAATACGGCACCCATAAGTATTAGAAAACAGAGGAAAGCACACAGATTCGTAATAAAACATGAAACACGGAATCATAACAAGAATAAAACTCCCACCAAGTAATTCCCTACACTAGCGACCCAAACCGGCCCTAATCTTCTGCCCTAATCCGCGTCCTCCAGACCTTCCTATCTAGGGTCATGTCCTCGGTGAGCTGTAACTGCTCCATGTCCCGCCTAATCACCTCACCCCAGTACTTCTTCGGCCTACCCCTACCCCGCCTAAAACCATCCAACGCTAGCCTCTCACACCTACGAACCAGGGCATCCATGCCCCTCCTCTTCACGTGTCCGAACCATCTCAATCGGGCTTCCCGCATCTTGCACTCCATTGGAGTCACCCCAACCTTCTCTCGGATAGTCTCATTCCAAACTCTATCCCCCCTAGTCAGCCCACACATCCAGCGCAACATTCGCATTTCTGCCACCTTCATTTTTTGGGTGTGGGAGTTCTTAACTGGCCAACACTTCGCTCCACACAACATGGCCGGACGGACTACCACCCTGTAGAATTTGCCTTTCAGCTTGGCGGGCACCTTCTTATCACACAACACCCCCGACGCGAGCTTCCACTTCATCCATCCCGCCCCAATACTGTGCGAGACATCCTCGTCAATCTCACCGTTACTCTGGATCATGGACCCGAGATACTTGAAACTATCCCTCTTACATACCTCCTGTGATTCCAGCTTCACTACTACCTCATTCTCCCGCCTCAGGTCATTAAACTTGCATTCCACATACTCTGTCTTGCTTCTACTCACCCTGAACCCTTTAGACTCAAGAGTTTGCCTCCACACCTCCAATTTGTCATTCACACCCCCTCGAGTCTCATCTATCAGAACTACATCGTCTGCAAAAAGCATACACTAAGGCACCTCCCCTTGAATACGCCGCATCAACACATCCATCACCAACGCAAACAAAAAGGGACTAAGAGTAGATCCCTGATGCAATCCTGTCAAGACAGTGAAATGCTTTGAGTCTCCTCCCGCCGTCCTCACCTGAGTTTTCGCTCCATCATACATATCCTTAATTGCTCTGATATATGCCAGCGGTACTCCACTCACCTCCAAGCATCTCCAAAGCACCTCCCTGGGGACTTTGTCGTAAGCCTTCTCCAGGTCGATAAATACCATGTGCAGGTCCTTCTTCCTTTCCCTATACTGTTCCACCAACCTCTGCACCAGGTGAATTGCCTCCGTCTCAGCCTCACCTCGACCACTCTCTCCCAAATCTTCATAGAGTGACTCAATAACATAATTCCTCTATGGTTATTGCAACTCTGGATGTCACCCTTATTCTTATAGAGAGGGATCATGGTACTCCACCTCCAAGCCTCGGGCATCTTTGCCGTCTTGAAGATTTCATTAAACAATCCAGTCAACCACCTTACACCAGCCTCTCCAACGAACTTCCAAAACTCCACCGGTATCTCGTCCGGCCTCGTCGCCCTACCCCTTCGCATCCTGCGAACAACCTCTCTAACCTCTTCTACCTTAAAACGTCTATAGTAGCTAAAATCCCGACACTCCTCTGAGTGCTCCAGTTCCCCTAACACAATAGCTCTATCCCCTTCGTCATTCAAGAGCCTATGAAAGTACGACTGCCATCTATTCTTAATGTGGTCGTTCTCCACCAACACTCTACCGTCCTCCCCCTTAATGCACCTCACCTGATCGAGGTCACGACCCTTCCTCTCCCTAGCCTTAGCGAGTCTAATCAAATTTTTCTCCCCTTCTTTCCCATGTAACCCTGCATACAAGCTCTCAAAAGCGGCCGTCTTAGCTGCCGTGACTGCTGACTTAGCCTCCTTCATGCTAAAACTTTTACTTATTCACTATTCAATTTGATGTATTAAGAACAGTTTTGTATTTATCCATTCCCAGTCATGTACTTATTAATTACTCTTCTATTATTAATACAATAATTTGTTGTATTGTGTATAACTAATAATTAGTATACCAAGTTATTATCTGTTTGTGGGAGATAAAATTTTATTAAATTTAAATCCGTACAAAATTCGAATTATATTAAATTCAAAATATATTAGTTTCAAATAAATATCACAAACTAATATAATTAGATTAATTATTTAAGTCAAAATATGTATGGATTTAATTAAAATCTAATTTTTACCGGGCTAACCTATTAATTTGGGCTACAAATGATGAACCCACTTTGCTAAACTCAAGATATTGTCAAATTCTAGAGGTCCAAAGGAGTGCCACATGTCAAATAACGTGGCATGCCAAATCAAGTGAAAGAGCCAATAGGACCATGCCACATGTCAAAACGATGCTACAGGTCCAATGAAATCAAAGCTCATAAAAGGCGCCACGTCATTTGAATTTGATTGGACAAAGAAAGTCCATCTTCATCATGACTCTTTTCTTTCCAAACTATAAATAGGGGTGTCGTAATTCAGAAAAAAGGGCCCAGAACTCTAACAAGAACTCAGAGAAAGCTCGTGAATCAAACGCCGCAATTTTTCTACAAACTCAAGCATTCAAATTGAGTTCATCAAGATTCAAATCGAGTTCATCAAGATTCAAGATCAAGATCGCAATATTCAAGAACAAGCTCAAAAATCTTTGAATTCAAGCACAAGTCAATATCAAATCCCTCAAGTCCATCAAATCAAGTTCAAATTCAAGATCAAGTTTTAAGCCCTTGAATTTATATTTGAAAAGCCGAATCAGGGGATTCATAGAGATCAAATCCCTCAAGTCCACACTACTAAAAAAAATTGAAAAACCGACCACAAATTGTGGTCGGAAAAAATCGACCACATGTGGTTTTTTTTTTTTTTTTTTTTTAAAAAAAGCGACCACAAGTGGTCGCTTTTATATTTAAAATTTCAAAATAATTTTTATATTAATTATTAATCGTTTTATAAATAAAAATTTAAAAAAAATAAGAAAACCGATCACTTGCGGTCGATTTTAAAAAAATTTAAAAATATTTTTAAAAAAAGACCACTTGTGATCGTTTTTTATATTTTTTAAATTTATTTTTTTTAAAAAAATCGACCACTAGTGGTTGATTTTTAATTATTTTTTAAAAAAATTCTTTTATTTTTTATTTTTAAAAAAACAACCAATTGTGGTCAGTTTTTATTTTTTTATTTTTTAAAAAGGAAAATATTTTTTAAAAAAGACCACTTGTGGTTGGTTTTTAAACTAAAAAAAATAATAAATAAATAATTTTTAGTGAGCAATAATTATATATATTATTTTCATTAGAAATAGTTATATATAATTACACTGATCACACGATGTCGATAACGGTCTATTATAAGGTAATATAATTGTGGATGTGATATATATAGTACTCATTCAAGCAATATAATTGTGGATGTGATATATATAGTACTCATTCAAGCGTTCATATATATATATATATATATATATATATTATCTAGTGATCGATTGATGAACGATGTAGTCAAAACCTAATCTTGTATTAAGATATCAAATATAATTAATCGATCACTCATCTGAGTAAGTATAAGAAGCACATCGCATTATATTATTGGATAATATACTTGTGTATGTATTTGATAGATATAGTACGTATTTAGAACTTGATATAGTTGATAGTGTGTGTATGTATAGGTATATATATACATATTATATAGTGAAAGTATATTAATGACATAAGATAATGTAATCGATAATTCATCTGAGTATTTGTAAAATACGTTGTATATTATTATGGGGTAGTAAAATCGTGTATTTGATGTTTATAGTATGTATCTGAAAGCTGATAGACAATTAAATATATGTATATACGTATATCTCGTGTAGTGACGTATGCAGTAATCAATATATATATAACACGTTGTATTACGGAGTATATATATATATATATATATATATATATATATATATATATAAGGGTGTAGGAAGTAATCAGAGTGGTTTACAGTTATAAGCTTACCATTTTTTATGATTTATCAATTCAAATATAATATTTTATTATTTTTCGTGAACATACACATTCACAATTATTATACAAAATACATCATCTATTATTATTGAAATAACAGACATTTTTTAAATTTGTGTATTTTCTAACTCAATTGTGACAATTCATAACAATTTTTAATTAATTTTACCCGATTTATTATAATTCTAGCCAAATTGTATCTAATTAGACTAAATTAAATTTTTCATCTGATTTTAATCAAAATCTTAATATTTAGGTCTCAGCCGTTATTAATATTTATTATGTATTATATATTATTTACTCTTTTATATTATCCAAGTTCTTACAATTTTAGCCTATTTTATTTAATTCATTACAATTTTAGCCAATTTATTACAATCATTGTCAATTTGTAATTCAATTTTTAAATTTTAGTCAAATCATAATTAAATCCTCAACCTCTAGATCTCAACCGTTGTTCACACCCAATTTTGACCTTCCGATACTACATTTAGGCTGCTATTTTAACAAAATTACTAATTTTTTAAATATTATTATTTTTTGCACATTTTTTTCTTGCATCAAACAGATTGTCGACGTGTCACATTCGTGATTTAAATATATATAAATTATTTTATTAATTTTTGATATCATTTTACGATTTATTAATTCAAATACAACATTTTACATAATTTTATTAACTAAATTACTTTTTCACGTAATTGTACGCACTCACATTTATTGCAAATACACTAAATTGATTTTTAATTTTTGTATTTTGAAAAATTTCAATATTTTTTTTAAATAAAATTATCAAAAAACCGACCACATGTGGTAGCTTTTTTAAAATTTTTAATATTTTTTTTTTTACAAAATTATATAAAAAAAAAAAGCGACCACATGTGGTAGCTTTTTTTAAAATTTTAAATATCTTTTTTTACAAAATTATAAAAAAAAACCGACCACCTGTGGTCAGTTTATTTTGAATTTTTTTATTCTTAAAATCATTTTTTTCTATTTTAATAAAATAATAACGAATTAAAAAAATCCGTACCACATGTGGTCGGTTTTTAAAAAGCTACCATAGTTTTACCGACCACGCAGTTTGGCGGTTTTGTGGTCGGAAATTGAGGAAAACCGACCACCTGTATTTATATTTGAAAAGGCGAATCAGAGGATTCATCACTCACATATTGAAATCAATAAATTGATTGTTGCAATAATTTCCTGTCTCGATTTATTATTTTTCGATCTTGAAAATTTTATTGTCCAACACCGTTATCTCTCGTACCAAACTTATCCGTAAAAGTGTTTAGTACATAGTATATAATTAGAGAAGTATGAGTGGTCAATTAGTAGGAAGTCGTTTTAGGTAAAAAGAAGACCATGAAGGTGAGGTGACAATACGGTATATATCATGTATGGATGGATAGGTCACTGGGGTAGGGTTAATAAAATTAACTGTCACTCACTTTGTATGCACTGTTGGATGGATTGTTGATCACACAAAGGCATAAGCATTCTAGTGTTGAGTCATTCATAAGCCAGTACTTACTGCAACAAAAGAAAATGAACACATGTAGTACTAGTCTTTCATACAACCCTAAACCTCAGTTCTCTTCATCTGTGTTCATGTTTGACAAGAATTATTGTCTCCATCCCCCTCGATCTGCTCATCACTTTATTAGTAGTAGTAGTATATTTATTGCTTCTTTTCTCTCTCCTTTTTATTGTACTTTCCAAACAATATATGCATATGGTCCTACCAGTAAAAAAATAAAAAGAAAAAGAGAAGATAATATGCATATATGTAGTGTCCCCACGAATTTATTTAAGTGGGATTGTTTGCTCGTGTGATAGCCCCACCATTTTGCTCACATGTGTGTACGTTTTTACCCTATAATATTATATGTTTTAACCATGTAATATGCATATTGAAGTGTTAACATACTTTTAATATAATGAAGAGGGAAAATACATTATTTTCATCTCATACTACATAAGAAAAGTCTAAGTCATACCTAAATTATATAAGTGACCGATTACACACCTTAACTATATAAAAGTGATATTATTATCTCCCCGCGACCCCTAATCTAAGACACGTGTGTTACACTTATTTTAGGCGCGTCTAGCCTATTAAATAACAAAAGTAAACGGTTCAAAACATTAAGGGAAAAAGAATCGTTTCCACCCCAAACTATAGTCGAAAAGTCGAATCCACACCTAAACTATATAAGTGACCTATTACACACCTTAACTATAAAAAAGTGATACTTTTTACTGACGTGGCAGCGCGTGTAAAACACTACACCACATGCAAGTGGTGGTAGCCTGACAGGGTGTAAATAGTTTCACTTTTTTATAGTTTAGATGTGTAATAAGTCACTAGTATAGTTTAGGTGTGACTTCGACTTTTCGGATATAGTTTGGGGTGGAAATAATGTTTTTTCCCTAATGAAGATTCTATTTTATTACCCTTGATTGACTGCTACTCCATGTAATATTATTTTTCAAAGCGAAGAAAAAGAGTAGCTCCATATTTTAAAAATAAAATCTAACAACTCGAACATTGAATCGTAGGAGATATATAGGCAAAAGACAATTCGAATATAGTGGGTTTCAAAGTAATCAACTCTTAGTGGTCAAATGAAATGAAAAAATGCAGTATCTATACATGTCAAATTCAAGTGAAAATGTAATTTTTTTAATGGGAGAGCAGATTTGTTAATTAATTAAGACCAAGTAGCACTAATTAAGTGTAATCTCCAAAGTTGAAGCAAATCTTTGACTATGAAGAGAGTCATGATTCTCCTCCCTTTTTGTCCGAAAACATGATTTGATAACTTTGCCAACAAATAATTATTTTTTGTAGTTTAAAGAATGTGTTAATTTTGGTTATCGAATGATTGGGTTCTTAGCCAGCACACATGTTCTTTTCATCACTAAACTATTTGAGTATTTGTGTTCCATCGGAGTAGTTTTTATTGAAAACAAATAAAACCTTAGCTAGGATACTGAACATTATTATATAATCTAGCTAGCTAGCTAGCTTGCAATATGATAATAGGCCCCAACATTTTTTTTTTAATTGAAATTTGTATTGGTTTAATTTAGCTTTAGGCAAAGTGCTATCTCAACATCAGACGAATCTCCATTTAGTAATAGGTAGTAATATGTAATTTTTGGATTTGTACGTAAGATGAGGATTACTAATTTTACAATAAAGTTTGAGATTTTAACTTCATTTCATGTTTGGTGTGATGTATTAACTAATCTCAAAACTACTTGTTCCCATCATTTGTATTAGATAAATCAAATTTAAATACACGAGTGAAGATTTAATTTTTTTGTACTAGTAGGTTGTCTTCCTTATATTTAGATAACTAGATTCATGACTTTATTTTGAATTGTTTTAAATAATCAAGTAATGTAAAAAAAAATAATTTGCATCGAATATATGAAAGTCTGAGTCAAACTATTTAGAAAACTTCCTGATAGGAAATAAATTTCTTAAAAATAAAGAAAATGTCTTTCCTATTGAAATAGGGAAAACCCCCACCCCATGCCTCAAAGCAGGTCCTCTCCCCTACCCCCGCTCTAACACCTCATTATATATAAATATTTTTAGCATAATATTTTTTTGCGTAGTTATCAAGGACAACGCAAAGCATTAAAGTGTTTGCTAAGGGTATGGTTTGGGGAAAGGGCGAAACTAGATGTGTTTATTGTACACAATATTACTTTACATTTCTACAAGAGTCTGTTTTCATGATTGAATCTGTGACGACCTCTAAGCCACATAACAAAAATTTTACCGGTCACTCCAAAGAGAGTGTAACTCAAGAAACTTATAGACTAATAATATGGGGGCATAGAACCTCATGAAAGTGGGGTGGATGACATGAAAAACTCAATGACAAAGACAGAGTAGGTATGTTTAATGTTTGGGATAAAATGAGAAATGAAGGACCTACACAATGTATGTATATGAACATAGAAATTTGAGTATGAGAAAATGGAATTGGCTTCTTTTGTATTGTTCACAAAGAGGGGCATAAAGCAAATTATATTGCTTGAAAGAGTACAGACAATTGTGGTTAGGTTTCATTCCGCAAAATATGGATCTCTGTTATTCTCTCTTATTTCACTTCATCAAATTGCAATATTTGATTCAATTTCCATAATAATGACATTTTCTTTTACTAGGCATTTCAGACCTGAAATAATTATGTTTTTTCTTTTAGTAGACATTTGGCCATAAAAATTGGGACCCCAATTTTTTCAAGAATCAATGTTTTGCTCATGAAATTTGTACAAAAATCTGATTTTAATTTATTGTTCAATTCCAAGTTGTGAGCTCACATTTTTAAATATAAAACTTGACTTTTGTGATAAATGTATTTCCAGTAGAGTGAATGTCTATCAAGATCTAGTTAATATCTATTAGGATTTGAAGTATCTGTCTTTTAGTGAGAAACTAGGAGTAAATTTCCCTTATAAATAGAAGTGTCCCTTCATTGTAAATCACACGTCAAGATCCCAAGAGAAATAAAGAATTACTCTCTCTTCTCTCTTTATTTATTCTTGTTCGTGTTTATATTTTCTTGTTATTATTTTTATATTTCATGACAAGTTATCAACACGAGACACTCTACCGTCTCAAATAAATTTAAAGGTTAAGGTATTATTTTCTTTCTTTTCATATTGCTAATAATCTTACAAAATCTGAGTTTGTTGCCTTGAGCAAGAATTACCTTTCATGAGTGTTGAATGCTGAAATCCAATTAGATGTTATGGTCTTGAAGACGCCATAAAAAAAGAAAATACAATATCTAATCAAAATCGTGCTAAGGCTATGATTTTTTTGCGTCGACGAAATTTTAAAAATTGAATACCTTACTACTAAGCATCCACTTATTTTGTGGAATAGCCTAAAAGAAAGATTTGACCAGTTGAAGATGATCATCCTCCCAAAAGCACGATATGAATACATGCACCATGAAAATAAAAGGTTGGGTTCAAACTCCATCGATTTGTGGCCTAAGACGCCTTTATATGAATAAGATATTTAGTTTGAATCTCAATGCACCATATTGTTGATATAATGATGGCTAAAGCAAAATAATGTGTTTTTTGATGAAAAGTCATGAAACTTGTTCTACTGAATATGCTCCATTCTTAAAGTGAACGTGGTAGCAATATATGATATACTTTGAAAGACATGTATTTCTCGATGTGCTTTCGAAGTAGCAATATCATGAAATAGGTTATAAGCTATCAAAATTTAATAGGCTTAAGGCACAATTACATTTCATTCCTGGGGAGTAAGAAGCTTATTAATGTAAACGTGCACTTGATTGTAATGGTATCAAAACTCACCTCCGAAAGAGGCTGAATAATTGAGATGAGTTATTCTGAAATTTACTTCTAAAGTAGTAAATCTAAAATTTACTCATGTCATAGTAAATCTGAAATTTACTAACGCAAAAGCACATGTCATATAAACTTGGAGTTTACTAAAATAAAAGTACATAAATTAACATGAACGATTGCGACATCTCAAAAATGTGCATACTGAATATTGAACATATATTGAAGAATTAGAAAATCCTTCATTACTTTTAATGTTGCTTGTTCTCATAACAAGTTGGTTGGACCAACTAATATTGGGATTGGATTCCTCAAAATCTGAAAAGTATAAAAGGTGAATAAGGATCTGTTCACTTATCATGTAATATGTTGAAAAGATGCATCAATTAAATGATCACATGTATATTCATTATCAACCTACGTTTGACATTCATAAAGTTGCTTGCTCAATAAAATTGAGTTAAGAACATAATTTTCAGATTGTGAAATCAAGACAATTCATCTTGATGATGATGGTTTGACATTGAATGCCTTCAACAAATAGCTAAGCCATTGCTAATGAGAACAAAGCTTCATGTGTTGGTCTAAAATATAATATATTGTATACAATAACACTTGTATGCATTAGACCAATAAATTATGATTATTTCTTCCCTCTTAATTGATTCAAGGTCAAAAACTACATGTTGTCTATCTAATAATTTTGATGTGCGGTATACGATTAATGAATATACCATAATGCACAAAGATGAACTCATCAAAGAAGATGGGGATGAATGTTTGTAATTGAATTTCACTGTAATGTATCTTTTTTTGTTTTCTATTCATTAACATAATATTTGTGATCAAAAATACTTTCTAAACTCATATCCATTTATTATTAATCTTAAGGAATACAACAAATCATAGATTGGATATTATTCTCACATACACATTATTTTTTACGATATAAATTAACAATTTATAATTATTTGATATATTCTCTTAGATTATACATTTTAAATACCTTTTAATAAATGATTTTCAATATGTTATACACACATCTATGTGTTACCTTAGAGTTTATTTGCTTATTCATTTTAAAGAATTCGTTTTTATTTTTATAAGTAGATGAAAAATTTGAACAAGTTTAAGGGGCCGCATATGTGTTTGGCCTTTAGGAATCAAATTGGTACTACGTTATGACAAACATATTGACTTTAGTAATTGGCCAAACCCAATGATAGCCCCTCAAACTTGTCCCTAAAATTCACTTAGGTCCCTAAACTAAGGCTTGTACCTATTAAACTCCTAAACCCCCTCAATTTGGTTCCAATTGAGCATTTTTTGCCCACATCTCATCAGCTTCCAGGCGCGTGTCTCCAAACGCCGCTGATGTGGAAAGTTATTCCACTTAAAACCCCCCACGTGTATAAACTAACTCTACATATACTTAATACATTTTAATTTCAAATGGAAAAAATTTCATTCCACGGAGGTTTTTCTCTCTCTCTCTCCCCGTTAACTCTCTCTCTTCATAACCTTAAATTAACTAAATTTCCACTCAAATCAAAGGACAAATTTGAGGGTTTTCCTCAGATCTTCCTGGTGTAAGTGTTCTTATGATTTGTAATTGTTAAATTTTGTTGAATTTTAGCATATTGTAGTTTTTAGGATTTTGAAATCACTGTTACGCCTATGATTTTGGGAATATTCCGTCTCCTTACTTAACATGCATTAAAGATTGTATCTTTTAGCTTATTGATATGTACTCTGGGTATATTCCGTGGCCATTCCGTTAAGTAACTTTGAATTTTTACCCTTTGTCACAGGTGACGTAATAAATGGAGATAATTTTTACAAAATTGCACCATGGGGGATCCTTTTCCAGTACGGGTGTCCCTACATATGTTGCAAGTTGTGTGCCAGAGGTAAGGTACATTGACAAGGACCACTTTTCCATACTAAAATTATTATTTTATACTAAAGAATTAGGGTATGAAGCTGTTAGGGGGTTTTATTATCAAGATGCAGTAACTAATCAGTTTAAGTTGGTTAAAAGTGAAAGACATCTCTATGAACTGGTTAAAGATTTAAAACATAAGGACTCTATTGATTTTTATGTCTATCATATTTTAGATGAACCAATTCTTGACCCTGATGGTCCCACTGATTTTTTACCTGCACCTGATATTATTGAGTGTGTAGACGTAGAAAGAGAAAATGTTGGTGTTGGTGATAATGCTAACATAGAGAGGGAATCTGTTGGAGTAGAAGCAGAGAGAGAGGCTGATGTAGAAAATGTTGGTGTACAAGGAGGTGATGACACTGATGTAGAAAATATTGGTGTACAGGGATGTGATGAGACTGATGTAGAAGATGTTGGTATACAAGGAGGTGATGAAGCTGATGTAGAAGATATCCATGCAGAAGATATTAACCTAGAAGATTTTGGTGTAGAAGGAGGTGATGAGGTTGATGTAGAAGACATTAATGAAGAAGATATTAATAGGCTAACAAGTGAGTTATCAGATTATTTGAGTAGTGATTCAGATCTTGGAGATATTCCTTCAGAAGATGGCTCAGATGTTGATGAGGAGTTGAGGGCTTTTAGGCAAGAAAGAAGGGAAAAAAGCCAACAACAAAGAAAGAAACAAAAAAGCAAGAAAAAAGGCTGTTGAAACTGAAGAAGTACCTGTGGGAGTTGCTAGTTGTGTAGATAGAGGCTTTGGGGATATTGGTAAAAGTAAGGCTACCAAATATTCTGGAAAGTTGGGTGGAGATGAGGAATATATTGATAGTTCTAATTGTTGGAGAGAAGATAGTGAAGAGATAGATGTAGATGCTGTTAGAGGAGTAGATCTACCTAGAAGAAGGAGAAGCAAGAAAACTAGGTATGATGAAAATTGTGAGTTTTCTGTGTATGAGCTTAGAATGATTTTTGCGGGTGCAAATCAGTTTAGAAAAGCTGTTGCAGATTATGCTGTAGAGTATAGAAGGCAGGTGAAGTTAAAACCTAATGAAAAACATAGAATAAAGGTGAAGTGCATTGCAGCTAATTGCAACTTGGTTGTTGTTTGCTTCTACTGATAGGGATTCAGGTGATTTTATCGTTGAGAACTATAACCCTATTCACAAATGTATACCTCTAAACAAGAACAAGATGTGTGATTCAAAGCTGGTTGCTAGAAAGTTCAAGGACAGAATAGCTTCTCAGCCATACATTAGGATTTGGGAAATTCAGGATTTAGTAAGAGAGGTGTTGGGTCTTTATGTAGGTGAAACTATTTGGTATAGGTCTAAACAGATTGTTATGAGGGAGAATATGGGAGATTGGAAGCTGAAATTTGCCAGATTATGTGACTATGCAGATATGATCAAGACAACAAATCCTGGAAGTTCTTGTTGGATAAAAATTGACAAAGAAACTGAACCAGGAAAGAACCTCTTTGTTTATTTCTATGTGTGCTTTCATGCCTTCAAGCAAGGATGGTTAGATGGGTGTAGGAAAGTTATTGGTTTTGATGGATACTTTCTCAAAGGAGCTTGTAAAGGTGAGTTGTTGGTTGCTGTAGGGAAAAATGACAACAACCAAATGTATCCTATTGCATGGGCAGTTGTGGATACTGAAACAAAACATAGCTGGGATTGGTTCATAAGGTATCTGATTGCAGATCTAAATCTGGGAACTGGTGAAGGCTTGACTGTAATGTCAGACCAACAAAAGGTACCACCACTTAATTATTTTTCTCATTACTTGACTTTATTTTCTAATAATATTCCTGTTTTAATAATACTTTATACTTATTACAGGGTCTTGTTCCTGTTTTGATATATCTGCTACCAAATGTTGATAGAAAAATGTGTGCTAGGCATATTTGAAGCAATTGACATGTGCAGTGGAGAGGAGAAGAGAGAAGGAAACAGTTTTGGAGATGTGCAAAAGCAAGTTTTTAAGTAAAGTTTAGAGAGGGGATGCAAACAATGTCAAGGCTAGGTAAGAAAGAAATAACTGAGGACATGCTGATTAATCCTCCTACTTCTTGGTGTAGGGCATATTTCAAAACATATTCCAAATGTGATATTGTAGAAAATAACATGTGTGAGACTTTCAATTCTTGGATCTTAGCTGCTAGACATAAGTCCATAATCACAATGTTAGAGGATATCAGACATCAACTGATGAATAGACATGTAGATATAATTAAATTTGCAGAAACATGGATTTCAGACATTGCACCTATGGCAAGAACTATTTTAGAAGCTAACAAGGAATCTTCAAATAGGTGTAGAGTTTTATGAAATGGAGTTAATGGTTTTGAAATTGAGGATGGAGGTTACACATTTGTTGTTCACTTGGACAAGAAATATTGTGATTGTAGGTTATGGATGTTAAGAGGTATTCCTTGTCCTCGTGCCATTTGTGCTTATTATTACTTGAATGTAGATCCTGATCAGCATGTAGAGCACTGGTATAAGAAAGAAATCTTTCTTAAGTCTTATAGCCATTTTATTCAACCAATTACCAATATGAGAATGTGGTCGGAAACCCAAAACCCATCAATTGAACCTCCAAAATCAAGAAAGATGCCAGGCAGACCTAGCAAGAACAGAAGGAAGAAGAAGGATGAGCCAAAAAAGTGCGGCAAACTCTCAAAAAAAGGTGTCAAGATCACTTGTTCAAGGTGTAAACAAGTTGGCCATAACAAGACTGTATGTGCCAAAATGGTAAGCCTTAAATGACTTTCATAATAGTTTGTAAATTTAACATATTTCTTAGCTTTTCATATTTCTGTTTGTATGTTAGAATGTGATGGGGAACAGTAATATTAGTCAACCTAGTTGTCAGCCTGAAGCTTCATGGAATCCAACACCACCATAATTAAGTTCTATTTGTGGTGACACCAGTGCAATGGCAAGACATACCTACACTCAAAGTCAGACAACAAGAGTAAGTTATATATGTTCTGCTGCCTTAATATTTTTGTCCTGCTTAATATTATTATTGAAAAATGTTGAAAATATTGTGTTGCATTTATTCACAGTCAAGCGCCACCTTTCATACATATGCAACTACACAATCCAGTCAATCAGGATCTATTTGTGCTGACACAGCTGTTGTGCCAAGAGCACCTCAAAGAAAGGTGTCAAGTGTGGCTGGTAGAGGTCAAGGTGCTGCTGGTAGAGGTAAAGGTTCTGCTGATAGAGATAAAGGTTGTTCTGGTAGGGATGGTGGTTCTGGTAGTGGTCAATTTGGTGTTGATAGGGGAGGTGAAAGAGGAATTGGTAGAGCTCAAGGTTTTGCTGGTATAGGTAAAGGTTGTTCTGGTAGGGATGATGGTTCTGGTAGTGGATAATTTGGTGCTGATAGGGGTGGTGAAGGAGGAATTGGTAGAGGTCAATGAGGGAGTGGTAGAGGATTGCCAAGAAAAATAGCCAATGCAAGAGGGACCTCATTTGAAAGTGGAAGAAATGTTTCTTCCAGTCAAGTACCACCTTTGCCGACCAACAAGAGGTCATACAATGCTACCCCATTTGCTGCTGCTACTGGATACAAAAGGCCTGCAATTGGTTTTGGTGTTTACTTTGATCGAGCAACTGGAACCCACGTGTACAATGTATTTATTTCTGTCTCATTATTTACCTATAATAATGTTTGCCCTAATGTTTTTATTCAAGTTTTCAATGTTTACTGTCTTACAATTTTGTCTAATTTTGCAGCCAGGTACATCAAGTGAGAGGGTTCTTTATAGAGGTATAAATTTAAGGAGTGCTTCACCAACCAATATAGATATTGGTTTTAAACCTAGTGGCCTAAAGTGGAATGGAAAAGATGCAGTCACCAGCACACAATTGCAATAAATGAAAGCAAATAAGAGAAAAAAAGTGGAACCAGCCAAGTCTTCTTCATCAATTGGATCTTTAGAAAAGTAGTTCATTTAGAAATGATTTGCATTGTAATGAGGGATAATGTCTTTGAACAAATTGTGTTACTAGTTTTTGAATAACTTTTTCTTAGGCAGCAATTAATGATTTTGGTGTATGCTGCAGTAGAACTATTCTGCTCAATGTTGAGCCTTTTTTGAACATCTTTACATCATGTATGCAGTTTTTAGCTTAATCTTGAGCTGTGTTAATATGATATCCAGCTGCTTGCACTTGTAATATAGTTCATTTTTATCATAACCTTCAGTAGTTACAAATAGGCTGTATGGTAATACCTTCAATAGCTACACAAGTAGACACAAAGTAGCCAATTGACAATGAGATTGTCATACAAAAATATGTCAATTCATTCAAACAACTACTACAAACAAACCAAACAACTACTACAAACTAGGCCAACTACAAACTGAACAAACAACTACTACTACTACAAACTAACGAAACAACTACTACAAACTAACCATTACAATATCCAATTGCCTATTCAATAGGCAAACTTAACTACTACACCTTACACCATATTAAAGAACCACTTTACAGTTAGAATAATGAGAAGAAGTAGAACAAGTCTATTCAATTTGAGCTTAGCACATTCCCTTTCAAGTTTAACTTTTTGAGTTTTTGCCTCAATGCAATCAACTTCCCTTCTTTATCTTTCAATTTCTCACACAAAGTGTCCCTCTCTTGTTCAACGTCTTTGAGCTTTTGCTTCAATCGATCACACGAATTTTCACCATCTTTGCACCTAATTATTAAGCTCGATTCTACCTCAGGATATTGATGCACAGATATTGAAGGTTTTGGATCAATCCATCTAAAGTACCCACATCCACCATTTTCCTAAAATAAAAAAATAATAGAATAATAAAAAAAATACCAAAAAAAATAATAATTAAAATCTGTGAAAATTATACAAACCTTTGGAACTTTACATCTAAAAAATCTACGACCCGGATTTGAAGGAGTCCTTGAAGTTCTTAAAGAACAAAATTCGAAACAGTAACACAAATCGGGAACATCAATATTGACGGAATTTTCCAACATTCTCATCGAAAATGCGAGAAAAAAATAATTTAAGAGAAATTAGGAGATAACTTTGATAGTGAGATGAGAGAAGTTGATGAGGACCCATCTATGGAGGAGAGAATGAAGAAAAAAGAAGAGTAAATTTAGGTTAAAAAGAGGGAAATTGAAGGGAATGGCAAAAGTAACGTTATTTAACGTTAACTTTTGCCACATGTACATTTTTTTAGTTTTCACGCGACTCAGGCGGTTGCACAGCATGCGCAGTGCCATGTGGGCAAAAAATGCCCAATAGGAACAAAATTGGGAAATTTAGGGGTTTGATAGGTACAAGCCTTTGTTTAGGGGCCTAGGTGAATTTTAGGGACAAGTTTAAGGAGCTATCGATGGGTTTGGTCTTAGTAATTCTTACTATTGATGCCTCCCGTTGCTTGTTCAATGTACTAAAAGTTCTCTTTTTGCAAAATAAATAGAAAATAATTTTTTTTCCTCCGATTATCCCTTAACATTAAATAATAATTTATCAGTGATAAAGTTATATTGTGTGTTTTTTTTTAATGAATGTGAAGTCAAACATAAATAAATAAACCTGGACGGAGGCCGAACACATTCAAGAAACGCCTTATCGCTGGATTGTTGCAATTATTATGTTACCAATCGACTTAGTTACGGATAAGAAGTAACAAAGTTTGTGCTCACCAACATGGGTTGTAGTGCAGTGGATGGGGCTGTTCCACCCTTAACCAGAGGTTGAGGGTTCGACCCTGGGTATGAAGAAAACTCTGTTGGAGCGCTGCCATCTTAATGAGCCCTGCAATGCGCGATCCAGATTAATCAGGGCTCCAATGCGGGCACCGGACACCGGATGGGAAACCAAAAAAAGTTTGTGCTCAAAATGGAAAAGTGCATCCCTTTCTTATCCAAAAAATATATGAAATGTATAACTAATTGTATCTGTCTAACAAACGTATGATACAATAATATCACATAACCAAAAGCTTAAAGAGGTTGCTTGTTTGGCTTTTGTGTCATGGGCAAGGACAGATACAAATGTGAAAGGCCTCAACCTCACATTTGTCAACTTGGGGTGATTAATACAAAGTTGTTAAGAGTCCTTTTCTTCAAATCCCAGCAATAACAGCCCAACTGGATGTGGTTCTACTTTCCTCATTTTACTTCTTCTACTTCTATCCTTGGACTAGGAGAGTACCAAAGTTCTCTCACAATTTATCAAACATATTTACAAAATTTGATAGCTTAGTTGATATTTGATCACCCCAATTTACAAGATCTATGCGTGCTTCTTCTTTAATTCTCTCTTCGTTTCAGTTTGTTTGTTTTATTTTTTCTTTTTAGTCCGTTTAAAAAAGAATGCCTCTTCTCTTGTTTGGCAACTCTTTCATTGAGAAATAAAATTCCATCCGTTCTTTGTCAAACCACGCTTTATTTTGTTTTGGTTGAAGAATAAGACACTACTGCAATTTAGGATCCATTAAAATACATTCACACTATTAGTCTGAATTCTTGAATGTGAGTACCTAGTCCCTGCACTTGGTGAATTCAATGAATTGTTATATGTTAAAGCTGTGTAGCCCTTCACTTTTTCTTGAAACTGTCTTCAGTCATTTCAATGGGCCAGGGAAGCAAACTCCTCCACACTCCACAGGGACTGACATTATTGCACTTGAAACAATGCTAACATTATCTTGTGCTCTTCAAGAAACAAAGGTCTCTGACATGCATGCCATGAGTTTGATTGTTATTCGAAAGATGGAAGTAGCGAACTACTTTTAAAGACAAACATCAAGACCTATTAGATTTGGGCACGTACATTACACTCTTCCCCAGCTGATACCCAGACAAACATGTAAAAAAATCGTGTACATTTGCTCCCGGCAGCAGGAATACTATGTCTATCCAAAACCCAGTAATGAATTACAATTTCTAGTCATGACTGTACTAGTAATCCAGGGGGAGAGAGCAAAATGATAGGAGAAAATTGTCCTTCCTTGCAATGCAACTACGATTGTTCACCAGCTGCTGCAAGTGGTTGAAGGGCTTTCATTGGATTCAAGATGACACCATCGATTAGCCCGTAATCTTTAGCTTCCTTCGCGCTCATGAAAAAATCACGATCAGTGTCCTGGTTAATCTTCTCAAGGCTTTGACCAGTGTGGTAGGCAAGGTAACCATTCAAATTTGCTTTGTGATGCAACATCTCATTAGCCTGGACATCATTGTCAACATTGATTTAGCTCTAAGTATCTCATCCTTACCAATCTACACATACGAGAGTTGCACAACGAAAACATGCATTTATGTCTGCCTCTGCTTCTCAGCATGAAAAGTAGAAATGATTTAACTTACTGAATAGAAGTTTCACAATTTGAGTTATGACACAAGAGAAACAGAATTCTATAAGCTCTGACTAACCAGTGTACATAAGCTGGAATGATGGAAAGTTAATTTGCGTAATCGCAAAATTGTCTAAACTACATATAACTACTTTGCCTCAGTCCCAAGCAAGTTGGGGAATATTGTCTTAAACTAGATGCATTCTCTCAATGAATGGTTTCAAAAGATTAACTTTTCGATGGGATTGGATGGGAATAATCCCAGTGTCTAGGGTAAATAACCATGATTGTATTATATTTTACCACCACCAACATCGCAACATTGTCCCACTTATTATGCAAACTCTAAATAAAAAAGGAGCTGGATATTTTCTTCTAAGTTCCCATCACAAATATATTATTAAAAGCTACTCTTTCTATCAATCTAGTTTATTTTTATGGGACAAGTAGTCCTCAAGTAGGGGGGTAAGGTCTGCGTATTCCCACCCCCCGCAGGTACTTCTTTGTAAGCATTTTGTGTCAAGTGATTTTTGCTTTTCAAGGGTCAGAAGTTCTGACTCGGGAAATTTAGAATTGGATCCTTTACTTTATAAAACCACCACTTTCAAATGTATTTTTTATCTGTCAGCATATGGAGCAAAATGTATCAAAAAATAAAATAAAATCAGAGTCGGGATTCCAGATTCTAGCATCCCTTTTAGTGATGGACAGGATTCCAGAATGGAACATTTAAATCAAAATCAGATGTTGCACTCTATATCCATTATATTACAATATTGACTCCTAAATTCAAACTTTTAAAATAAAAACTGTGGCATACAATAAAGTGAATGATTATACCTGTATATCTACATCAGTTTGTCCACCTTGAGCACCACCAAGAGGCTGGTGAATCATTATCCTTGAATTTGGTAAGCTATATCTCTTTCCTTCAAGATGATAACAGCATCAAAAGTTAAGAGCAAGAACAATAAGTACAGAATAAGGAGAGTTAGTCTAGCCTTGAATCAGCTATTCAATTTACCTTTAGTGCCAGCACTGAGAAGAAAAGCCCCCATACTGCAATGCCGCAAAACACAAATTAGCTACGAAAGACAATCTATCTATTCCATGAAAAAAAGACTAAGGTGATTAATCACCTTAGGGTACTAAAAGTAAAATAGACTCCATAAATTCCACAAGTAACTGAATGTGAAGTCTCGAATGACACACTTTTTTGAAAAAAAACTTGTAAATTGTTCCACCACTCGCCCATCTAATCGATATGAAGGTTAAGGAAAAAACCGTGTGAAAGGTGAGTAGATCGTCAAAGCAATGTAACATCAACGTGGAAATAGTATCAAATAACACATCTGTACAGACACATAATAAATTCATATTAGCTTCATTTCTTTGACATGGTACACTTCTTCATATAAGGAAGTCC
The DNA here is from genome assembly GCF_002878395.1 of Capsicum annuum. NCBI lineage: Eukaryota > Viridiplantae > Streptophyta > Magnoliopsida > Solanales > Solanaceae > Capsicum > Capsicum annuum. Next base: position 155,492,155 of record NC_061118.1, read on the forward strand.
CCAGGAATTTGAGATCAAGAGAACTGGCACAGTATAGGAAGAGGGCTTATAAGGGGCTAAGGGTGTATGAAAGGAGGAAAGAAAGAATAAAGGCAGGACGAGAAGAAGGAACAGAAAATCCAATCCCAAAATTTTCAAATATATCCACTATTTTCAGGTATGATAAGATCATCTTCAAAGAGAAACACAAAGGTACATAAAGTAACCAAAATCAGTACCTTGCAGCGAGTCCAACACAGACAGTGGAGACATCAGGTCGAATATGTCGCATGGTATCGAATACGGCCATTCCTGAGATAATAATAGGTGCATAGCAATTGATGAACCACACATTGAAGTAAACGGTAAAATCTTGTAGTAACTGTTCAATACTACAGTAAAAGCTAAATAACTATGGCAGATTGACAACAGAAATATGAGTTTTACTGGAAACACTTATTATACCTGCTGTTACTGAACCTCCTGGAGAGTTGACATACATGACAATGTCCTGTGTAGTAAATTAAAGAGGTGCTCAGTTGAATTAAAAGAAAGCCGTCTAAGAAGTAAATAAAAGGATGCAGTTAAAAAAAAGTAGGGGAAAAACAGTTTTAGAACTAAAAGCTTAACCGAAAAGAGATGCTCCTACGACATAACAAGCATATGTCAAAAGAGGAGCAGAGCTGGATAAAATAAAACCATCGCAGCACCTTTGTATTCATTCTTGTTCAATAAAAAGCAAATTTTTGATCTTTTTATATGAAGCTGATCAACGGGAAAACCTCATATAATCATGGCATAAGGGCTATCGACTACATCAGTATATAGAATTAGACCAGGAGAAAGAGACGTAAAGGTGTAACTTTCACATGTCTCGCTTAGGCCTTGACATTCTTCACTTGTTTGGTTCATGCACAACTGGACACTGAGACCTCAGTAGGCCAGCTCAAGCACAGAAGTTATGCTGGCATATCAATTAACATGATATGCTGAAAATTCCAGCATGAAAAGAGGCAAGAAATTCATAAATTGCTCAAGCAATTAAGCAATAGATAGATCATATTTAGGCAAACAAAATTGATGGATTGAAGTTTACAAATACAAAAGATGATATATACTACCAAAGGAATGCCTAATGCAGAATCTCCTTTAAGTTGAAACATCTAATATTTTAACCAAGTATATCCCATGAATTAAAAGTGCATTCTAAAAGATATACCTTTGTGGGATCAACAGCATCAAGATAAAGAAGCTGAGCGACTATGATATTAGCCATATCATCATCAACTGCTCCACCACATCGTATGATCCTCTACAAAATGATAATAATAATAACAATAACACAGGACTCAAAATTTTAGCAAGTACATTGAGACTTTGTGGTGAATGTTAAATCTACCATAAGAGTACAAATTCTTACATATTGAAAGAGCTGGCTGATCACACTCTGAAATCGTTCTTGAACCATCGGCGGTGGTCCTTGACCTTGGGCATATGTAGGAAAATAAGGTGATGATGGCATTTGCACGTCATCTCTGCAAAACCCAATAACAAGGAATAATCATAAGTTATAACAGATTTCTGGACACATAAGATGACAAAGTAACTAAGTCATTAACAATGAATGCTTACAACTTATGTGTTCCACAGGTCCACAAACTAAATCTTTTAACTTATAAAAATCCCATAAAATGACCAAACAGCCTTCTACTTTTTTTTAGAGAACTCACAAAATTCTCTTTAAGAAGAAAAGCAAAATATAAATAAAAGTAGTACTTCCTGTGTCTTAATTTACACAAACTCTTCCTATTTTGGGGGGTCACAAAATGTTTGATACCATTCCACTAACAATCTTATTATATACTTCTTTAAACCGTCAACCTTCATGACTTTCAAGAATTCAAGATTCATTCTACTATTCAATTTTGTGTTTTCAAGTGATGTTTTTGATATCAAACTAACGTCTCAATGCTCCCTTTAATATTTTCTTCTTCTACAACTAATATTGTACTAGGTCTATCAAAAACAACCTCTTTGCCTTCACGTACACACACTACACTCCCTGGCCCCACTTGTGAGATTACATTACGTATGTTGTTGTTGAAAGAGAGCCTTGGAGTAACTAGTAAAGTTGTTGCCATGCGACTAGGAGGTCACGAGTTCGGATTCAAGCTGTGGAAACATCCTATTGCAGAAATTCAAGGTAACCCTGTGTACGATAACCCTGGTGGTTAGGGTCCCTCCCCAGAACCTGCGCATAGCGGGAGCTTTAGGTGCATCGGGCTGCCTTTTATGTTGTTGTTGCACCACCCATATTATACTACCAGAAAAGTCAAATTAACATCTTCAGTAGGTGACACACAGGCACACCCATACTTCTTTGAAATGTCTAAACTTGGTATAGCCAAAATTGGGCATAAACCCCCTTATCCACTCATAAACCATAACAAACCCTAACAACAAGAACCAAAAGTATCCCTCCCACTCTAAAATTACCCAATTTCTACCACCAACACATATAAAAAATTCAGATTTACAACGGAAATGCAACTCAACCAAGACCCTTTAACAAATTAGGTTATTTTACCTGATAGACCAAATTCCTGAACGTGATGGCTTTGCCAAATCCCAGTCAGCTCCAGAATACAGAACCTTCACAGTGCTATTTCCCCTACTCTTCACTTTCCCAACACTCTTCACTTTCCTGGGTATTAACCAAGAAAACAATAAAAACCAAAACTTTAATGAAAATACTGGATATTAACGACGTAACAAGTGAAATTAGACAAACCCATTTGAGTACCTGAAGGGAAGTTGTTTAAATGGTAGGGATATGTGGGTAAAATTGGAAGAATCAGATGGGTAAATTGGGGAATTGAGTTTAGAGATTGAGGAAGTTGTGGCTATGCAAGAATGAGCCATCTTTTTTTCTTTTCTACCTGGGATTTTTTTGGCGTTGGAGTAGAAGAAGATAGGTTTTGTTTTTCAGAGTAAGCAAATAACGAGAATGACGAGCTTGGAAAGTGGTGGAACTGCGCTCTCAGCGTAATTTAGCATACATCCAATAAGCATACGCGTTTTTTTTTTTTTTTCCTTATTTATGATTGCGTGTGGTATTAGGTATAATAATTTTGAAATAAGTCGTTATTTTGTGTTTATTAAAGGTATTAACTAGTTTTAGGACTATTTATTTCATTATTTATATCACAGTGATGAAATAAGTAATTTCATAATATTTTATATACATAATGAGATAATTTATGCCGAAAGAATATAATCAATTTCGAAATAACTTGTTCTAAACCAAACGAACCCTTAATTTTAAGAAATTTGTAACCCAACTATCCACATTTTATGATTAATAACTTGAGGGCGTTTAGATTGACTTATTTTTAGGTATTTGTGGCTTTTAAACACTATTTAATTTTCGACAGTATTTGGCAATGAGACAAACTATTTTTAAGTATTTTATTTTTAGACTTAAAAAGTAGCAAAAAGAAGCCAAAACTCATTATCTACCTGTGACTTTTGGCTTTTAGCTTATAAGTCACTTAAAAAAACTAATCAAAACACCCCATAAATTGGGGGATGATGGTATTATTCATGAAACGAAATTGGATTAACAAGTATAGTTCTTGCGTCAAATCTACATTCAACTTAAGCTACGTGACATTTTCTTCATAAAATCTCCTTTCAAATTTGATATTTTTACAAGTTGTATCTAAATTATTGAATAGATACTCCATTGTATTTCAATAGATTTCTCGATTCAAAAAAAAAAAAATTGAAGCAAAATTGCAAGAAAAATATAAGAGCAAAATAGAAAAATACATAGCAAGTAAAACAACAAATAGTAGTAATATAAATTGAAAAAAATAAGAGATTACAATATAAAGTGCGATAACACTCTGCTTCCTACTAATGACCGTCTACTCTGATCTATGGGTGTCAAGTGGGTCGAACCGGATCAACCCGAAGCTGGCCCATGAAATTTACCCAGGTTGTGGGTCGGGCCGGGTTGTGGTTAGGTGGGCCAGGTCTGGGTTCAACAGTAAATTTTTTAAAAACAACCCTGAACCGGCCCACTTAACCCAACCCGATCCAACCCACCTAAATCAGGTCAAACTCAGTTAAAAAACCGGTCAAAAACCAAAAGGAAAAACTTTTTTTCCAATATACGTTATATATACCCACCTATATACATTTTAAATATATACACATATACACAATTACACATGTAAACGCAGATACGACTATACGTTAGTTAAATATATATATTACTCTAAATAACACATGTACTACAAGAAATATTCTACAATATAATGATATATATAATAATTTATAAAGCATATACACATGTATACGTTAAATATATAGGTCTATAGAAGATATATACACATATATACGTACCATTCAATATATACATACTACTTTAAATAAAATATACTACAACATATACACACACTATATATGTAGTTATACACTAATTTATAAAATATATACACATGTATACGTTAAATATATACATCAATAGAAGATATATACACATATATACGTACCATTCAATATATACGTACTACTTTAAATGAAATAAACTACAATATATATATATATATATATATATATATATATATATACTACAATATATACAAACACTATATATATAGTTATACACTAATTTATAAAACATATACACATGTATACGTTAAATATATACGTCAATAGAAGATATATACACATATATACGTACCATTCAATATATATGTACTACTTTAAACAAAATATACTATAATATATATATACACTACAATATATACACACACACAATCTATAATTATACACTAATTTATAAAACATATACACATGTATAAGTTAAATATATACATCAATAGAAGATATATATACATATATACGTACCATTCAATATATACGTACTACTTTAAATAAAATAAACTACAATATATATATATACTACAATATATACACACACTATATGTGTAGTTATACACTAATTTATAAAACATATACTCATGTATACGTTAAATATATACGTCAATAGAAGATATATACACATATATACGTACCATTCAATATATACGTACTACTTTAAATAAAATATACTACAATATATATATATATATATATATATACACACACACACACACACACTACAATATATAGACACACCATATATGTAGTTATATACTAATTTATAAAACATATACACATGTATACGTTAAATACATACGTCAATAGAAGATATATACACATATATACGTACTACTTTAAATAAAATATACTACAATATATACACACACTATATATGTAGTTATACACTTATAAAACATACACACATGTATACGTTAAATATATACGTCAATAGAAGATATATACACATATATACGTACCATTCAATATATACATACTACTTTAAATATAATATACTACAATATATACACACACTATATATGTAGTTATACACTAATTTATAAAACATACACACATGTATACGTTAAATATATGCATCAATAGAAGATATATACATATATATACGTACCATTCAATATATACGTACTACTTTAAATAAAATATACTACAATATATATATACTACAATATACACACACACACACACACACACACTATATATATATATATAGTTATACACTAATTTATAAAACATATACACATGTATACGTTAAATATATACTATTTTAGAAAATATATACACATATATACACTATTTTAAATAAAACATATGCTACTTAATATAATAAATTAATAATAGTATAATACTTAATAGTAAATTAATAATATATTAAAACTAAGTTTTTAATTTAAACTAGAAATTCAATTTAAATTATTAAATGGAAAATATTACAAAGTAAGGATTAAGGAATGAATGAATGTTGAATTTTATTTATTACAAAATGGTCCAAAATTTATAATTTACATGAATGAAAAATCTACAAATTTTGCATCATTTTCTCTAACTCATTCATGTTAATATTAACGGAAACTTGCATAGGATAGTCAAAATCAACGGGGGCAAGACCATGCATTGGACTTGATTCTGCTGAGTTCTCCCGTGAAGTCATAATTTCTTCAAGTCTCTGCTCGTCATTCGGCTCCGCTTCCATCCCTTGATTTCTTCGTTCGGCTCTAATCCAATCTCTGAGGCAAACGAGAACATTCATTGCATTGTTTCCCAATGAATGTCGGTTGTCTCCAAGTTGCTGTCATCCTTAACTAAAAGTGCTCTCCGATGCAACAGTTGACATTGGAACATTCAAGATATCTCTAGCAAATCTTGAAAGCACAGGATATTGTGTTTCATTACTCCTCCACCAATCCAACGCGTTGATCCGTAGTCTATGATCCTCTAGCGGCGAAGATAATACTTAAGCTCTTCCTGATAAGTTGAAGTGTAAGCTCTCTCCTCAACGCTGTTCCAACAATTTAAATCATAAAAGTGATCAGGAAAATCACTATGTGCCAGCCTTTTAGAAGATGATGGCTCCTTGGGAGGATGAGGAGCGACAGTTGGAGTGATATTTGTAGTTACGGCTAAATCAACTAAATCAGCATAGTGATTATATAATTTATCTATGTATTCATTCGCATCACCCATAGCCGTCCACAAATCAGGTTATACTTGTTGAGAATCATTGTTAGTATTTATTTCTAGATTAGTATAAATAATAGTACTAAAGTGGCACATAGTATTATATTTCATGCACGGATTAAGCATAACACTAACCAAGTAAATAAGGGGAATCGAAAAAGAATGTTTTTTAAATTTAGCAAACATGACACCAACAACATATTTGTAACCTTCTTTATTGTTATTTTCTTTGAGTAAAGCAGAAATATCGACTATATATGCCAAAATGTTACAAACAGTAGGATAATAAACACTGAAAAATTCAACCGTAGCTATATAAATTTTTTCCAAAAACTTAACAAGATCATTAATTACAACCCAATCAGAATCATGTAATATGCAATCAGCAGAATCAACAAACGAACCACAATATTGGTTAAAAGATAGTGTAATAGGAACTCTATATTTATAAAAAGTTTTAAAAAATCATGCGTAGCATTCCATCTAGTTTCACATTCTTCAGACATCAATATTGGTGCAAGTCCATTTTGTTCACATTTAAGTTTAAAGTCTCTAATTCTACTTCTACGATTATTTCCTTGAATAAAACCAACGGCAAATCGAATTTTTTCAATATAAAACTCAAAAAACTCAAGACCATCTCTTATAATTAAATTATATCTATGACATGCACACTTAATATGAAAAATTCAGGTAACGACGGAGTTATCTTAGATTTTAATTTTGTTATAGCAGTCTTGTTGCTAGAAGCATTATTAAAGGCAATAAATAAGATTTTATTTTCGATACCATAAAATTCTGTAACTTTAGCAATCGAATCAGCAATAAAATCTCCAGTATGTTTACGATCTTCATCATATAAAAAAGCAAGAATATATTTTTGCATAATAAAACTACTATCTATCCAGTGATAAGTAATAGTTAAATAATCATTTTTATTTACAGCACGCCCAAGATCAGAAGTTAGGGACATTCTACATTGAATATTTTTTAACAATGTTGATAAATAAAAATAATATTGTGAATGAAATCTAAAAATATCGGCCCGACAAGTACTTCTAGGAATACCATTAAACATAGGATTATAAATTGCTTGAATATAATGAATAAAAGCATCAGAAGAAGGAAAACTAAAAGGCAAACAACCCACAACTATCATTTTAGCTATTTCTTCTCGGTCCCTCAATTTATTATACTTCTTCATTACCTGACCAGTTGTTGGATCCATTCTAGTTTGCGTTGGCCCACCAACATCCGCACCACCTCGTGCAATATTTAACTATCTTTCGTGAGCATCACCTATATGTCTCATTAATGTATCCGTACCCCCTTGCTTGCCTCCACTTTTATGCTTGTATATTTGTTGACAAATATTGCATTGTACCTCAGTATCTGATATACGTTTAAAAAATTGTCATGCAATACTAGTTGTTTTATGAGCTCTTGGGGCACGGAGAGGACGGGGAAGAAGATTAACCGATTCATATCTAACGTTAGCATTTCCTACTGTGGATGTCTCACCAATATTTTCATCATCTTCGTCTAAATTAACCGCATCTACTTCATTTTCTTTTTCTATACCGTCATTTTCCCGAGCTTCTACATAATCTATATCGTGGGCACCTACACCTAAAGGTACGCCTACTTCCTCCCTTTTGGTGACTAAGCGGTGCCGGAGGCACACGGGTATATCTACTACTTGAATACCTCTACCGCTAGTAATTCGCTTTTTACTACCATTACCGCTTCTCGGACAAAATGTTTTAACACCTTTAGTAGCGAGGTTTCTTAATTTATCCATAATTAAATTAAACTAAAAAAATTCAAAATACACAAATATAATAAAATTAAATATTCAACAATTAATACATTAAATAAAAATTAAACGTAAGAGATGGAACGACAATACCAAATTTTAGAAGTATTCGAAGATTGCGACTTTAGAAACTTCCACTCGTACTTTGTAATCACAAAATTAAAAAATTAAAGTGAGCACATTAGGAAATTAAATATATACAATGTTTGAGAATTGAGAGAGAATGAGAATTGAGAGAATGAAAAATTGTGCGAAAAATGATTTGAAAGTGTAGGGTATGTATAGAAATTTTTTTGGGGTTAAATCTTTTTTTTTTAAAATAATTTTTTTTTTAATAAAAAATTCCAAACTAGCCATTTGGACCCATAAACGGCTATATAGCCGTTGGGCCAACGGCTAGTTTGGGCCCAAAAGGTCCAAAGCCCTTTTTAAAAAAAATGAATCCAGGCCGATTCTGAGTCAGTTAACCGGTGGATTCGGACCGGGCTTGATCTCGACCGGGTTAATCGGGCCCAATCAAAAAAATAAATCAGCCCGGTACCTTACAACTCATGGGATGATCAGGTCGGGTCAAATCTAGCTGATTTTATTAAATAAGCCGAGTCGAGTTTGGTTGGGCCGGGTCAACCCAACTCGTTTGACAGGTATACTCTACTCTTTGACCTCCATAAATAACATAGTGAAAGCATATAGCATCATAAAATTGTGATTGTTGAATGATCATAATAATAGGTACCATATATATGAGGCACTATAAATAATCGGTAGAAATAAAACAAGGCAAAATGACCTTCTGGACCCCTGTACTATGTCAGTTTGTATGTTGGACGCTTCTAATTACATGTTTGTTATCTGAACTCCTGAACCCATTAAAATGCAACTTTTTAAATCCTTTGTCGGTCTACTCAGCTGTGCGTGTTGCACAATCGCTGCCACGTCATTAATTTTTTGTAAAATATTTTTCACGTATGAAATGACGTGTGTAGAGTATAAATAGTAAAATTTGACCTAAAATTTAGGTCATATTACACCTTCTTCTTCGCTTCTCCTCTCTCTCATCCGAAACTGAAAGATTAACACGATTTTAGGGTAATTTAGGCCGATATTGGTGATTGTTGTTGCAATCCTTGTAAGTATTTAACATTTTGGTGTAGTTGTAGTATGTGGCTTTTTATTCTGAAGCTTGTAGTTGATTAAATGGTGGTCCGTTCTACTGATTTTAGGGTTTTTCAGATTACGAATATTTTTCTGCAATTTTTTGTGTGATTTTATTCTTTTTCGCATGTAGTGTTGTTGTAGTGATGTTATGGCTTCAATGGCATATATCTGATTTTGATTAGAATTTTGGGTTTTTGAGTTTTTCGTAAACTGAAAAATTGAGATCGAAAATTTGGGGCTTTTGATTTGTTTGTAGTCTAATGCTCGTATAAAAGCTATATATTGCTGTTTTTATACCTTCGATGACATTTTTTGTTATTTCAATAAAATTTTAGGTTTTTTTTGTCAATTCAGAATTGGGTCCGAAAATTTTGGGGCTTTTGATTTTTTTGTTGTTTAATGCTCCTATTAAACGTGGGTATAACCGTTTTGTGCCTTCAATGGCATGTTTTGTTATTTCAATTACACTTTAGGGTTTGTTGGGTAAAATCAGAATTGATGTTTTTATTCCTTAGTGTTTTGTTTAAAAATTAGGGCTTTGTGGATAATTGCCTAATGTATATGTTATGTTGTTATTGTGCAGGTTTTGTAAGTAAATGGATATAATTCTAACAATTTAATTCACGTATGGGGGTGTCTTTTTGTCAGACCCTGATTTAAGGTATGCAAATGGAATTCGTATTCCTGATAACATTAGAGTAGATGTTGATGAGCTTCATGTTATGTTGTTTCATAACTTAGCAATAGATTTAGGTGTGGAAAAAATTGAAACCTTTTGGTGTAGAGTAAACAAAAAAGGCTATTATTACAAGTTAGAAAGTGATGTTAATGTTTTAAGCCTTATCAGTTGTTTAAAATATGGAAATTTGGTTGATGTATATGTGGTTCACCAAATTATTAAACCTATAGTTGTTAATGATGATGTGACAGCCACTCCACATTATTACAACTTAGTAATGACTGATGTGTCTTCATCTCATTCATTGGATATAAATGAAGATGAATATATAAATGAAAATCAGCTTCCTAGGGCAGAAAAAGAAAAAGTTAAGGTTTCTTGTGAAGACTTAGGTGAAGGTCAATTTAATGATTTCTCTACATACCATCTCCAAACATCTGATTCTGAATTAGATTTTCATTGGACTGATTCTGATGGTGATTTACTTTATGATGTTGATGAAAACATTGAAGATTTGAGCGATTTTGATGAAGAGTTGCTTCAAGTTAGAAAGGCTAACATTGAAAAACAAGCAAAAAAAGACTGATAGGGTGAATGTAGATGAGATACCATCTGGACCAGTAGATATAGATACTGGTTTTGAGGATATTTGTAAGAACAAGGGGGTTAGATATGAAGGTAAACTGGGTGGGGATAACTCTTATTTTGATAGTTCAGATCCGGGTAGTGACATTAGTGATGAAGAGGAAGAAGATCCTGTTGATGATGATGAAGTGGTAGATCCACTACCTAGAACTTCTTCTAGCAAGATATACTTTGATAAAACTGCAAAGAAGGTATGTTTTCAGTTATCTATGATTTTTTTGAATGCTATTGAGTTTAGAGAGGCACTGCAGATTTACTCTATTAAAAAAGGTATGAACCTTAAGTTGAAACCTAACGAGAAGGAAAGGGTAAGGGCTAAGTGTAAGCATAAGGGTTGTCCTTGGGTTATTTTTGGAAGTATTGATAACACAGAATTTTTTACTGTGAAAACTTACTTTCCTATACACAAGTGTTCTAAAAGGACAAGAAACAAGATGTGCAACCCTTTGTGGATTAGTAAGCATTACAAACATAGGATTATGAGTGATCCATCAATAAAATTGCATCAGATTCAAGCACTTTTAAGAAAGGACTATGGGTTGTATGTTAGTAAAACAACCTGTAGAAAAGCAAAAATCAGAATTATGAATGAACATTTTGGTGATTTTGTTAAAGAGTTGTCTAGGTTGTATGACTATGCTGAACGGTTGAGGACCACCAATCCTGGTACCACTGTTTCTATTAGGACATCCAAGAATACAGTTCCAGGAAAAGAGGTGTTTATGGGCATTTACATTTGTCTTAGGGCCTTAAAAAGTGGATGGAAAGAGGGTTGCAGAAGAATAATTGATTTAGATGGTGCCTTTCTCAAGGATGTATGTAAAGGTATCTTGTTGTCTTGCATTTCTAAAGATGGAAATAATCAAATGTACCCTGTAGCATGGGCTGTGGTTGATAAAGAAACCAAGGACACATGGTCATGGTTTCTTAGGTGCATCAGCCATGATTTGGAACTTGAAAAAAATGGAGGTGAAGAGTTGACAGTCATGTCTGATATGCAGAAGGTATGGCTCTTCATCTATTCATATTTTTCAGTTATTTATTACTGGCTAGTTTGCTGCAATGATGTCTTTAATGTTTAACTATTGTTTTACATGTTTTGATAGAATTTTCATTTGACACTTACTAATTTACTGCCAAATATTGAGCATAGATGGTGTGCTAGACATATATGGGCCAATTGGAAGCAGGTTTGGAGTGGTGAGGAAAGGAAAAAAAAAATTCTGGCAAGTTGCAAGGGCCCCATTTGAAGTGTACTTGCAAAAGAAACTTAATGAAATGAGTGAGTTGGGTATTGAAATTGTGGAAGATTTGCTCAAGTACAACAAAGAGGCAAGGTGTAGGGCTTTTTTAAGGAACATAGCAGGTGTGATGTGATTGAAAACAACATGTGTGAGACTTTTAATAGTTAGATTTTAGCTGCTAGGTTCAAGACAATTATCACTATGTTGGAGGAAATAAGATGCAAAGTCATGGAAAGAATGAATCAAATGAGAGATTTTTGTGCAAAATTGATCACTGATGTATCACCAATGGCTATGGAAGTTCTTGCAGAGAATGCTGAATATGCAGCCAAGTGTGAGGTGAGATTTAATGGTGATATGGGCTTTGATATTGGTGATCCACCTTATACACATGTTGTTAATGTGAAGAGGAAGCAATGTAGTTGTAGGTCTTGGCAACTAAAGGGAATTCCTTGTGCACATGCAATTGCTGCAATGCATTACAAGGGATGGAATGTGGAGTCATATTTTGATCACTGGTATCAAAGGAAAACATACCTGAAGGCATATGAAAAGTATATTCAACCAATGACAAATATTAACATGTGGCCAAGAAGCACAAGACCATCAATTGAGCCACCTGAGATTACTCCCATGCCAGGTAGGCCAGGTAAAAATAGAAAGAAAGCTAAGGATGAAACTGTTAAGAAGAAGTTTGGAAATGCTACAAGAAAGGGAATAAAAATGACATGTTCTGTATGCAAGTGTATTGGACACAACAAGAAAGGATGTCCAACTTTGGTAAGACAAAGTTTTTCTTATTGATGAATTTTATGTCCAACTTTGGTAAGACAAAGTTTTTCTTATTGATGAATTTTACTCTTTTTGACCTTTCCATAATTCTTTGTAGAAAAAAGATTTCAGTAGTAGCTATGGCATTCAACCAAGTGTGCAAGCCAACACTAGTACTGCAGCTGCTGCTGCTGAGAGAGATACAAATGCTTCAACAGCTAAAGAGATGCTTGTAAATGCTAAATCAAGCAACAGAAGGCCTGCGGGAAGGCCTTCAAATGCTCAAAGTGCACCAACATGTTCAGGAAGGCCTGCAAATGCTCACAGTACACCAACAGCTGCTGGAAAACATGCAAATGCTGCATCAATTGGAGGTGTGAGGTTTGCACGTGCCTCAACAACTGATATAAGGTCTGCAGCTGCTGTGATGCCCACTACCACTTCAGCAGTGGGTACTACTGCTACACAATCTACAACTCAGCTGTCTACTAGTAGTGTTGGTGTCCAAAAGAGAAAGACTAGTACAACTTTGAGAGGTGGTGCAAATCTGGCATATAAAAGACCAAGGCAAAAGAAGCAGGTTTTGGTGTGCTAGTTGGACCAAGTGGCAGTGTGGTAGAGAGGGTAAATTTCATATAATGTACTTTACATTTAATTGGTTTTAATTAGTGCATGAATAACTGATTTTTTTTATTTTTACAGTCTGGAAATACTGATAGAGTATTACATAGTCCAACACTTATTAGTTCAGTTCCAACCAATGTTGACTTGGGTTTCAAATCAAATGGACTAAGATGGAAAGGTGGAGCTGCAATAACTCAAAGACAGCTACAACAACAAAGTAGCAAAAGATCAAAGGCAAAATCATCTCCAACCACTTAAGCCACATCAAGCACTCAAACCAGCAAGAATCAATCCACAACAAGCACTCAAGCAACCCATTAATGTAATTCTCTTTCTGTATTGATCCCAAGTGTTGTTAAGATAATTTTTTAAGACTCTGGTTCATTGTTGTTAAGACAAACATTTTGATGTTGTTAAGACAAGTATTTGATGTCAATTATATATTGCAAATTTTTATGTTGGCAATGGTGTTTCTCATTAAATTTTAATTTCGCTTCATTATACATACCAACTACATAGATCAAGCCATCTTAAATAATACAACAGATAGAAACCACATGACAATGATAATGATAATAGTGATATCAATACTAATGCTTGGTCTTTCATATCTTCAGTGCCTTCCATATCTTCCCAGTCCTTGTTGTCTTCGTTGCCTTCGATGTCTACCTTTATATTGTTCATTTTCATCGGCCCATCGAAAGAATCCACAACCAGTACCAACCTGATATTTTTGACAGCCCCAAAACATTCTTCCCGGATTGGTTGGTGTTCTTAACATCTTAAGTTCCGCGTAAAGTCCACAATAACAAATTCGAACTGTCATGGTGTTGCAAAAAATTACATAAAAAAATAACTTTCCAATATTACAAGAATAGTAAGAAAAAAAAATTAATGAACAAAAACTTGGAGAGAGAAAAAATGGAGAAGAACGGATGAAAAAAATGCTCAAATTGCTCCAACAATGGTGTTGGAAGCAAATGAGGAAGAAGGAGCATTTATAATGGGTGTTGGAACCCTTTTTGATCGTTGGGGCCCTTTAATTTTTTGGCTGACGCGCGGCTGGAGTGTAAAACACACGCTCCTATGTGGTAGCAGCCACATAGGATACCATATCAGAAATTGTGTTTAAAAAATTGTTTTTTAATGGGTTTAGGGGTTCAGATGACAAACATATAAGTAGAAGCGTCCAACTTACAAAACTGACATAGTACAAGGGTCCACAAGGTCATTTTGCCACAAAACAATAATGCCAGGACGGAACCTCAAAAGAAAAATCTAACATTAGAGGAAAGTGCAAACAGTGCTCGTGTGTGTATATATGAACATATAGGAATGAATGTTTATGGTGAATTTGGTGAAGATATGAAGGTTTGAAGATGCTGTTGGAGTATTTGTTTGACCACGATTCTATAATTCCTCTCTATGTGAAGTGGTAACCGTCCCCAAAAAGGTTGTCATAATCATCTGAACATGCGATGGGGCAATAAGCTAGCAAATCTACTCTTCCAAGAAAAGCGCAACACCCATTTTTCGTTATCTTATAACCTGTTACAATAAGTTTATGATCGATTAAAGTGCAACATACATAAATCAAACGGAGGGAGTGTGTGTATGTGTATATATATATATATAGATGATTCTTACCATATTTTGTAGGGTTGTTGAGTAGATCAAGCATGATATTATAAACGTCAATGTAAACCATTTTGGCATTAGGAAATTTGTTATTAAGAGGTCTATCTCAGTAGAGAGCTTGTTGTTGAACATGTATACTTTCTCATTGACAGAATCTACACAATTTCTTTCAATTCCTCCTAGAGTATTTCTGATAACTGGCAGACATCCCATTGTTAATACACCAGCTACACCAATCTTACGTGCCCCCAACTTATTTAGATCCTTTCAGAATTAAAAATTTAAATAGCTAATATCAGACATATCAATATATACCTACACACACTGGGATATATATATACACACAAAATATAACAGATTCTGTGTAATTTGAAAATAGAATCTAGGAGGATAGAGTGCATTATTTATCCCTAACTTTTAGACATAGAGAGGTGGCCGATTTTCGATAAATCTTTAGCTCAGAATAAAGCATATCCAAATAATTAGAAAAAGGAAAAAACATAAATGAGGACAGTATCAAATTAATTTTTTTTTTTTTTTTTTTACATAAATAAGAAAGATATTATTCCTTAGAACTTGTTCAATATCACTAGTATGAAAATTGCATCCATTCGCCCGCACGGATCATGTTTGAATAGAATTCACTCCGACCATTCACAAAGAGCTTTTCCCCTCGTTGAGATAAGTACTTTTTACTACAATGTTCAGTCCGTTTGTAGTGTATAGTCATTCGTCATTTCAATTACTTCATTCATAAGCTTTACTTTAAAAAAGAATTCAAAATAATGATAACACTATAAAAAAACTATAAAAAAGTAAAACCGAAGCTTCCCTTCTAAAAGCAATAGCTCCCTGCCATTGATTCAACTATATATAAAAGAATTAAAAGTGGTAGGGTGCATGTGAATTGAAATTATTACCTGCAAGAAAGTGGAAGCAAAGTTGAGCATGATATCGATGTATGATGGATTTAGAGAGGAAGATGGATTCAATTGAATGTCATTGTTCCCCGTGGCTACTACATAAAGGCTCTCCTTCACTATTTCTAAGGCTCTTGTTTCTCCAACAATACCTTTAATTTTACCAATATATTCCTTAAACAATTCTAACTGTTTTTGAAGTGGTAGAACTGGCTGCATTTTCATCACAAAATAATAATGCTTTCAACCTCAAGGGTAATGGTTTTGCCAGTCAAAGTTTTCACGAAGATTTGCATCCCACGGCGAAGACGAAGGACCAAGTGAAGGGTCGACTCCTTCTGGATGTTGTAATTAGCAAGGGTGCGGCCGTCCTCAAGCTGCTTTCCAGCGAAGATCAATCTTTACTGGTCTGGGGGGATTCCTTCCTTGTCCTGGATCTTGGCCTTGACATTGTCAATGGTGTCGGAGCTTTCAACCTTGAGGGTAATTGTCTTTCCAGTTAAAGTCCACGAAAACTTGCATCCCACCACGAAGACGGAGCACCAAATGAAGGGTTGACTCCTTCTGGATGTTGTAATCAGCAAGGGTACGGCCGTCTTCAAGCTGCTTGACTGCAAAGATCAACCTTTGCTGATCTGGGGGAATCCCTTCCTTGTCTTGAATCTTAGCCTTAACATTGTCAGTGGTGTCAGAGCTTTCAACATCGAGCGTGATTGTCTTTCCGGGTAAAGTCTTCACAAAAATTTGTATCCCACCACAAATTCCTTTTTTTCCACTATACAGTAGTCATTTTTACCGCAGGTGAAAATATTTTATTGTAATCTACTCCCTCTTTTTGTATATCACCTCTAATAACCAATCGGGACTTGTACCTTTCAATACTTCCATCTGAATATTGCTTGATCTTATAAACCCATTTACAGGGCAATGCTTTCTTTCCTTGAGGTAAAACAACAACATTCCAAGTTTTATTCAATTCTAGAGCTGCTAATCCCTTATCCATCCATAGCTTCTTGCCATGCTGGAATACGCATTACCTGCTCATAGTTAACAGGTTCATGAATACTAGAAACGGAGTGGAACATGACTTGATTAGGAGAAGAAAATTCATTAAAAGGAAAAAAATAGGGGTCACAGGACTAAGAAAACATGTAGAACTTACATCTGTGAATTGAAGAGCATTGCAAATATAATCTTGAAGATAAGATGATGTTTTAGTTATTTTAGAAGACTTCCTAATCACGGTGTCCAAGATTAGATTTGGACGAGGAGAAGTGCAATTTTTGGTAGAAGTAGGAGAAGGGGATGAAACAGAGACTAGGGAATGAGGATCTGACTTAGTGAAATTAGAAGTTAGCATAGTAGGATCAATAATTGGAAAAGTAGAAGATTAAGTAAGATAATCAAATTCTGGTTTCGATAGATATAAAGGGAAATTAGAGCTTGTAGGCGCACCAGGAATATCAAAATTTGATGAAGAAGAAATAGAAAATAATTTTTGAGAAATATTTGACTTATCCAAAAAAGGAAAATATTCTTCATGAAAAATCACATCTCTAGAAATAAAAATATTCTTTGTTTTGAGATTCATTACCTTATATCCCTTTTTTTATAAGGATAATCCTAAGAATACACAAGGTAAAGCCCTTGAATCAAACTTTATTTTATGATTAGTTAAGATGGAAACAAAACATAGACAACCAAAACATTTGAGATTTGAATAAATAGGTTTAGATTTAAAAAGAACTTCAAAAGGTAACTTATGTTGTAAGATTGAGGAAGGAAATCTGTTTATAAGGTAAGTTGCCGTTAACAAGCATTCTCCCCAATAAATAATAGGTAAATGAGATTGATATAGTAAAGCCCTTGATGTTTCTAGTAAGTGTTTGCGTTTTCTCTCTACTATTTCATTTTGTTGTGGAGTGTAAACACATGTAGTTTGATGAATGATTCTTTTTTTAAGAAAAAAATTAAATTGTATTTTATCACTATCTAATTCAAAAGCATTGTCTGTTCTGGTTATTTTAACCTTAGTATTGAATTGTCTTTCTACCATGAAAAGAAATGATTGTAAAATAGGAAAAACATTTGATTTAGTGCTAAGAAGATGAGTTCAAGTGGCTCTACTAAAATCATCAATAATTGTTAAAAAAATACCTAAAACTATCATGTGTGTCGATTTTATAAGATCTCCAGGTATCCACATGTATTAAATCAAAAATTGCTTTAATGGAAATAACACTTTTAGAACAAAGATAACTTTAATTGTCTAGCCATTGAACAAATAGCACAAGGAGAAGAAATTTGAACAAGATAAAGAAACTGAAACAATCTTCTTCATATTACTCAATGGCATATGACCTAACCTATAATGCCATAGTCTTTCTTTTACATTGGAATCAATGAAACTCGAATAAAAAGTAAAGACATTAGCTACTGAATTTGAAAAGGACAAACTATTAGAGCTAAAATTAGATAAACTTTCTGCAGACTCTGTTGATTGACTCTTTGTGGAAACTGTTGATTGAATTAACTTGAACACATATAGACCTCCTTGTTCTCTACCAAGCACCAGAAAGGTCTTCAGTGAAGGGCCCTGCAACATGAAACAAGTATTAGGAGTGAAAAGTATGAATTTTTGAAATTGTTTACACAATTTATGAATAGGAAGAAGATTGAATTTGAAAGAAGGAATGTAAAGGACATTATGTAGTAGTAGATTACTTAAAAGATATACAGATACAGAATGAGTAACTTTCACTTTATGGGAATTAGGAAGATTAACCATGATAGGTTTGGACATGGAACTTAAATTAGAAAAGAGACTTTTATTGAAAGTCATGTGCTCAGAGGCTCCTGTCACGCCTCAAATCCTATTGGGGCGGACTGGCACTCGTAACCGAGGAGGCCCGGGAGAACCAGCTCATAACCTTATACTTCCCATGCATACCTCTATGACAACCCAAAATTCGGACAACATCATGTCGCATATAAAAGGAAATAATCACCTGTATAAGCTCGAGCACACATATATATGTATATACAATACTTGGCCGTTGGAGCCATCACGTCTATTAACAAAACACCACCTTGACTGTACATTAGGTCTACAAAGCCTCTAGACAATACACAGAGTTTAACTAAGGTCAGGACACACCCCGCCATATAACTAACTTCTATACAATACCAAAAGTGTCTGGATATGACACGAAAAGCCCCGAAGCAAACTGGAGCACACCAAAAGCAGTTGGGTATCCTGGCTCCTACTTGTGCGGTGTATGAGCTGAGGTACCTGTGCCTGCAGCATGAAATGCAGGTCCCCCGTGGGGGACGTCAGTACGAAATATGTACTGAGTATGTAAAGCTGTAGATAATCACATATGATATAGGAGCTCAATAGAAATCATAAACAAATGAATAAATCGTAATAGGAGTGGACCACACTTACTAGAACTTATGACAACCTGTACATTATATTTATTCAATCACTTTACCTTTGTTCTTATCATCTTTGTAATTATTACTGTACTGTATTGTGACCATTAGGCTGCCTCCAGTACATATCAATTGGGATCGACCCATGATAGGCTTATGCCCCTGGGATACCACCCATAAACACATAAATAGGGATCGACCCATGATAGGCTTATGCCCCTGGGATACCACCTAATAAGAGAGAACTTCCATCACTTAGTTCAATTAATCTTTGAGATTGTTATTTCGGTCGCCACCGCATCTTTGATACTTTGAAACAATGATACATCAATAAGAGACATATAAATAGACCATCAATGCAATAACAATGAAGTAAGAACTCATTGGCACATCAATGAAGTGTTTTGGAGTCATCAATGCCATAACAATGAAGTAGGAACTTATTGGTATATCAATGAAACGTTTTGGAGTCATTAATAGCACATGGATCTTGTTTGAGTAACCGGATACCTTCTGACATTCATTAGTGCAATAAACATGTAAGATTTGGAAAAACAAGTAAGTATTGGAATGCCTTGATATCTTGTAGGGTGGAAACAAGTTCATTGGTAACGTAGGACATCATACAAAACCATTATGGATCACATGTTATTAAATAACTTTGGAAACTTTCTTATTAGAACAATTGTTCACTTTCATGCCAAAGATATGGTATAGAGTATGCTTTACATACCTGACTATCAACCTTCAATACTAGTCCCAAATGGACTTCCCGTCTTTTCGGATTACTTATCTACAATGAACATATATAGCAATCTAGTATTAGCAACCATACATCACAATTCAATTATTTGAATTCACCAAACTAGTGGTTGAGTAGTAAGCCTTAATTACACCATAATGGGTATCACTTTAACCTTCTTATACTCCAATTACATTCACATGCCATGCATATTCATACAATATCCTCCAATATCAAGTTTGGATTCATTTATCCTTCCAACCAATCCATTAAACCAAATTGAGCCATAGACATAAATAATCATCAATTCAATAGTATATCACCATATCCACTTTCCATAACTCAATTACCATATTCACCTTCCACAATTCAATACAACCAAACCATGCAAAATAGTCCATAACCCTATTTTCATCACCTTTCAATAACAACCAATACATATAATCCTCTATCACATATATACATATGGAAGAGAACAAAGGCAAACAATATTCATACCTTAGAATTCACCTCTTGATTATGCAATCCTGTTTGCACAAATAATAGGTGCCATTCGAAGCTCTCGAGATGACAAACGCAGTTATCGGATTACTTTGGAATTTCTACGGTTGAATCAAAAGTAATTTAAAGGTCAAATTTGGCTAGGATTTGTTATTTCTCAATGATTGATGATGAAAATGAGTTTTTGAACTCATATACATGTATATATACACATATTCCCGTCCATAATATCATAGGGAATGACCAAAGTGTCTTTAAAATTTAAATAATGTCAAATCTGTCCTTTGGTGGACTGTTTTGATAAGCTAAAGTAGATCGACCATAACTCTTTGCTCCGATACCGGATTTGGGTGAAATTGGTATCGTTGGAAATATAATTCAAAGGGCTTTTATTTCATAAAGTAGGCCACCCAGTTCGTCCTGTACAAGGAGTTATGATCGTTTGAAGTTGACCCTAAAAATCTATTTTGAGAGGTTGAAGTAAAACGAGTATAACTCCTTACTCAGATGTTGGATTTGGATGAAACCAACTGCATTGGAAAGAAGACTCAAAGATCTTTCTTTTCATAGGTCGTAGCTCTCCCAGTTCATTATATTAAGGGAGTTATGATCGTTTAAAGTTGACCCAAAAAATTGGCTGGCCTCAGTAGTTTGTGTGCAGGAAATCTTCCTGCACATTTACTATTCCCAAATATCCCGGCCACCATTTTATAGTTTCGAACGTGCTCAATTATATCCGAAACTTATTCATTTTTGGAAATCCTTATATCGTTGGAAAGCTTATTCAATAACCTTCGTATGGAACCATCGACGGGCGAATTCCGGTATTAATAAAATAAAATAAAATAAATTCCATATAAATAAGACCAATACACGTAATTGAATACGCCAATACACGTACTTGAATACGGGGTGTTACAGCTCCACTGTCCATTATCTAAGAATCATTGTCAACTTTAAACAAGCAAGCATATGAATTGAAAAACTTTGTCATACCAGCACAAGTGAGATTAGCAGACGCATCAGTGGTTCCTGAATTTTTCTGATTTATTTTCTGCAAAAGCTGCATGAATTGTGCAACATTTTCTTGACTAAGTGACATACTATCTGCAGTATTATTCAGTTTCTGCGAATTTTCTTCACCTGTTCCAAAAATATTGTTAATCATAGCTCCTTTTTGGTACCTTTTGGTCTTAATGAACTTGAAATCTGCAGAAAATTCATGAATTTTGTAACACTGATCAATAGTATGACCTACTTTCTTGCAATAGTTACATATCAAGTTATTTTTCTTAATGAGATTGCCTTGTTGAGTCGTATACTCATCAAATTTTCTTCTACCTCTATTACCAACAAAAAAAGAAGCTGATTCTCCTGAGTAAGCAGGAGTAGCATGAATTTCTCTCAGTTTTTCATCTTGAATCAAAAGGGAATATGCTTGACCAATATTAGGGAGAGGAAAAACAACAGAATATTAATTCTAACCCTTATGAAGGAGTCATTCAGACCCATGAGAAATTGGAGCAGCCTCTCATCTTGATGGGATTTTCTCCCTTTTCTTTTGCACCACATTCACACTCACAACTACAAGCAGGAAAGATGTTAAGAGCATCAAATTCATCCCATAAAACTTTTCATTTTAGTGAAATAAGTAGAAATACTTGAATTTCCTTGAACTACAACATTTAAATCCTTTTGTAATTGAAATAATTTTGCTCTATTGGCCTGACCAAATATATCTTCTAGATCGAACCATAAGACTTTGACACTTTTGAAATATAGGACAGATTCAACAATTTTCTTTGATAGGGAATTCAAGAGCCAAGACAGGACCATGTTATTACATCTTGCCCAGTCTGTCTGAAGATTTGTATCAGTAGGAACAACTAGAGATCCATCAATGAATCCTAGTTTGTTCTTGGCTGAAAGTACAATCATAACCGTCCTTCTCCAGCCACCATAAATCCTTTCATAAAAAATGGTGGAGACAAGGTTTATGCCGGGATGATCAGAAAGGTGTATGTAGTAAGCATGTGACGAATCAACTGCATTAATTGCAGGGATTCCATCACTTTTTTCAGTAGTTTGGATTGGAAGATCTTGAACTTCACCCATTTTAGTTAATAAAAGAAAAGAGAATATGAATACTAAACAAAAGAGGAGAAAAAACACAGAAATATGAATACTGAATGAAAGAGAGAAAAAAATTCAGAAATAGTTATATGAAAAGAATAACACTGCTCTTAATACCATGTAAAAATAAGTAAAGAAATAAGACAACATGTGAAAGAATTACTTTGTATATTCTTGAATAAATAATAATGTACAAAACACCTCTATTTATACAAGTTGTTAAACCCTAAACCTTAACAATTAAAGAAAATAAAATATTACATACACCCAAAAATAATCGCTAGAGTACTAAGAAAATATATTTTGTACACTAAAAAACTATTCTGTATACTTAAAGAAAATATTCACCTAAATTAAAAAATTTCAACACGGCATGAGTTAGGCAAAACCTAATAATTTTAATAAAAATTATGTATTTGTATTATAAAACAAATTCACTTAAAGGGAATCAAAAGGGCTTTTGGGTACGAGTCAGTGAGAGAGAGTGGGCCAAAAGCCCAAAAATACAGGACCGGGTCAGTGAGAACTAGTGATTTTGTATTCAAAATTTGGAAGTTCATTACTTTGACCATAAGATTTAAAGACATTTGATATATTTAACACAATTTTAATTTAGAATCACAAGACTCAAACGTCTTTTTTATTTTCTTAAACTCCATATCAAGTCAAACGAGGTCATTCTTTTTTAAACGGAGGGAATAATTCATATTAAATTTTCTGGGCCTCAAACAAACGTTTTACTAATGGATCATTCAACCTCATTTGATCATAAGTATCCTCAGATAATACTAGATAGTTTTAAGAACGGAAAGGGTCATATATAGCTTCAAATCATTATAAATGGTACATATATATTCTTTTTTACGCCAACAGAAGGACACATGGTACAATCTGATACATTTGCCCACTTTATTATTTATTTTATGAAAAAGGAAAATATATGTACCCCAAATTATTGTAAATGGTACATATATATCCTTCATTAGATTTTGGGTACGTATTTGCTCGTGTCGTCAATTACTTGGGTTGTATATTCCCTTTACATTAACGAAGGGAAACAAGCACAATCCCATAAATGGACGGTAAGAGTTATTTAGCACGCAAACCAAATTATTTAGGGATTATAATTTCAGTATTAGGGGTCATTTGGTGTGAGGTACTAAATCAAATAGTTCTGGGATAAAATAATAATTTCGGGATAAAAATTTTAGTGCACTGTTTGGTTGTCAAGGTCGAGATAACTTATTCCACCATTTACACCATAGTGATGGAATAAGTTATTCCATATGAATAGTGTGAGAAGTTATCCCAGGTAATCCCAGGATTACTATTTTCCAACCAAACGACCCTTTAGATCTGTATCATGTCTGATTGAGGGTATAAATTTTTATACCATTAACAAAATATGATATAAAATTTAATACCAAATTTAAACACGAGATATCTCACTTCATACCACGTACCAAACACCCCCTTAGTTCGGTTATCATATTTAGTTTTTAATTTTTTTTTTTTTTAAAAAATACCCTCGCCCGCCCCTTTTCTTTCTTTCCTTTCTCCTCCGCCATCGCCGCCGCCTGCAGCCACTTCAGGCAAAATTGCGAATTGAACCAAAACATGAAGGTTGTTCGAAGAAAAAATATTGACAATTGGGAACTACAACACAAAAAGGTACCTTTTGTTACACAATTAATTTCAGCAAATGAATTTGATTCGATATAGTATAGCATTCGCAAATTTCAGCTCAATTTTTGATATTTTAAGTTAGAGAAGTGGGTTAATTAGGTGAATACTATATTACTGTTTGATGTTCTTTCTATGTTTACTTCCTTTATACTTTTGAGTCATCTTAGTAAAAATCATTCCTTTTTTCTTCATTAATAAACTAATTGTAGCTCGTTAATGCGAGAACAGAAATCAATCAAATAAGATTACAAATATAACATTTTATTGATGATATTGCATCAGCGTAACAAGAAAATGAAACGATCAGTAATACGGAAAAAGACAAGTAGTACAGAGGAGGAGAAAGGGAATTGTGACTACTTCAATAAGCTACCTACTGATGTTATAATCTCTCTTTTGCTAAGATGCCCCCTCAAGTCATTATCCATGTTAAGGTGCACATTCAAATCGTGGAATGAATTTATTGTTAGTCCTTCGTTCCTTCATTCACACCTGTGACAATCAACAGAAAATGACCCCCAGATTCTTTTTATTGAAACAAAACTTTTGGAACGGCCAAAAAGGATTTGGATGCGATTTGCTTCAGTTAACATGGATGGAAGCACGGAGGAGTTATACAGTTCCACTGTCTCTGTCTCTGTCTCTGATAGCCAAATCATGTCTAGCACAATGCAAGTATGCTACGGTTTGGTTTGCCTCTATACAGATTGTCGTATTTATTTGTGCAATCCTGCCATGCAACAATTTTCTGAATTGCCGAAATACTCACCTTCTGCTATCCCTGGATATACCCACTGCGGATTCAGATATCTTCACTCAAGGAAGGAATACAAAGTGATGCATTTTTTCTACAGGCTTCCTTCCACGAACACAAAGCGGCGTCTTCAGGACCTTAAGCTTGCACACCTAAAATGTGAGGTTCTTACCATAAATAATGTTGGTGGTGGCATTTCTTTTAATAGATGGAAAAAAATTGCAGAAGTGCCTTCTTGTCATCCGTTCGGGCCAGGGCTGTTAGTAAATGAATGTATGTATTGGTTGACAAGACGTTATCGTGGTACCCTCTTTCGTCGTGAAATTATTTCATTTGACTTTGAAAATGAAAAATTCCTAACTATATCTCCCCCATCATCTTTTGGAAGTATTTTTGGCCAGGCTCTAATGGATTTGAAAGGGATGCTTTGCTTGCCAGACGCACGCCGTTTTCGCAGGAGTTCAATTCTAGACCTGTGGATACTCAAGGATAAAATAAGTTGCACTTGGGTAAAGGAGTATAGCATCGATTTGGTCAACTTTGGGTCTGAGAATCTCACATCTCATTTCAAGACATGGAAGGAAGAAATAATATTTACGCATTTAGATACGGTCGTGGTCTATGACTTAAAAAGAAAATGCTTCAGAGGAGTGAAATGTCTTGGGTTTAATCGTACTTATGTAATTTACTCGAAAAGCTTGTTTTCTTTAGGGATTATGTAGGTACTTTTGTTAAGTATTTAATCCTTTTATGTGACATGGGACATGATAAAGGATTCATTATAACAATTAACAATGTTTGAATATTGTTGGATTTTAGTTCCAGGGTGAAAACTCCCTTTCCCTGTTCAAGGGTTCTAGTTCTGCATGTTTATTAATATTCTAATTTCTTGATGCATGCCATTTCTTTTCTTTAATCATCTAAAACTTCAACTAGTCCAAATATAATGATCAGGAAGTGCTGTTTGTTTCTTTTTCTCATAGTGCCATTTCGGTGCTCGTCATCCACTTTTGGACTTGACTAATCCGGATTGCACTAGAAAGTCTCATGTTGGAATAAAGCATCCACAGTGATTTCATATTCTACTGTTCGAACCCGAATCCTCTGTCAAATAGGAATAAATGAGTAGTTACTACAGGTTGATTTGCCAACAAATGTAATAGAAGAATATGTTGCAAAGTGCTTCACAGGTTGATTTGTCAATTATTGAGATTTTTTTCCTACCATTAGAGTCTATTGTTTCAGGGCCTTACCGCAGATAATTGTCTCTTCATTGTGATTTATTTCACTTAACATGGTGTATTTTATATAAGGTTCATGATTAATAGTCTTTTCTTCATCCAAAAAACTAATGGTGTTCCTGAACTTACACAACAGTACTATGCTTGATCAACTTGGCATATAAAAAACCACCATATAGCTAAAATTAGATCTTCACTGAAGCCAAACACCTTCTTTTTATGGTTAAAGGTTTATATCAAGTTAGATCCAATTTGGATGATTGTGTTCTTTTAACCATAGTTCAATCAATGTATCAGTTATGTGTTTTCGAGAAAAGATTATGACATGAATATCTCAATATTATGCCCAGTAGTTGATATTTCTAAGCACAAGGTTTCCAAAGATGACACTGATGGAATATCTGCCAAGAACTCCATCATGGCAAAGGAAATAGAAATCCTACGAAATCCAACTTATTGAACGAGGTGCCCTCTTTATTCTGTTGTTTGGCCTTTGATTGTAGAGGTCAGTCTTCAATTAATTTTTCTCGAAATGGACTTTTGGTACTAAAATCGATTGAGAAGCTCAAATGTTACCTTAGCATTTTTGATGCCAATGTTTTGTGTGTTTTTTCTTATTTTAATTTTCTCTGTTTCTTGTTCTTTTTCTTTTGTTTCTAAATTTGGGCTAATTTGCTTGGAAAAGGAAGAGAAATAGAAAACTGCAGTGAAACTGCAAGAACAAGCTTAATCATGTGGTAGAAGGATATATATATATGTGTGTGTGTATATATATATACATATATATGTGTGTATATATTCAAAAATGAGTCAAATAGCATTCTGGCAAAGAATGCGTTTTTTTTTAATAACGGAGAAATCTCCGAAGGCCAGTGGCATACGGCTCGGAACTCGGTGATACCAGGCCTGCTCCTCTACCCTCTTCTACTTAACTGTCAGACTTTGTGTGTGGTGAGGTTCAATCCCATGTGCACGTATTGCTTACCCTTTTATGCTTTTGCTTTATGCTTTAAGATTGTTCTTCGTAGAACTCCTCGTATATTTGTATTTTGCTTGCAGTTTCCAAACACTCTTTTGTGGAACAGCTGATTGTTTTGAAGATAACTAATGGTGTTCCTGAACCCGATTTTGCTTGATCGACTTAGCATATAGAAAACCTGCACAACAGTTGAAATGATTGAAGTCACTGTGGCAGTCTATATAATCATTTCAGTGAAGATGAAAAGGAGTCGAATCTACTTCACGCTTTGCAACTCAGTTGAAATTTGTCATTTTGTTCAAAGGTAAAAACTTCTTTGAACTTTTTGATGTCTTAAAGGGAGAACTTTCATGGTTAAAGAATACTCCTATTTCATTTTGTTTGTAAACCGACAAGTAAAGTTGTTTACATTTGAATATCAGCAAATGTCTATTAAATGAGCTAACCATTTGATATTATAGTTGTTATTTCGTATTTATTTTGCCCTAAGAGTTTAATATTGCTGGAAGCATAGTATCCTATTTACGAGCTCTGCTCCTTTCCCAACAAAAATGTGATCAGAACTTAAAGTTGCATGATGGACGTGATGAGGTTACTCACTAGTCATGACCCGAATTTGAGAAGTTTTGGAGCAGGTAGTGCTCCTGACACGCTTTATGAAGGAAGCTTTATCACGTTTGGAAGGTAATGTTGGAACTTGTAGCCATCTGCATTCTGCAACCTTTGTTGATCAACAACACTCTTCAGATCAGCTTCCTGAAGACAGTCTTTGTTTTTGCAGAGACTGCACCTTTGGATCTTGAAACTGATAGCTTTTATGAAGCCAGAAAGGGTGCTCTTCTAGATAAGATTGAGCATGGCATGGCGGAAGAGTTACTTATCATGTCATGGGAATCACATGTGGGAACTGCCTGTAGGGGAGTCAATTGGGACAAGCATTCCCTATCTGAGCTCCGAGCAGCTGTTACATGCATTGGGGGGGTCTTTGCCTAGGATCTTTTTCTTGTGAAACATCCAGGATCATCAACAATCACCACTCACTTTCCATTTCCAAGGTGAACCAATGTGGTGAAATCAGGAGGACATTGTGTAGGTTGTGAAATTTATGTTCCAAGACGGCTTGGTGATACTAACTAGCTTTGACAATCAATACTCATATGATATTAGAAACATACGTATTATGCACACTATTCTTATGCACACTATACCTGGCCCAAATACACAGTAAAGGCTTCAACTGATGAACCAATTCAGAGTCTTTGGACAAGATCAATATCCTCATATTTCTGCTGCAAAACTGGCTTTTAATAATATAACATCCTCCCTCCGTTCCATTTTATAGGCACGGAGTTTAAGAAATAAGTAAAGACTTGATGCTTTTTACCAAATTGTTCTTTATTTAAACAATATACTATTATTATTATTATTATTATTTTTAATTAAGTGGCCCTTATAAGTGGAATTAATAAGGGTAAAAATGTAAGTGTGTTTTTTAAATAGTTACCAAATAAGGAACTGTGACATTTTTTTTGGGACGGACAAAAAAGAAAATGATGACACATAAAATGGGACGGAATTTTGAGCTCAAATTTGTTATTGATCAGTTGTATAAAAATATAAATTGAGCTGGAAGGAATCCATCCAGCTAATTAAATTTCAAAAATTCAGCAGATCTATTCTGAAGTTTGACATGCTATAGTGTAGCATATCAAATTTATTAGATAATAATTTTGTTATAACTTCTCCTTTCTATCTTTAGTATTAAAATATACTGTTGGACAATAAAATTCTCGAGACTAAAAATAAATAATTGAGACAAGAAAAATACTGCAGTAATTGATTTATTGATTTCAATAAGTGAGTGTTATAATCTCTATGATTCCTCTGATTCACCTTTTCAACTATAAATTCAAGGGCTCCGAGCTTGATCTTGAACTTTAACTTGAACTTGACGGATTTGATCTTGACTTATGCTTGAATCCAAGGGCTTAGTAGCTTGTTCTTGAATCTTGCAGTCTTGATCTTGAACTTGATTTGAGGACTTGGTGAACTTGATCTCGATTTGTACTTGAATTCAACGGCCTTTGAGCTTATTCTTGAATCTTGTAGTCTTGATCTTGAAGCTTGAACTTGTTCTTGAATCTTGAACTCTTGATCTTGAAATCTTGAGCTTTTTCTTGAACTTTGAACTCTTGACATCTTGAGCTTGTTCTTGAACTTTGAACTCTTGAATTTGTAGAGAAATCTGCTGCTTTGAACCACGAGCTCTCTCTTGCTTCTTGTTAAACTTGTTCCTCCCTTTTCTGAATTATGAGGCCCCTATTTATAGTTGTAGGAAGTAGAGAGTCATGGTAAACATGAACTTCCTTTGATCAATCAGATTTAAGCGACATGACATTTCTTATGGGCTTTTAATTTACTGCATCATTTTGACATGTGGCGTGGTCTCATTGGCTCATTCACTTGACCTGGCATGCCACGTCATTTGACATGTGACATCAAATTGGGCCTCCAGCATATGATGACATCTTGGGCTTGCTAAAGTGGGCTCAGTCATTTGTAGCCGAAATTAATATGATGGCATCTTGGACTTGATAAAGTGTGCTAATCATTTTTAACCCAAATTAATGGACTAGCTCAATTAAAAGAATTGGACTTTAATTAAATCCACACATATTTGAATTTAAACAATTAATCCATTAATCCACAATATTTATAAGCTTTACTGCATGCATGTGAATCGTGCCATGCTTAGGATTGTATGCAGTACAAAAAAAAAATGTTTTCTAGAAAACCATGATGACTATTTATATTTTAATGCTCCCTTATAATTTTGGAGAACATAATCTCAGCAGCCACCTTTCTTTTTCTTTTAAATTTGTACCTTACTAATTAAAAGCATTTTTATATAGGAAATCATCATGCCTTAAAGATGTGCACTTTCAAAAAATCATTTGGTTAATCATCATGTCTCCTGCCCCATCATATACTTAATACCGTAAAGGCCAATTATTCCTTCCACTAATCACGTGCTAGTGATTATCTTTTAAACCATGCAGACGTAATAAGATATTTTCCGTAAGGTTTAGGATCTGCATATCACCGCTTCAACAGGTTGTGTTTTGAGTAAAATTTGTATTCTGCTGCAGCCGCTTTACTAGTCCTAGAATCTTAGTTGGATTATATTCAACCCTTTTGACTCAAACTACGAATCTTAACATTCACCGCTTCTATACACCTATAAATACCCCTTGCTAATCATTGTTTGCATCATATTCTGTAGCATTCTTGGCAGCAACCTTGAGGTGGATTGAAATCAATAGCAAGGTAATTTCTTTTCCGCTTATTGATTTTGTTTTCCTTTTTTTTTTAACAGCTTATGCACGACTTATATTTCTCTCCCAAATAACATCTTCCATGCAAAGACGATAACCACATGGTGCGAAGGGATAACTACTCGTTCCCGCCATAAGAAAGGTAATTTTATGGCAAAGGTAAAAGGTAACTTCATGGTAGCCTTATGGCAAAGGTAAAAGGTAAAAGTAATTTCACGGTAGTCTTATGGCAAAGGTAAAAAGTAAAGGTAACTTCATGGTAGTCTTGTGGCATGTAGAGATGGCCACTCGTCCCCGCCATAAGAAAGGTAACTTTATGGTAATTTATGGCGCATAGGGATGACTACTCGTACCCGCCATAAGAAAGGTAAAAGGTAACTTTATGTTAATCTTATGGCGCATCGGGATGACTACTCATCCCCGCCATAAGAAAAGGTAACTTTGTGGTAATCTTACGGCGCATAGGGACGGCTTATTCGTCCCTGCCATAAGAAAAGGTAACCTTATGGTAACATTCAAGATTTTGTTGAGCCTCCAGCCTCTTCTCATCAAGAGCTTCTAACTCTGCAAGACGCAACTTGGCATTTTCTTTATCGGTGAGCCCTTCTTGAATAGCCAGTCTCAAAGAAGGTATTTGACGCTCAAGTGGCAGGACTGCTTCAACTCCAAAAGCAAGTGAGTATAAAGTTGCTTGCATCGGTGTATGGTAAGTTGTCCTATATGCCCATAAAGCTTCTTCCATTCGCTTATGCCAGTCTCGTTTGGATTTGGAGACGACTTTCTTCAGCAAGTTGCATAAAGTCTTATTGAACGCTTCGGCTAGACCATTGGCGGCAGCATGGTACATAGAAGATTTGCGCTGCTTGAAACCAAAGAGATCACATATTTTGTTCATCATCTTATTATCAAATGGCTTTCCACTATCAGTTATTATGTACTGAGGAATTCCAAAGCGGTAGACGATATTCACTCGAATGAAGTTTGCAACATTTTCTTTCTTTACTTCCTTGAGAGCAACAGCTTCAGCCCATTTCGAGAAGTAATCTGTCGCGGCCAAGATGTATAGGTATCCACCAGAAGATTTTGGTAGTGGACCAACAATATCCATTCCCCAAGCATTGAATGGCCAAGATGCTACAGTTGGATGTAGTACCTCTGGAGGTTGATGTATGAAATTTGCATGGAATTGGCAAGCTTTGCATCTTCTAGCATAGTCCAAACAATCTTTCACCATCGTTGGCCAATAATATCCCATCCTCTTAATGTGAAAATGAAGCTCGGCCCAGACTGGTGCGATCTACAAACTCTCGAGTGTGCTTCTTGCAAGGCTTGGATTGCTTCTTCCTCTGCCAAACACCGTAAGAGTACTCCTTCAAATGATCTTCGGTACAGTGTGTCTTTGTAGTAAAGAAAGTGAGGTGCACGACGACGAATGTCAGTTTTTCTCCTTAGATCTTCTGGAAGTATTCCATAACACAAGTAGTCGATGATAGGTTGTCGCCAATCTTTCTTTACAGCTTCGAAAACGGCGACGAGGTATTCAAACTTACCTTTTATGTCCTTATCCTTATTTGATG
This sequence comes from Capsicum annuum, assembly GCF_002878395.1. NCBI lineage: Eukaryota > Viridiplantae > Streptophyta > Magnoliopsida > Solanales > Solanaceae > Capsicum > Capsicum annuum. Next base: position 155,524,636 of record NC_061118.1, read on the forward strand.
ACGGTACTACCCATTTTTGACGGATAGTAACTCGTGTCTGATTTGGAAGAGTTAGAGTTGAGGCCAAAGCAGCTAGGGCATTGGCTTGTTTATTTTCTTTCCTTGGCACATGCCGGAGGGTTACTTCTCCAAGCCATCCCATCAACTTTCATGCATAATCATGATATGGTCTTGACTCAGGCTTCCTGACTTCATAACTTCCCAACAACTGCTTTATCACCAATTGGGAGTCACCAAAAACTTGTAATTGCAGTTGCTTCATGTCGACAGCCATCTCTAGCCCGAGTATTAGCGCTTGATACTCGGCAACATTATTGGAGCAACGATTCGTCAAGGTAAAAGAGTAGGGGATGACCTCTTTTTGTGGAGTGACAAACACTACGCCAGCACCAACTCCGTCTCAATGTGCAGCACCATCAAAGTACATCTTCCATGGGGATCTAACTTCAACAGCCATTGCATCTTCATCAGTAAGTTCATCGCTCAGTTCCCAGTCATCAAGTATTGGGTGATCTGCCAAGAAGTCAGCCAATGCTTGTCCTTTTACAGCCTTTTGGGGGATGTACACGATCTCAAACTGCTAAAATTGAAGGTACCACTTTGCAAGTCGGTCTCTGAGGACTGGTTTCAACATCACAAACTTGATGGGATTTGCCTTGGACACAAGACGAACAACGTAAGCTTAAAAGTAGTGTTTCATCTTTTGGATAGAGAAAGCCAATGCCAGACATAACTTTTCGATCGGAGAATATTTCAGCTCATTTGGTGTCATCATTCTGCTTAAATAGTACAGAGAGTTTTCTTTGCCTTCATTATTTGCTTGAGCCAATAGTTCTCCGACTGACCTTTCTTGTGCCGCGATATAGAGTATCAGTGGTTTCCCAGGTATGGGTGCCACAAGAACTGGTGGCTTCATTAAGTATGATTCGATACTCTCAAAGGCATTACTACAAGCTTGGTCCCACTTGAAGGGAGTGTCCTTCTTCATGAGATAGCTAAATGGTTGACATTTTCCGGTCAAGTTTGAGATGAACCTCCTTAAATATGCTAGCCTTCCTTGAAGGCTTTTTAACTCGTGAATGTTTCGAGGCTCGGGCATTTTTAAAATTGCATCGACCTTGTCTTGATCAATTTTAATTCCTTGGTGTTGCACAATGAAGCCAAGAAACTTTCCAGAAGTAACTCCGAAGGAACACTTCAATGGATTCATCCTAAGTTGATATCTTCGAAGTAACTCGAACACCATTCTTAGATCTTTTAAGTGGTCATCTCTCTTTCTTGACTTCACCACTAGATCATCCACGTAGCATTCAACATTCTTGTGGAGTAGGCCATCAAATATGTTTTTCATAGCCCTTTGATAAGTGGCGCCAACGTTCTTCAAATCAAAAGGCATCACCTTGTAGCAATAAATACCTTTGGGCGTACGAAATGCAGTGAGCTCTTCATCTTTTGGCGCTATGCGGATTTGGTTGTAACCGGATGAACCATCCATGAAAGACATTGCCTCATAACCAGTGGTGGCATCAATCATCAATTCTGGTTTGGGGATTGGGAAATCATCCTTAGGACATGCATTGTTGAGATCTCGAAAGTCGACACAAACTCGAATTTGGCCATTCTTCTTCCATACTGGAACAATACTTGAAATCCACGTGGGATATTTAACTTTACGAATAAAGTCAGCTTCAATGAGTTTGTTAGCTTCATTTTCAATCAGTAGAACCAACTCTGGCCTAAAGCGCCTTTGAGCTTGCTTAACAGGACGAGCATCATTCTTGACCGCCAACTAATGGACCATTATTTTTGGATCTAAGCTAGGCATTTCCTTATAACTCCAAGCGAAGACATCCATATATTCTTTGAGTATATTCATATACGCGGTTTTTTCCTCCATCTCTAGAAAAACACTCAAGTAAGTTGGTCTTGGGTCTTCATCGGTTCCAAGGTTAATTTCTTTCAAGGGATCTAGTGTGGCCTTCACTCCTTCTTCAAGTTGAGAAGGAGCATCTCCAGCATCTTCCTCCTCTTGAGGATCATCGTCGTTGATGGATATGTGGTGACACCAGAAAGTATCTTCCATCTCTTCATCAACCTTCATTTGAGATGAGACCTCATTCTCATTCTAGGTCGTAACATGATATGAGGAGCCAACACTTTCTTCATCTTTCGCACGTTCCTTGTTATAAACCACAGTATGATCCTTTGATTTTAACACCTTGTTGCATGAAACTACCAGTTTCTTCTATCGCTTTATTCTAGAAGGAATCAAACTTTGGAAATCCTTATGAATCTTCGGCGAGGAGTGAACTGTCATATTTTGATGACTTCTACGACGCTTGTTACTTCTCTTCTTATTTAGATGACCCAACCTCTCAAATACAGAAGTTCTTGCGGTTGATTCTCCAAGTCGGTCAAAGACATAAGGCCTTTTGTTGGATGCGGTAGACTCCTCTTCTATAGTGATGTAGTTACTAACTGCCCTTCTTATGGAGATGCGAATCGGAGGTGGCTGTGTGTATCCTAGGCCTTCATGTGCCTTCCTTGTTGTACCTTCCAACGGAAGTTTACCTAACCTTGATGGCTCATTAGGATTATACTCAACCTTTACAAATAACTTGTATGCATTTGGGTCGAAGCCCTCCTTTGTCTGCTTCGTAGAGAGTGTTATATCATGCGGCGGATTTTGAGCCACAGCTAGCCTTGAGGATGGATTTATCGTGTTAATATTTCTAATAGGTAAAATTAGCCCATTTAGCCCATTATCTTGGGCATTAGATGGGTGATCTTTCTCTTTCTTTACCTTTGGCACGTAGCGAAGAACAAGAGTTACCTTCTTTTTCATAGGAGCGGCGCTTTCTTCATTTGAAGTGGAGAGAGGTTTCTTGGTGGAGACCTTTTCAATAGTCACCACGGCCTTCTTGGCTTCAAGATCATCACACTTGGTATTGGTGACATCATCAAGCCTTTTCTCATCCACAACATGCTTCTTTAAGTGGAATTTTATATCGGTAAAATGTGACTCAGCTTCAGTGAATGGCTTGTCATCGGCAACTTTCTTTCTTTCCACTCCGCCTTCGAGGTACTTCAAGCATTGATAGTAAGAGGACGAGATAATTTTGTTCCCATGCACCCCAGGCCTACCAAGCAATATATTGTATAAAGTTTTGGCATCGATTACATGCATCAATGGGTTTGATTGAAAATCATCCATACGAATCCCCAATTTGATACATCCTATGGCCCTCTGTCCCCCTTGGTTGAAGCCTTGGATCATTATACAACTTTCGTCCAATTCGCTAGTAGCAATGCCAAGTTTCTTCATCATGCGGGTAGGCAGGATGTTGACTCTAGATCCCTCATCTATCAAGATTTTATTAATCTTCTTTCCTAGAATTTGACCCACCATGTATAAGGGACGGTTATGTAGGGCCTCACCAAGCAGAATATTGTTATTTGTGAATGTGATTTTTGTATCACACACATGTGCCTCTTCGCCAAGAGTTTCAGCAAGCTTTTCGGAAGGTGAAGGAACCTCCATGGGTAGATTCTCACCCTTTGCCCCCTCTTTGGCGGTACTAAAACAAGACGCCTCAAGGTTGACTTGGGCAATTTTTACACGAAACCAACTCGGTAAGAATTATTCTAAAGTCACCGAACGCTGAAGTTTTTGGTGGTGAAGCTCCGTCACCCTCGTCTTCTTTGGGAATTCAACCAACTTCTATTTCCTTGGTTTATTTACCATTATCCTTATGGTTGGCTGCTCGGATGACTCCTTTCGCAGACTCATCCTCCTGCGTCTGCGCCTCGTCACCAGAGTCCAACCTTCATCAACTGAAGACCTGTCAGGCTCTAATATTTTCTTATTATGCTCTTCGACACATATTTGGACTAGGTCGAGCGAGCCAAAAGTAATAGAGATTTGATGAGAACTGGTCATCTCATCATCGAAGAAGATCTTTTTCTCTTTTGCCAGTTGCATGACTTTATCTTTAAAGACAAAGCACTTTTCCAGAGGATGACTTACGAGCCTATGATATTTGCAATAATTAGGGTCATTGGTCCTTCCATATTTGTTGGTACGCTTCATCTCTGGGAGTTCAATGAGCTTATGCTCAAGGAGTTCATCGAAAATCTCAGCAACATCAGAATCAAGGAAGGGATATTTTTTTTCTTGCATCTCCTTTAAAGTTTTCTGATTCGGACGTGCTCCAGAAGTTGTCTTCACATTTTGCTTCTTGCTTACCTTTGTGGTGACCTTCACAGGAGACACATCAACATTCATGGACTCCTTGTTTTTATTTTTGGGAACAAACTTGCCTCATCTTTTAGGTTCCTGCTTTTCTTTCCCCTTCGAGGGTCATGAATAGGCGCTCCTTCCTTTCCAGCAGAAGACATGCTCAACTCCATGTCGTGAGCACGAGTAGCTAACTCTTCAAAGGATTTTGGTTTAATTCCTTGCAAGATGTAGAGAAGCCCCCAGTACATTCCTTTGACGCACATCTCTATTGCAGAAGCTTCACCGAGCCTATCTTTGCAGTTTAGACTCGCATTTCTCCATCGATTGATGAAGTCGATGACTGGCTCATCCTTTCTTTGCCGATTATTTGTGAGCTCTATCATGCTCACTGTACGCCTTGTGCTATAAAATTGATTTAGGAACTCGTGTTCCAATTGTTCCCAACTATCGATGGAGTTAGGTTCGAGGTCCGTATACCAATCAAAGGCATTTCCCTTTAGGGAATAAACAAACTGTTTGACAAGATAGTCACCATAAGTTCCAGCATTATTACATGTCTCAACAAAGTGTGCGACATGTTGTTTCGAATTACCTTTGCCTTCAAATTGTTGAAATTTGGGGGGTTGATAGCCGATAGGCATTTTGAGGCTATCTATTCTCGCAGTGTAGGGCTTGGCATACGCAAGGGAAGACTTGGTGACAATGTCATACTTGTCTTTGAGGGTCCCTTCAATAAATTCCCTTAATTGTCCAATCGGGATCATTCCTTCAGCAGAAACTTGCACCTCTTTAGTCGGTGGTGTTTGTTTTACAGGATTTTCTATCTCATGAACCTCTGGAGCTTTTCCTGGTGCATGGCTAGATTCTCCATCTATCAAGCCTTCCACCCTATCTACTATCTTATCAATCCTAGCCTCTTGATTCTGAAAATAGTTGGTCAGGCCTTCAATTGCCTTTGTCAGATTCGCAAGCTGCTCCTCCATAGACGAGGCATTAGTTACCATTATTTGCATGATCACCGGAGACGTCGAAGAGTAACATGGATTATCACATAGGTTGATCTTCGAAGTGCTTAACTTATGCGGTGTAAGTGGAGATGACGTGTTTGTTGAATGACCATCGCTCTTTGCGCCAGAGTATTTGGAACCAGAATGCTCAAGTAGAGCAAGAGTCTTCTTAAGCGATTCTGCGACACTGCTTCCTCCTTCCAAAGCACTTGTATTGGACTTCATTCCTTTTGGGGTTGAAGATCCAAAAACTAGAGTTGGCGCGGACGATACTAGATGTGTTTGTTGTCCTAGAAAGCCTGCCTTGTTCCTCGTGACAGCTCCTAAACTTCCGAAAGTAACACCAAGGATGCTTTCCACTTCAGCAGAGAACCTTAAATCAGCAGCCTTGAAAGCAGTTGATTGAGAGTTGATCTTCTTGGAAGTCATTTCAGTATTCTTAATCTTCAAAGTCTGAAAAGTTAAGATGAGAGGTAGAGATCGTCCCACTGGGCGTGCCAGAATTTGTTGGACAATAAAATTCTCGAGATCAAAAATAAATAATTGAGACAAGAAAAATACTGCAATAATCGATTTATTGATTTCAATAAGTGAGTGTTACAATCTCTATGATTCCTCTTATTCGCCTTTTCAACTATAAATTCAAGGGCTTTGAGCTTGATCTTGAACTTTAACTTGAACTTGACGGATTTGATCTTGACTTATGCTTGAATCCAAGGGCTTAGTAGCTTGATCTTGAATCTTGCAGTCTTGATCTTGAACTTGAACTTGATTTGAGGACTTGGTGAACTTGATCTCGACTTGTACTTGAATTCAACGGCCTTTGAGCTTATTCTTGAATCTTGTAGTCTTGATCTTGAAGCTTGAACTTGTTCTTGAATCTTGAACTCTTGATTTTGAAATCTTGAGCTTGTTTTTGAACTTTGAACTCTTGATCTTGAAACTTGATGAACTGATCTTGGATTCTTAAATTTGTAGAGAAATCTGTTGCTTTGATCCACGAGTTCTCTCTTGCTTCTTGTTAAACTTGTTCCTCCCTTTTCTGAATTATGAGACCCCTATTTATAGTTGTAGGAAGTAGAGAGTCATGGTAAACGTGAACTTCCTTTGACCAATCAGATTTAAGTGACATGACATTTCTTATGGGCTTTTAATTTACTGCATCATTTTGACACGTGGCGTGGTCCCATTGGCTCATTCACTTGACTTGGCATGCCACGTCATTTGACATGTGACATCAAATTGGGCGTCTAGCATATGATGACATCTCGGGCTTGCTAAAGTGGGCTCAGTCATTTGTAGCCTAAATTAGTATGATGGCATCTTGGGCTTGATAAAGTGGGCTAATCATTTTTAACTCAAATTGAAGAACTAACTCAATTAAAAGAATTGGACTTTAATTAAACCCACACATATTTGGATTCAAACAATTAATCCAATTACGTTAATCCACAATATTTATTTGAAATTAGTATATTTTAATTTAATATTATCCGAATTTTGTACGGATAAAATTTTGTTGCTTACATATACTTATAATTTACGATAATAATGAAGCTTGCAAAAAGTACAAATTCAAGTAAAAAGAAAAGGAGTTTTGATTTTATTTTTATTGTCCTACGTAGCAAATTGAAAAACGCACTTCATAAAAGTCATTTAAATGTCTTATAAAATTATTCATTATATTATAAAATTTTACCAAAACAACATGAATGTCACGTTGTCAATTAACTAACATTATGAGTTTTCTTTACTATCGATTTGGTAGAGTTGAATTTATTTATCTATCGCACATAAAAAAAAATAAAAAATAGTTATTTTATCCTTAAAAAAAAAAAAATTCTTTCTTACAAACACACTACGGATGCGTTTGGTTATAAAAATAAAAAATATATTCACTTTATTTGGCCATAGTATTTTACAAATGAGATATTTTTTAAGTTAAAAAATATAAAAAGTTAAATATAGAGTTTTATGAAAGACAAAAAAATCTTTTTTTGAAAAAAATAAATTAAAAAGTGAATTCAATTAAGTATATTCAGATTTGATGGGGTCTGATATTGGGATATAGACTGCCACGTGGCTTCTCTAGAAGTGTACTAAAGAAGATTCGATTCTCTTTGGAAAATCCCAAAATAACTCAACTGAAGTCAGCATGTACAAGTTTAAAGTACAATCCAAGTGTACTTTAAAGAGAAGTTATACACATGCTTGCACAGGCATATTGAGTAAATTGACCATTATAGCCTTGGACATCAATTTAATAACTATTCCTCTCGTCACTTTTACTTATCGTGAGCTTGACACATTCATTAAAAAAAATAACGAGGATGATTAAAAATTTTGTGAAGGCTATTTTCATTTATAAAAATTAATTAAATAATTAATTTTGATAAAAAGATTAACAAAAGATAATTAAGTTAAAGCTTTTTGATCTTGTGAATAGTAAAGAAAAAAAATTTAAGCTTTTTGGCATGAAGTACAAGTAATTTAACACAAGCAAAATAGTGCAGTGGATCCTTGTACTTGGTCTGATTTATAAAATAGATACTTTTACTTATACATTTGTCATTTAGACCCTTGAACTCATTAAAAACAAATATTTTAACCCCTATTTCGGTGTGTGTAACAAACTTGTTGCCACGTCAGCTTTCAATAGATTCGACATCATTTTTCACGTCAGATAGAAAATAATCCTTTTTTTTTTAAATAACAACAACTCTCCCTCCCATATCGAACATACAAGGCATGCCAACATACAATATGATTCAAATGAGGATACTTAATCGTAAAATTCAAATTGAAATCAGACTCGGGATAATTTGATGGGTCTTTTGTGAAATAGAAAATTTTCAGATCATTTTCAATCGAATTCAATTGCCTCAATTGATTTATGTTCACCGAAACAGCTTCGTCGGTCAAATTCACCATCATAGGATTAACAAAATCACAATTGGATAAGTTCGGAGTTATTTCTGACCAATCAAAAAATTGGGGCTAGAAACCCTAATTGACAAATTGAAATAGTTTGGACCATCAATAATTAGGCATTTTGATATAGTAGCGTTCTCCTTTTTCCCAGGTATCGATTGACATTGAATTTGCCCAATTTAACTGGTAAAATTTGCATCGTCAAAATTTAAATAATTTTCGACAGTGCAATCGACACAATTAATGGGGGAGAGGGGCTGAGGGGTGGGACGGGGGAGAGGGGCTGGGGAACTAGTAGGGGTAACGGGGAAGAGGGGCAGGGTGACTAATATATAAGTAAAGGTCGGAATGACTAAAATTATCGAAATACCCTTGATAGTCACGCCAACCTTCACTTATATATACCGAAATATCTTTAGTAGTCATTTAATAAAGAAGAAAAAGATATTTATAAAAACAAAAATATCATATACAATTTAATTATAAAGGTCTAAATTAAAATATTATATATAAATGAAAGTTAAGGTAACTAAAATTACCAAAATACCCTTGATAGTTACCTAATCTACACTTACATATAGCTGTAAAAGTAGAAAAAGTATTCTCTCCTACTCCTAGTCTCTCATACACTTGTATATCTATAATCTATAATATATTAAAAGTATGAATTTCCTTAGAAAAGTGAATTGAATTTTTTGCCCATCATTAAAAATTTTCACAATAGACAAAACTGTCATTTACTAATTTTTATATTTAATAATTTAAAATCACTTAAAAATTAAATGTAATAAATTAGTAGTTCTTTATTTAAACTAGGTAAGAAAACCTAATATTTTGGGTATCCTTTTAATTTTGGTCACAATAAAAAAATACGAACTAAACAAACCAAATTAAAGACAAAATAAATTAGTAGTCCTATTTAAGGTAAAATTTGATTATTCAAACAATTATTTGAATAAATTGTAGAAATCTTCATCAAAGGCAAAATAAATTTAAAGCCTTACTGCGGGTCTCATATATTTATTGGTAGCAAAGCAATTTTAAACCTAATCATTTTCTTTACTTTTAAAAAAATAAAATTAAAATCTTGTAATTTTTTATAACTAAAAATAGATTGACTTTTGTTATTTCTTTTATTTTTTAATGAAATAATTTATAATCTCATAAATATCAAGTTTTATTTTAAATCACAAATTGCAAATATATTATTTAATTTTTTAGGTTAATTTAAACAATATATTTATATCTATAATCTATATATAATAATAATAATAATAATAATAATAATAACAATAATAATAATAATAATAAAAATAATAATAATAATAATATACTAAAATGGAACCCCCTTATAAAAGTGATTTGAACTTTTTATCCTTTAATAAAAATTATCACAATAGACAAAACTATCATTTACTAATTTTTATATTTAATAATTTAAAATCACTTAAAATTAAATGTAATAAATTAGTAGTTCTTTATTTAAACAAGATAAGAAAACCTAATATTTTGGTATCCTTTTAATTTTGGTTATGATAAAAAAACATAATACTAAACAAACAAATTAAATATGTACGAGACAAATCAAATTAAAGACCAAATAAATTAGAAATCCCATTTAAGGTGAAATTTGATTATTCAAACAATTATTTGAATAATTGTAGAAATCTTCGTCCTAAAGACAAAACAAATTAAAAGTCCTATTTATGGTGATTTAATTATTCAAACAAGTATCAAGATAATTATAGAAATCTTGATTATTTTTTTATATAATTTAATGATTACGTTCTTGACACTTTGAAGTTGTTTTGATTTTCTTCGTTAACCTAATTGTGTGATTTTTATGTGTTTTATGGTATTATGAGATTTTATGCTTCGCTTTTGTTTAAATTAGTTCATATATTATTATTGCCATAATTTATGTTTGTTAGGTTGTCACCTGACGCAAAACAACGCTACAAGACTAAAAAATTTCAAGTAAGCTTCGACGCTTTATTGTATTTAGAAAATAAAATAAAATATTTTAATATTTTGATTCATAAGATGCACATGTTTACCTTCAGTTTAAATTCATTATTTTTAAGTGTTGCTTTGATTTTTTTTTAAACCTAATTGTGTGACTTTTTGTGCATATTTTGTGGTATTTTGAGATTTTATACTTAATATTTTTTTAAATTGATTTATATTGTTTAATTGTCATAATGTATGTTCATTAGATTGTGACCTTTAGAAGAATACAACAAGACCAAAATTTTCAAGTAAGATTCAAAGCTTTGTTGTATTCAGAACATATAATAAAATTTAAAATTTTAATTTTTGTTATTATAATTGGTTAGGAGTCGTGATAAAAGTGTTTTACTTTTTGGCATTATATTAATAAATTATTAATATTAAACATAAATAAATAAAGTGTGAAGGTCCTTAGAAAGAACTTTTTGTGAATCATTAAAAGACACTACAATAAATAAAATTGGTATTTATTATTTTTCTCAAATTTTTGTTTAGTTTTTTAATTTCAATTTATGTTATTCTAATTAGTTACGAGCCGTAATAAAAGTGTTTTCTTTTTTCTTTTGAATTATATTAATAGATTATTAATCTTAATTATAAATTAATAAAGTTTGAAGGTCCTTAAAACAATAGATAAAATTGTTATTTATTATTTTTATTCAATTTTTTATTTAATTATTTTATAATATTTCTCCTAAAATATGTAGAAAGAATTGTGATAAAATAATGACTCTTAAACCATAAAAGATTAAGAATTTGTAAAATATATTATATTAAAGGGTATTAATGTCAATATGAAGTAGTTGATGCGAAATTTTTTTTGGAGACACGTTAGACATAAAATAATTAAACTCATAAATAGAAATATTGAAAGACAAAATTAGAAGGTAGTTTCTAAGGTCAGACGATTTCTTTTTCACTTTTAAAGTTGAAACATTGTTGTCTAAGGAATGACTTTGTGGTACAATCAAACTTATGTACATTGTACAACATAAATATGATTATCTAGAATTATTTGGTTAATTAGATCTTAGTATTTTGCTATTTTGTTATTTCTTTCCTTTTTTTTTGTAATTATGTGTCTCACACTTTTTTCTTTTTGAGTTGAGGGTCTATGAAAAACAATATCTCTACCTCACAATATATCTATATCTATATGTATAATCTATAATAATATATTAAAAGTGTGAAGGCCTTTATAAAAGTGAATTGAACTTTTTGCCCTTCATTAAAAGAGTCCGCTTTAGATAAAACCGTCTTTTAACCTTTTCTCTACAATGAAATTCTTCAAAATAAATATACTAATTTTTTTCGACAATTGAATTCTTCCAAAATTTAATTTGGTTTGTACCTGGTTTCTTTCACCCAAAAAACACCCTAAATTTTCGTATAATTAACTTTTTTCAAATTTAGTTTTTCCCCTATTTTTTATAAGTATTTTTCCCTAACTAATTGTAAAACATACAATTTTTTTCCTACACCCTAAATTTCCCTATAACTAGCTTTTTCCAAATTTAGCTTTTCCTCCATTTTTTATAATTTTTCCCCCTAACTAATTGTAAAACATACGTTTTTATCCTACTATACTTGATTAAAACACCTTTTTTTTTTAGTTAATCCTATTTGGTTCCTACTTGGTTTCTTTCAACCCACAAACACCCTATATTTTCCTACAATTAAATTCTTTCCAAATTTAACTTTTTTCTACCGTCTTTTCACTAATTTTTAAATGTATTATTTAATTATTTTTATTATATTAATTAGACTTATTAAAATATATGGATTCCTAAAATATATAGTAGGAGAATTAATTAATATTTTTCTTTCTACTAGACTTCCTAAAATACATGGTAGAAGAATTAATTAATATTTTTCCTTCTATTGTTTAATTAGAAAAATACTTCTAAAATAGGACTCTATTAAGGAAATATTTCTATAAATATTGAGATGTACGTTAAACTAGAGAACAAGCCGGTTTGCCTATTGGAAGAATATCATTGATACTCATCTAACTTGATTCAATTTCATGTCTAGATTGATGGATGTTTGATTCTTTAACCCTCAACTTCTTCACTGTTTTTGTCAGCATAATAGAATTCAATAGGGTGTGTATGTGTGTGTGTGTATGTGTGTATATATATCTTTATTGTTTGTCAAAATTTTCGCCCAGACAAGAATTAGTTGGATGAAAATCGAAGCTCTGTGATCATTATTATAATTTTTTTTATTGTTTATAGGTTGTAGATGAATGTCAGTAGACTTTGAAGAATTTCTTGTGTAAATGTTAGGTTTAATTGTATTGTTTTGATATCTTTATTATCTTATTGTTTTATTTTAATTTACAGATGCTAGATGAATGTGTCGGCTTTGAATTTTTTTTTTAGGTAAAGGTTAGGTTTAATTGTATTATCGTAATATCTCTATTAGTTTGTTATTTTGTGGCAGTTTACAATTCGTTGATGAATCTCGATCGGGTTTGAGAAATTTTTGTGTGTAAAATTTAAGTTTAATTGTATTTTTTTATATCACTTTTATCATATTATTTTGTTGCAGTTTACAGGTGATAGATAAATGTTAGTCGGCTTTGAGAATTGCAAGGCGCGTACACTTAAACTAGTAGCTGTAAAAATAGAAAAAGTATTCTCTCTAGTCTCTCATAGTTTCTCTCCATCACCATCACCTTTCACTCACGTCCACCATCACTCTTCACTTACGTCCACCACAATGAAGACGAGTGCCCTTCAACGGGAAGGGCACCCTATTGAAGAAGAACATGTTGTTATGGCACAGTTGGCAGACGTAAATGCATGGGCCTATGGTCATGAGCAAGAAGCAGCAATTCCAATTCCTGTACAACAAAATCCTGTTCAAGAAGCTGATGTTCATGAAGAGGGAGGAGAAGAAGTAGAGAAAGAGGATATTCAAGAAGCAGCAATTCTAATTCCTGTGCAACAAAATCCTGTTCAAGAAGCTGAAGCTGATGATGAAGAGGCAGGAGAAGAAGTAGAGCAAGAGGAAGGAGAACAAGAAGAGAATGTGGACTTCCAAGAGCAAGAAAATGTGGAAGAATTTGATAATGATGATGATGAAGTAGAAGAAGAAGATCAAGAATTGGCTGCTAATGATGATGATGATGAAGTCCCACATGAGGCTGATAATGATGATGATGAAGTCCCACATAAGGTATGGAACACAGCTTTAGAAGGAGCCAATTTTCAGCTTGTGAATGAAAAAAAACTGACCGACATAAACGTTAATAGATTCAAATTATCCCTACCGAAGGGTAAGTTGAATGTCCCTGAATTTCTCAATGAATAGCAGTGATCAACCTTAGATTTGGAAAGATCAATTCAAGTTTCTCTACGAATGGGAGAGAGGAATCTAGACATGAAGATGAAGTTGAATCGGGATGGAGGGTCTCACAAAGATGAGTACACACACTTTATAATGTGGAAACCATTCTTCATTAAAAATGGTTTCAAGAGGGGTGATATTATTCAGATATGGAAGTTCGTCGCACCGAACAATGCCGCCCATGCATTTGTTCTTAGGAAACTGGAGTAAAAGGAATGAATTTTTTTTGTAAAGAGGCACCGTTGGCATTTTTGTAGAAAAACGGACACCCTTTTGTGTTTTATTTAGTGTTTTGATGTTGAATTTGAGTTATATTGATTTGATCCAGTGAAAAAAAGATGATCTTGATCTTCAATCAGAAGTGATTTTTCATTATGTTTGTCAACACCCTTTTGTGTTTACTTAGTGTTTTGGTGATGAATTTATGTTATATTGATTTTATCTAGTGAAAAAAGATGATCTTGATCTTTAAGACAAATGATTTTTCGTTATGCTTATGAACACCCTTTTGTTAGTTATGGAAACCCTTTTGAGTTTTGGTGATGAATTTGAGGTTGGATTGTGGAATTTATAAATTGGTTGGCAAAAAGATGATCTTGATCTTCAATCAAAAGTGATTTATCATTACGTTTATGAACACCCTTTTGTTAGTTATGGACACCATTTTGTTAGTTATGAACACCCTTTTGTTAGTTATAGACACCCTTTTGTGTCTTATTTAGTGTTTTGATGTTGAATTTGAGTTATATTGATTTTATCTAGTGAAAAATATGATCTTGATCTTGAAATATGAACACCCTTTTGTGTTTTATTTAGTTTTTTGATGATGAATTTGAGTTAAATTGATTTTATCTAGTGAAAAGTAGGATCTTGATCTTGAAATGTTCTTGTTTATGAACACCCTTTTGTGTTTTGATGATGGATTTGCTGTTAATTATTGTTATGGATAGGGAATAACAGCTTGATGATCTTGATCTTCAACACGCTAGTCTTCTTGGTGGTGTTCCTCCTTCTGCTGTTGTACCTCAGAAGTTAATCTTGATTTTGATTTTCTTGTTATGTTTTTTAACACCCTTTTGTGTTTTATTTAGTGTTTTATCTGGGTATGCGAAAAATAAGAGGTTTTGTGATGTTGCTGATGTGTTTGAAGCAATGCCTGAGAAGAATGTCGTGTCTTATAATGCGATGTTGAGTGAGTATTTGTGGATTGGTGATTTTATGAGGCACGGAAGGTGTTTGATGAAATGGGTGAGATAAATGTTCCGTCGTGGAATGCGATGATTAATGGGTATTTGAAGGTGGGTAGGATGACGGAAGCGTGTGAGTTGTTTGATGATATGCCAAATAGAAATGAGGTGTCGTATACGATTAGGATTTTTGGGTGTGTTGGGGTAAGTGAGTTTGAGGAAGCGTGGAGGTGGTTCTTGGATATGCATAGGAGGGGAGTGATACCAGATCAGAAGATGTCTTGGTTATTTTATCGGTGGTTATTGGATTGGATAATGTAGTGACCCATGCGAATTTAGTGACATTGGCTATGAAAATGAGGTATAGCGAGGATGTTGTTGTAGGAACTGCGATTTTGTTCAAGAATTACTTGAAAGAAGCCCACTTTTGATATTTGGAGAAAGTGATATGGTGTCACTGATATATTATATGCTGCTGCTAGGAGTAAAAGTTGTGATCTTTGTAGGGTTCTGTTAGATTTTGCTATCACCCTGATGTTTCTGGTGCGTGATGGTGGAGAGATGGATAAACACCTTGCTGAGGTTCCATTTGGGAGATGATGAATAGAGCAATTCATGCAGCTGCTAGAGCAGGTAATCTGCAGGTACTGAAGGAGCTTCTTGCTGACTGTTGTGATGATATCTTGGCTTATAGAGACATTCAGGGTACAACTCCCTTGGATGCTGCTGCTGGCAAGGGCCATGTTGAGGTATGACTTGCTTGCTTTTTATTTTGAGTTTTTTGCATTGATGTTTTCTTAGCCTGTCTACTTCTAATTCAAGATGTGAATATAGCTGGGATATTTGACCTGAACTTTATGATTGACACTGCACACACTTGACACACTAACAAAAAAAAAGGGGAGTAATCCACACACACCTCACAGCGAAAACACACACTAACAGAAAATGGGGAAAACATCAGGCGGAAACAACAACAACAATAACAAACCCAGTGTATTCCCACATAGTGGTGTCTGGGGAGGGTAAGATGTACGCAGTCCATACCACTACCTCCGAAGAAGTAGCAAGGCTGTTTCCGATAGACCACCGGCTCAAGACACGAGATAATAACCAAATCCGTAATAAAGCACAGAACAAAACAAGAAGACATAAATACGCCACCCACAATGAATAATAAACAAATAATAGTAAACAAATTCGTAATAAAGCATGCAACAAGGTGGCATAACAAGAAAAACATCAAGCGAAAAATGGTACAGAGATATGGAGTGAACAGGAGAGAAACAGAGAGAGAGAGAGCAACCCTTCAATTCAGACATTCCGGCCCATTCCAACCGAAACAAACTCACTAGAAAAGCCCGACCAAACACCTGCTAGAATCAGCAAAGCAATAGGAGAGAGAGAGAGAAAACAAAGGATAAAAAAAGAAATAAATCATAAGGGTATAATGGTCATCCTAAAAAGAATCAGAGGACAAGTTTCTGCTTTCAAGCAAATCAGAAGACACCCTTTAAATGTTTTTATCCATCAACCAACAGTGTGACGAGATGATTGAGATTCTTTCACTATTAGTTAGCATTTTAGATTCCATTATACTAAATAGAGAAAAAATCCTTATAGCGAGCGCGTTCTCTTTTTGTAGGTCCAACGTGATATTATAAACTAGATAGTCGGACACACCAGACCAAGAACTCAACAAAGTGAGGCTGAGGTCTGGTGCTGACATGGAGAGGAAACTGACTTGGTATGATTTAGTAGCACTTGGATTTGGAGGAATGCTTGGTGTTGGAGTCTTTGTTACTACTGGCCCCGTTGCTCGAAAAACCTCTGGCCTTTCTTTTCTCATCTCATATATAATAGCTGCTATATCAGCCCTTCTTTCTTCCTTGTGCTATACTGAGTTTTCTGTTGATGTTCCTGTTGCTGGTGGCGCTTTCAGTTATATTCGAGTTACCTTTGGTAAGATTTTGACTTGTATACATTGACTGCCGCGTCATTTAAAAGATAACTACGTGTAACTGTGTATAATTTAACTGATACTCCCTCCCTTTCCTTGTGAAGTGAAATGTAAAGGAGCGAGGGAGTATATGCACCGTCAGTGTAATTTATCATGTCACATAAATTGTCAATATTTTGGTTGTTTAGAACAAGTTTATATATTTGTTGTTAATGGATATGTAGGGGAATTTGTGGGATAATTTGCAGGAGAAAATATATTAATGGAATATGTGTTATCAAATGCTGCTGTGTCAAGAAGTTTTACTGAGTATTTGTCATGTGCCTTTGGTATAAATGATCCAAATTCATGGAGAGTTCATGTGTTAGAGTGGGTAAAAGTCCCACATTGGTTGGGGGATGGACTAGTGGTTTGCTTATATGGACTTGGGTAATCCTCACCTCTTGAGCTAGCTTTTGAGGTTGAGTTAGGCCCGAGGTCCATTCTTGTCACGGTATCAGAGCCAGGTCCATTCCCGTTTTGGGCTCCCGATCCACGTGCCAGTGCCAGTTGGTCCTGGGTGTGAGGGGGTGGTTAGAGTGGGTAAAAGTTCCACATTGGTTGGGGAATGGACTAGTGGTTTGCTTATATGGACTTGGGTAATCCTCTCCTCCTGAGCTAGCTTTTGAGGTTGAGTTAGGCGCAAGGTCCATTCTTGACATCATGTACATGGTTTAATGCAAGGTTACAACAACAGTGGAATTAATCACCAGACCCATTGAAAACTGTCGGTAACCACCCACCACTCCATCGACAAAATAAAATTACACTCCCATATTCTTCTTTCTTTTATTCTCTTATTATATAAGCCAACAACACAAACACTAATAAATTGTACCTAAAGCAATCTAAATGGTACTTTCTCGTCTTTGTGGAAACACGTGGCAACATTATTGTTAAGCACGTATGCTATAAAAGTGAACAAAATATAACTATGCTCTCCTCCGCTTCACAACTTATCAGCCGACTCGATCTTTCCCCAAAGAATGTCAGCGAAGATTCTGCAAAGGACTGGATGAATTCCATTTAAAGGTGAGGGTTAAATCCCGAACTCTTCAATATAGTATTTTTGATTCTTTTTTCCTTAAGAGACTATTGATCTAGAAATACTAAGTCATACTCGGCAACTGATGTATGGAGGAGCTAACAAGAGAAGTACGAAGTATGAACCTATACCAAAAAATTGTACCATTTGCAGTACAAACTAACAAGGGAAGTGGTTGTCATTATTTTGCGGTGTATGAAACAGAGACTTTCGGTTTGTACTTTTCTGTCATTTTGCCTTCCTAATTTTGGATGTTTTCTTGGCTTTTCTTTGAATGCATTATACAGAAATTGGTTGTGCCATGTTTTTTGGCAGAGTCTGTATGTGGACATAAATGAATTAAGATAGAGTAGGAAGGTGGAGTTTAGATAATTAGATACGTCTTGCTACATTCACGTTGAGGTCCAAAATCAAGAATGCTCCATTTTGGGGGGATCTTTATCTTTATTTTTTATAATTTTTTTTTGTGTTTTTGTTGGCTGGAATGGCTATTTGGATGTATCCCTTTACTGGTGGTTTATTGATTGTCTTTATTACAATGAACTTGCAGGAAACTTCGTCAGCTCAATATATATTGCAACAGTATACTATAGCCTCTGGAGGTCAGAAACTTCAGAACATTATGTATAATGCATATGCAATGGGAAAGGTGAGGATGCTGGCATCAGATATTGAGATGGTTTGAAATATTTGGCGTTCGATTCATGTTTTGGATCTCTCTATGGATTTTATCTATTTCTCCAAGCTTAATTTTTTTCCTGTTTCTCCGTCTAGGTGTCTCGTGACCTTTATCACCTTATGAATTAATGATGAATAATTTTTTTTTCCCTTGCATTTCTTATCGGCTAATGTCGAATTGATCTCATGTGCAAGAGATACTTTGTTGGTCATAGATAAGATAAACAGATTTTTGACACATAATCAAGTTCTCTTTTTTATGTATCATCAAAGCTTAGCAAATTATAGAAGCTGATTTGGAAGCAAATTTGCAAGAAGGGTCCTACGAGAATGTTAACGGGATGGAGGTATGGTGTTGTGGATAGGCTGTTGTTGCTAACTGTCCATAAAGATGTGTCTATCTTTGGTAGAATATTTATTTCCAAATCCAAGAAAAGTGAGTGTTATGTGACTGAGAATTTGTTTGAAGAGAAGTATAAAGGGACTTATAAAAAGACTGGACGGAGAATTTGTCATTGGTTTCCAAGACCCACACTATCTTATAATAGTTATAACTAAGTTGAGGAAGTAGCAAACACAGAAATCATCAGTGATATGGATAGGCATTTCCAAGGGAATATGTAACACCCCGCAAGAGTCGTGCATGTATTAGCTCCTAGTAGAATGCTCTTAGAGTTAAAGACTAGATTTTTTTTTAAAGTGTCAAAAGGGACTTAGTCTCATTCTTTGACTTCCAAAGTGAGTAAAGTTTAAACCATATATATAATTTCCCTAATTTCGACTTTTCATCACATGAAAAATTTGATAAGCTTTCCGCCAATTTAAGATTCGCCCAAATCCGATACCCGAGCAAGAAATTATGGCTAATTTAAGTCCTAGTCGTAAAACACCATCATTTTGGTTCTTGGCGCGTCGCGGAGGGGTTCTATTTAACAATTGTCAAATTCCAGTAGCCTAGCACGATTGTTGCGCGTTGCGCTGAAGTTTCAGGTCCCAACCAGTGGGACAACGCGATGGCTCCGCGTCGCGGTGACCCTAAAAATCCCATTCGTCAATTTCTAGTGAACTACTGTGATTGTGGCGCATGGTGGCCCATAAAATCGGATTCCAGTTATATTTTATTTCGTCTCATTAAGGGTATATTAGGTATTTTCGACCACCCCGCTTATCAGCTTAAACACGGGATTATACTCTCAAGTGACCACATTATTCATAGTTTCTTCAAAAATTCACAAGAAACTCTCTCTAGGGTTTCAAACTAAAAACCCAAATAACTCAAGATTTAACCGTGGGCTTTCAAGATTGATTGAAGATTTGGAATCCCCAAATCGTAGGCTTCAAGAATCATCCACTAAATTCCTAAATTGAGGTACGTGGGGTTTTCCTAAAAATTTATGGGCAAAGAAACATTCTTTAATTCATGCTAAAGATTTAAAAATCGTGATTTTCCGAAAAGAGTTTGAATTTTACCATTTCTAGCATATTTTAGAAGCTTTAATTAATATTGTTTGGTCTTTAGGCCTTTCCCCGAAGTGATTTGAAATCTTATGTATATGTATGTATGTGTTTTAATGTGATGTTTGAATTGAGAGCATGACTCACATGAAATTCCTCTTTTGAAATGATTTATCCCATTTTTCATATGATATGGCTTGTTTTGAAATGCATCTTGAAAAGCATGATACGAAATGTATTGATTTATACTATGACATGAATATGAATTTTGAATCAAAAGAGGGGTTTTTTTGTATTGATAAATATTGAATATAAATATCTAAGGGAAAGAGTTGCATGGTTTGACAAAGATTTCAGGACCACCACATTGTTATTGAAAGAATGATAATCCTTGTATAGTTTTGACTTGTGCTTTTGGAACATGAAATCTATTATACTAATTGTATGTTTGGGTGGTCTGAATTGAGTTTTAATGAAAGAATCATGCATGATACAATATGGCTCAGAAATAGGACTTGCAAGTTATGGTGTGACAATACCAACTCAGATAATGCCATGTTAATTCAGAACAGAATACAATGCATGTTTGAAATAAGATTTTCAGATTTTGAAACTAGAATGACGCATGTATCAGAACAGATTAAAATTGGGCATAAAGAGAGCTTAGGTGGTTCCCCGAAGAAAGCATGAGTTCAGACAACTCATTGCCCAAAACCGTGATTTGCCGATCTGGATATATTATTTTACGCTGGCCTAGTGCCTTGTGGCGTATCAGACTCAAACACTCCAACCCTTGCGGCACACTTGGGTTGGGGGCTTCCCCGCCGAGTCAATGACAGATTCCATATAGCCCGTGGGATATCAGACTTGTAGGGGAGTACCACCTAAATCAGAAGTAATACAAAGATCAGAGACTACATTGACAGAAAGGTTTTATGATTATCAAAGATGCCCATATATTTTGGAATTTATATCATATATGATGTTTTATGACTAGCTCACAACTATTTTATTTATATCAAAAGCTTTATTTTGGATTGCTCTGCGTATTAGTACATTTGTATTAACCCCCTACCTTCCAGGTTCTGAGGTACAATCTAGGGGTCCTGATAAGCAGTAGATTTCTTCAGACAGAAGTGCAGAGTTCAGTCGGTGAGCCTTCTATATTTCAGAAGGCCTATTTATTTTCAGACATTTATCGTTAGTCGTGGTTTTAGTCTACTGGGGGCCTTGTCCCAGAATTTTCAGACAGTTGTTATTAGTCATGTAGTAGAGATTTCGCAGACGGTTTTTTTCAGATGTTATTAGAGGGTTTGGGTTTCATTTTTTTTCCATTGTTGAATTTGTATCAAACCTATGACCATGGTTTCATTTCGTTATATTTTTCCGTATTTTCTTATTGAGTATGAATGGTGTATATGATTACAAGTTAAAAGGGCTCTCGGGCTTATATGGTTTGGGATGTCCATCACGGCCAGGGCCTGGGTTCAGGTCGTGACAAACTTGGTATCAGAGCACGGTTAATGGTCCCAGGGTGTCTGCGAAATCGCGTTGGGTAGAATCTTATTTATGGGTGTGTAGCGCGCCACACTTATAAGTAGGTGACTACTAGGCATTTAGGAATGTTTCCCTTCTTTGTGGTTTATTTCGTGCTTCAGAGTCTAAATTGTTCCCTAATCAATGATCTTTTGTGTTTCAGAAAAACAGTCATGCCTCCCCGTCGTACTATCGATCAGAATGCACAAACAGATGAGGTCTGTCCCACTCATGGGATGAGGACCCAAAACAGAGCCTCAATTTCGGAGATTTATGCTACTCCGGGAGTCCTACCTACTTAGACCATCCTACACAGGGCACCCAGAGCTCTCTGGACGGGGACTAACTGCACTCAGCTTCGCTAGAGAGAGGTATCTAATACAGAATTCAGACAATCTATTTACATACTTGCATAGTTGGTAACCACACAGACTTAACGGTATGGAGATATTGGGTCTACATCTATTACGTCTGAGGCTACAAGGGTGGGCCAGTTCATGAGGATGAACCCACCCAAGTTTCTGGTACCAAGGTAGAAGAGGATCCACAGGAGTTTGTGGACGAGATGGAGAAGATCTTTAAGGTGATGCATGTAGATGAGGTAGACGGGGTGAGTTAGCAGTTTACCAGTTGAAGGATGTAGCGAACCAATGGTATAACGAATGGGAGGATTCTAAGGGTGAGAGTGCTGAGACCACGGTATGGGGCGAGTTCATGGAAGCCTTCCTTGACCGGTTCTTTCCTCTTGAGTTGAGGGAGGCCAAAGCTGAGGAGTTTATGAACCTTAAGCAAGGAAAGATGAGTGTTAAAGAGTACACTTTGAAGTTCAACCAGCTGGCTCGTTATGCTCCAGAAATGGCTGGTAATATGAGAGCCCAAATGAGAAAATTTGCATCCGGCCTTTCGGATGACTTAGTGCTTGAATGTAAGGGAGATATGCTGAACAGGGACATGGACTTCTCTAGGTTGTCAGTGCATATGCAGCAGGTAGAGGAGTAGAAGAATAGAATAGCAAAATCTAGGGAGAAGGACAGGCAAGCAAAGAGAGCCAAAACAACGGATCAGAACCACAGTTAGCCACAGAGTGGTAATTGGGGAAATAGATGGCAGAAGAAGAAGAATTGGGGTAATGCACAGTCCGCAGCCAGCGCCCCAGTGCCCAGACCTCCAGTAGACCGATGACCTCAGAGTTTCCAAACTAATCATAGATCCAGAGCTCAGGATACCCAGTCATAGGGCAGTGTAGCTCAGTAACATCGTATGTTTCCGCAGTGTGAGACCTGCGGTAGGCATCATCCAGGGAGGTGTCAGTTGGGTTCACTGGTACGCTATTCATGTGGTCAGTAGGCTCACTTCCAGAGAGATTGTCCTTCGGCTAGAAGGAGTGTTGGTGGTGCCAAAACTCAGGCAAACTCTTTTGCACCACTACTGCCTCAAAAGGGTGCCACCTCAGCTGCCGGGAGTGGGCGCAACTGGCTATATGCTTTGTCTAACCGCCAGGAGGCGAAAGCCTCGCCAGATGTAGTCACTGGTACGTTACAAATTTTTTTCCGTGATGCTTATGTGTTACTTGATCCCGGATCTACCCTGTCTTATGTGTCCCCTTATGTGGTTGTCGGTTTTGGGTTTGAGCCCGATGTAATTTTGGAACCTTTCTCTGTTTCCACTCTGGTGGGCGATTCCATTGTGGCTAGGAGGGTGTATAGAAATTGTGTGAAGACTATTTGTGGCTGGGATACTGTGGCAGACCTCATAGACCTAGACATGATTGATTTTGATGCTATTCTAGGGATGGACTGGCTTCATTGTGCTATGCCACACTAAATTGTAGAACCCGAAGAGTCACTTTTTCTTTCCCGAACAAACCAGTAGTAGAGTGGGAGGAGCATTGTTTAGCACCTAAAGGGCACTTTATGTCTTAACTCAGAGCCCGTAAACTCATTTCTAAGGGCTATTTATATCATCTTATTCGGGTTAAAAATTCGAGTACCGAAAGCCCTTTTCTTCGTCCGTCCCTATGGTGAATGAATTCCCAGAAGTTTTTCCAGATGATCTCTCAGGAATACCACTTGATAGGGAGATAGATTTTGGTATTGATTTGTTGCTAGACACCCGTCCCATTTCTATTCCGCCATATAGAATGGCTCCTGCAGAACTGAAAGAGTTGAAAGAACAGCTAGCAGATCTTCTAGACAAAGGTTTCATCCGTCCTAGTGTTTCTCCCTGGGGTGCATCTGTACTCTTCGTGAGAAAGAAAGATGGTTCCCTGCGTATGTGCATAGATTACCGCCAATTGAATAAGGTCACTGTTAAAAATAACTATCCTCTTCCTAGAATTGATGACCTTTTTTACCAGCTTCAGGGTGCTAAATATTTTTCAAAGATAGACCTTCGTTCGGGATACCATTAGTTGAAGGTTAGAGAGTCAGATATTCCCAAAACAGCCTTCCGAACCAGATATGGTCATTATGAATTCTTAGTCATGTCCTTTGGGTTGACTAACGTCCCTGCAGCTTTCATGGATCTGATGAGTAGAGTGTTCCGTCAGTTTCTAGACCTGTTTGTGATAGTTTTCATTGACGATATTCTGATTTATTCCAAGAGTGAGGAGGACCATGCCAATCACCTCTGAATCATCCTTCAGACTCTTAAAGATCACAAGTTGTATGCAAAGTTTTCCAAGTGTGAAGTCTGGCTTAATGTTATTGCTTTCTTGAGGCATATCGTGTCTAGTGATCGGGTCAAGACTGATCCCCAAAAGGTTAAGGCAGTGAGAAAATGGCCCAGACCCACGACTCCAACCGATATTCGGAGCTTCTTAGGTTTGGCGGGGTATTACAAAAGGTTCGTAGAGAGTTTCTCTTCTATAGATGCACCACTCACTAAGTTGACGTAGAAAAAGGTGAAGTTTGTGTGGTCTGACTCCTGTGAGAATAGTTTTGAGAAGTTAAAAGATAAGTTGACAACTGCTCTTGTTTTGACTCTTTCGAAAGGTATGGAGGGGTTTGTTGTGTACTGTGATGCGTCCCGTGTGGGACTTGGATGTGTACTTATGCAGCACGATAAGGTGGTGGCCTATGCATCTAGGCAGTTGAAGGTGCATGAGCGAAATTACCCCACCCATGACCTGGAGTTAGCGGCTGTAGTGTTTGCGCTTAAAATCTGGCGGCATTATCTCTATGGGGTACATGTTGATATATTTACTGACCACAAAAGTTTACCGTATGTTTTCTCGCAGAAAGAATTAAACCTTAGGCAAAGACGGTGGTTGGAGTTTTTGAAGGATTATGACATGAGCCTGCACTACCATCCGGGCAAGGCAAATGTGGTAGCCGACGCCTCAGCAGGTTACTTATGGGCAGCCTTTCGCATGTTGAAAAGGGGAATAGGGAGATGGTGAAGGATATTCATCGACTTACAAATCTAGAAGTACGACTCTTGGAATCCGAAGATGGGGGGTGGTTGTTCATGAGGTAGCTAAATCTTTCCTTTGTGCAGAAGTTAAAGAGAAGCAGGTTGAAGATCCCATCTTAATGCAGATCAAGAAAGATGTGGGTCATCAAAAGGTGATGTCTTTCGAAATTGGTGGTGATGGAATTTTGAACTTCCGAGGTCCCAAAACCAGTATGATTCTATTTGGGTAATTGTAGACCGGCTGACCAAGTCAACTCATTTTCTACTTGTGAGGACCAACTATTCAGGAGATGATTATGCCAAGCTTTACATTGAGGAAATAGTCCGCTTGCATGGAGCACCTGTATCCATCATATCTGACCGAGGTACGCAATTCTCTTCTCAGTTTTGGAGATCTTTTCAGAGGGGGTTTAGGTACCCAAGTGAATCTGAGTACTGCATTCCACCCTCAAACTGATGGACAAACTGAGCGCACCATTCAGACCCTTGAGGATATGTTGAGGGCCTGCGTGATTGACTTCAAAGGTAGTTGGGTATATCACTTGCCATTGATAGAGTTTGCTTACAATAACAGCTACCATGCCAGTATTAAGATGGATCCATTTGAGGCATTGTATGGGAGAATATGTAGGTCGCCGAAAGGGTGGTATGAAGTTGGTGAGACGCAGTTGTTTGGGCCTAATCTTGTTCATCAGGAAATGAAGGACATGAAGATTATTAGAGAACGACTTAAGACAGCCCAGAGTAGACAGAAATCCTATGCCGATGTTAGAAGAAGGGAGCTAGAATTTGAAGTTGGTGATTGGGTATTTCTTAAAGTCTCCCCTATGAAGGGAGTTATGCGCTTCGGGAAGAAAGGTAAGCTGAGTCCTCGCTATATAGTGCCATACCAAATTTTAAGAAGGGTAGGTGGGGTTGCGTATGAGTTAGAGTTGCCTGCAGGTTTGGGTTCTGTTCATCCGGTATTTCACATATCCATGTTGAAGAAATGTATTGGAGACCATTCATTAGTGTTGCCTGTAGAGGAGGTCAAAGTGACAGACTTCTTATCCTATGAAGAAGAGCCCGTGGCAATCTTGGATCGCCAAGTTAGGAAATTAAAGAGCAAAGAAATAGCCTCGATTAAAGTGTTGTGGAAAATTAGAAAGTTGAAGAAGCAACTTGGGAATCAAAAGGTGACATGAGAGATAGATACCCAGACTTATTTGATCCGGTGAATAATGAAATGAAAGGTACAATCTTTGTCCTTTTCTTTTATGGCCTTAGTATGCTTGAAATCGTGCTTGTCT
This sequence comes from Capsicum annuum, assembly GCF_002878395.1. NCBI lineage: Eukaryota > Viridiplantae > Streptophyta > Magnoliopsida > Solanales > Solanaceae > Capsicum > Capsicum annuum. The sequence continues at coordinate 155,550,781 of NC_061118.1, forward strand.
GTGTTCCGCGTCATCATTCGGGGAAGAATGATCCTAAGGGGGATAATGTAACACCCCGCAAGAGTCGTGCATGTATTAGCTCCTAGTAGTATGCTCTTAGAGTTAAAGACTAGAATTTTTTTTTTTAAAAGTGTCAAAGGGACTTAGTCTCATTCTTTGACTTCCAAAGTGAGTAAAGTTTAAACCATATCTATAATTTCCCTAATTTTGAATTTTCATCATATGGGAAATTTGATAAGCTTTCCTCCGCTTTAAGATTCGCCTAAATTCGATACCCGGACAAGAAATTATGGTAAATTTAAGTCCTAGTCGTAAAACACCGTCATTTTGGTTCTTGGTGTGTTGCGGAGGGGGTCTATTTAACAATTGTCAAATTCCAGTAGCCTAGCACGATTGTGGCGTGTTGCGCTGAAGTTCCAGGTCCCAACCAGTGGGACAACGCGATGGCTCCGCGTTGCGGTGACCCTAAAAATCCCATTCGTCAATTTCTAGTGAACTACTGTGATTGTGGCGCATGGTGGCCCATAAAATCGGATTCCAGTTATATTTTATTTCGTCTCATTAAGGGTATATTAGGTATTTTCGACCACCCCGCTTATCAGCTTAAACACGGGATTATACTCTCAAGTGACCACATTATTCATAGTTTCTTCAAAAATTCACAAGAAACTCTCTCTAGGGTTTCAAACTAAAAACCCAAATAACTCAAGATTTAACCGTGGGCTTTCAAGATTGATTGAAGATTTGGAATCCCCAAATCGTAGGCTTCAAGAATCATCCACTAAATTCCTAAATTGAGGTACGTGGGGTTTTCCTAAAAATTTATGGGCAAAGAAACATTCTTTAATTCATGCTAAAGATTTAAAAATCGTGATTTTCCGAAAAGAGTTTGAATTTTACCATTTCTAGCATATTTTAGAAGCTTTAATTAATATTGTTTGGTCTTTAGGCCTTTCCCCGAAGTGATTTGAAATCTTATGTATATGTATGTATGTGTTTTAATGTGATGTTTGAATTGAGAGCATGACTCACATGAAATTCCTCTTTTGAAATGATTTATCCCATTTTTCATATGATATGGCTTGTTTTGAAATGCATCTTGAAAAGCATGATACGAAATGTATTGATTTATACTATGACATGAATATGAATTTTGAATCAAAAGAGGGGTTTTTTTGTATTGATAAATATTGAATATAAATATCTAAGGGAAAGAGTTGCATGGTTTGACAAAGATTTCAGGACCACCACATTGTTATTGAAAGAATGATAATCCTTGTATAGTTTTGACTTGTGCTTTTGGAACATGAAATCTGTTATACTAATTGCATGTTTGGGTGGTCTGAATTGAGTTTTAATGAAAGAATCATGCATGATACAATATGGCTCAGAAATAGGATTTGCAAGTCTTGGTGTGACGACACCAACTCAAATAATTCCATGTTAATTCAGAACAGAATAGAATGCATGTTTGAAATCAGATTTTCAGATTTTGAAATTAGAATGACGCATGTATCAGAACAGACTGAAATTGGGCATAAAGAGAGCTTAGGTGGTTTCTCGAAGAAGACGCGAGTTCAGACAACTCATTGCCTAAAACCATGATTTGTCGATCCGGGTATATTATTTTACGCTGGCCTAGTGCCCTGTGGCGTATCAGACTCAGACACTCCAACCCTTGCGGCACACTTGGGTTGGGGTCTTCCCCGCCGAGTCAATGGCAGATTCCATATAGTCCGTGGGATATCAGACTTGTAGGGAAGTGCCACCTAACTCAAAAGTAATACAAAGATCAGAGACTACATTGACAGAAAGGTTTTATGATTATCAAAGATGCCCATGTGTTTTGAAATTTATATCATATATGATGTTTTATGACTAGCTCTCAACTATTTTATTTATATCAAAAGCTTTATTTTGGATTGCTCTGCGTACCAGTACATTTGTATTGACCCCCTACCTTCCAGGTTCTGAGGTACAATCTAGGGGTCCTGATAAGCAGTAGATTTCTTCAGACAGAAGTGCAAAGTTCAGTCGGTGAGCTTTCTATATTTCAGAAGGCCTATTTATTTTCATACATTTATCGTTAGTCGTGGTTTTGGTCTACTAGGGGCCTTGTCCCAGAATTTTCAGACAATTGTTATTAGTCATGTAGTAGAGATTTCGCAAATGATTTTTTTCAGATGTTATTAGAGGGTTTGGATTTCATTTTTTTTCCCATTGTTCAATGGCGGATTTCATATAGCCCGTGGGATATCAGACTTGTAGGGGAATGCCACCTAACTCAGAAGTAATACAAAGATCAGAGACTGCATTGACAGAAAGGTTTTATGATTATCAAAGATGCCCATGTGTTTTGAAATTTATATCATAGATGATGTTTTATGACTAGCTCTCAACTATTTTATTTATATCAAAAGCTTTATTTTGGATTGCTTTGCGTACCAGTACATTTGTATTGACCCCTTACCTTCCAGGTTCTGAGGTACAATCTAGGGGTCCTGATAAGCAGTAGATTTCTTCAGACAGAAGCGCAGAGTTCAGTCGGTGAGCCTTCTATATTTCAGAAGGCCTATTTATTTTCAGACATTTATCGTTAGTCGTGGTTTTGGTCTACTAGGTGCCTTGTCCCAGAATTTTCAGACAATTGTTATTAGTCATGTAGTAGAGACTTCGCAAACGATTTTTTTCAGATGTTATTAGAGGGTTTGGATTTCATTTTTTTTCCCATTGTTCAATTTGTATCAGACCTATGACCATGGTTCCGTTTCGTTATATTTTTCCGCATTTCCTTATTGAGTATGAATGGTGTATATGATTACAAGTTAGAAGGGCCTTCGGGCCTTTATGGTTCGGAATGTCCGTCACGGCCAGGGCCTCGGTTCGGGTCGTGACAAATATTAGTGATATCCCAATTGTTATTTGTACACCTGGAAGACTCACACCGAATCCTAACAAAAGGGAGCGATGTTGTTTACCGGGAGACGACAATAAATTCACTCCTTGATGATTACAGGCCGGTTGAGGGGATCCAAAAGATCAATTGTAACCCTTTTTCGATTTGGTGAAACAACTATGAGTCACACCAGGACTAGGACAGAAGAAGCATGGACTATCTAGGTAGTGGCATTCAATGTTCCAGGCCTATCCGAAGAGTGTTTCATTCCCCCGGCTGAGCTAATATTGTGAAAAAAAGGAATTGGTTGCCACACGTTTTATAGGCTTAATTAACACACATCCAATAACACAACCAGCACAAATATACAGAAAAAGCAAAAACAACACAAGAAGAAGCTACAAAAACCAGATCACGATTGAATATTTAAACATAATTCAACCGTTTCTAGACTAATCGAACACATACCCAACATAACAAACAGCCTAAACATCCCCAAAAAGATAATAACAATAAACAAGAAAATTATATAAGAAGAAAAAGCAATGATACCTTGAGAGATTTTCTTGAAGAATTCTGAATAGATGATAAAAATATTCTTTCTATGAATGAATGATTTGGGGTTATAGAGAGGGTCCTTTTATAGGTACAATAGCCGCCTTGATGACCAAATTTGCTTAATGAAAGTTACGTGGACCATACGTTTTGTAAGTTGACACTTCTACTTACATGTTTGTCATCTATAACCTAAACCCAATAAAAAGAAATATTTTAAATACTTTTTTTGTGAGTGAACACACTTTCGCTATGTCAATTATCACATCAGCTGCCACATCATTTTTATTTTTAAATATAAAAAATATTAAATATTTAAATAAATAAATAAACTCCTCCCACCTCCCCCTTCCTCTCTCTTCCCCATTTTTTTTAAATTGATTTACGTTTCTTCTTCTTCTTTTACTTGTGGTTCTCCCTGCTCTTCTCGTTCTTCTTTTCCTTCATCATTTTCATCTTCCAAGATTCAATCCAAAATTGATTGAATGCCATCAATTTTGGTTCGTTTGTTGCGCTACAGATCAGATTAATTTGACATTAATGGTGGTGTGACCATGGCAGCCTTGAATCCCCAAAAGTTGTTAATGGTGGATTTTGAAAATTTTCTCTTAATGTAGTAGTGGAACTTCATTTGATTTTTTTGAATTTTAAAATTCTTAAGCTTTTTTCTGTGAATTTTGATTGATTTACACGGTTCTGTGAACTGGATTTGAATCTTGATTGAAAAGATTGAAATTTTATATGATTTTGAAACTAGATTTCGAATTTTGTTTGTGAAAGGTTGAAACTTTAGATGATTTTAGAGGTGGGTTTTGAGTCTTGTTTATCAAAAGGTTGAGGCAAAAAAAAAAAGCACTATTTTTTTTCTTTTGTTGCACAATTTCTAATGGTTCTTGAAGCTTTTCGTTCACCTGTTTGTCTATGTTTGAGCTTTGGTTGTTGTTGAAGATGATGATGATATCAGGATTACTCAATTTGAAACAGCTGATGATTAGATTTTTATTATTTGTTTGGAAAAATTGAGAAGTGAGAATCGAAGAAGAAAGATTCTTGTTATTTAATTCTTATTGTTTGTTTGGAAAAATTGAGAAGTGAGAATTGAAAAAGAAAAAAATCCACGTCATTTATTTGTTTGTTTCTTGTTGATTCATCATCTCCGTCTTCTGATTCTTGTTGGTTGTGTTGATTGTGTTGATTTGTTTGGAAAAAAATTGCTCAAAGTTCTATTCGATTGTGTTGATTTGTTTGTTTTTATGTTGTGAATTGTTGTACTTTACGCTTGAGAAGTTGCACTTAGCAATTGCAATCGTGATTTTACAATTGTCATGGCAGCCGGTGGAGGTAGGGGATTGGTGAACGGCAGTGGGGTGGGGTGGGGGTGCTGGACGGGGAGGGATCTTTTTTATTTTTATTTTTGAAAATTTATTATTTTTTAATTTTTAAAAATATATTTAAATTTTAAAAGTTGTAGTTGGAGGATTTTTTATTTTTTTAAATTATTTTAACATAAAATTGACCAAAAATTGACCTCCACTCGCACCTCAGGCGAGTGACTACACTTTCCTTGTCTCAGTCAGCCATTTAATGCCACATAGGTAAAGTCAAAGGTTAAAGAATTTAAAATATAATTTTTTAGTGGGTTCAAAGTTCAGATGACAAATATGTAAATAAAAGTGTCCAACTTATACAACCGACCTAGTATTGAGCCATTTGCCATAATTGTATGACACGTTTACTTTTTTTGCTTTGAATGAATGGAGAATTATTAGGTGCCTTTTGTATGGCAACTTCCTCTACATTGCTATAGTCAATTTCAGTCCAACTAGGCAACTTGGAACAAAATTAAAAGAGAAAATGTTATCTTTTTCCACTTCAACTATAAGATTGAGACACACCGAACTTCAAGAGAGTCCTATTACTTCTGGACTAATTAAAATTATATTTTTAATAATTTAGTGTCTACGTGACACATACTTGTGTGTCACGTAGGCACTAAGGTTATCAAAAATACGATTTTAATTAATGCAGAGGATAATAGAAAGTTCAGGTGTGTCTCAAACTTTTTCGCGTATAGTTCAAGGTGGAAATAGAATTTTTTCCCAAAGTAAAATCAAGTAAAGTTGTTGACATAATTCTTTTTTAACATGACGAAACTTAATTTCCATACAGAAGGGAAGCAATTTTGTGATCAAGGTGTGCTTCGTGGTCTTCAAGTCGACCTTTGATTGCATCATTTTCCCATCGGATTAAGTTGAACCTGCCATCTACTCGCCATGGGTGCTGTGGAGTTCTCCAAGTAGGTCTGTCCCCGACGTATGCCCTCAGCAGTGCTATATCGTCACTTGACGCTTCCAGTTTCTTGTATATAACAGGTTCAGCTCGTACACAATCAGGGCACCAACTAAGGTTGGTAGAAGGGTCTACATCAGCGAGGAGTAGGATGAAATTGGCTTTGTTTTTGGGCGACTCTGCTCTGAACTTTTCGAAAACTCCATCAAAAGTTGCTAAGGTTGCGTCCAATACCTTCAACGGCATTCTTACAGCAGCAGACTATCACGCCTTTTTCTGAGCCGAAACTCACAACCAACAAAACAGACAACACAAAATTAAAGAAAATCGAATTAAGTGCATGTATAAAACATTGAAACAAAACCAATGATTTGTTTGGTCTGGTGTCAAATAAGCAAAAAATTCAACTTCTTTCCATATACAAAATATTGAAACTGGATCAAGATTACGTTTTTAACTTTCCGATTCTAAACATCAGACCAAACAAAACAGATTGAAAAAAAATACCAAACATTCAACTTGGTGCACATACAAAACATTGAAACAAATTCAAGATTGAGTTATTAAAACATTCATACAACCAAAATGAGCACACAAATCCTAACGCGGCTTATACAAAAGGCAAGGCAGCTCGGTGCACAAAGTATCCGGGGTTAGTAGGGTCCAGGGAAGTACCCCAAAAAGGAGTGTGATGTAGTCAGTCTAGTCCTAACGCAACCACTAGCGGCTCCTTCCAGAGATTGCAGGTCACAAAGACAACTTTACCGTTGCTCCAAAGCAACCCTTAATGGCATATAGAAAGCAATAAATGAAATCAAGATTGAGTTTTAAAACTAGATTTAGAAGGCTTTTCAGATTCGAAACAAAGACCCCAAAAATTGAAGTTGGTACATATACAAAATGTTGAAACGAAACAGATAACAGAATTACAGAAAATTAAACGAAGAAACATCCATCCAACCAAAATAAGCACACAAATCCAACACAGCATTTACAAAAGGCACGACAGCCCGATGCACAAAATATCCCGCATAGGCAGGTTCCAAGGAAGGATCCCAAGGAATGTGATTTAGACAGTATTTTAATGCAATCACTAGTGGCTGCTTCCTCCCAGCTCAAACCCATGGCCCATAGATCACACGAAGACAACTTTTCGCATATACAAAAACTATAAAACAGGTAGCACAAAATACAGAAAACTGTACTTGGTGCATATACAAAACATTGAAACAAAATCAAGATTTGAGTCTCTATAACATAATTAGAGGGTCTTTCTGATCTCTAAACGCAGACCCACAAAACGGATAACTGAACTTAAAGAAAATGAAAGGAAGTTTCATACAACCAAAATAAGAAATAAAATCCCACACAGCATATACAACAGACAGGCAGCCTGATGCACAAAGTATCCCGCTTTACAGGATTCCAGAAAGGGGACAGTCTAACAAAAGCTTACATTGCTCGAACTCTTCAAAAATGTTAGACTAATGCATGTCGGATCCTCTAAAAGTAGTATATTTTTGGATACTTTTGGAGGATCCGACACGAGTAAAGCAACATTTTTGGAGAGTCCGAGCAACATAGATAAAAGCATTCATGGTTGCTTCCACAACGACTTAGGGACTCACTATTAAGTCATGAAAAGACAACTTTACCATTGCTACGAGGCTCACCTTCACAGCATATACAATAGCTATAAGCAAATCAAGATTTAAGTTTTTAATAACATAATTAGAGGGTCTTTTTGAACTCTAAACACAGACCTACAAAACAGATTAACAGAAAACTAAAGGAAGAAAGTACATACAACCAAAATAAACAATCAAATCCAACACAACATATACAACAGACAGGCATCCCAATGCAAAAAAAAATCCCTCTTTTAGCAGGATTCAGTAAAGGGGACGGTCTAACACAAGCCTATGTCGCTCAAACTCTTCAAAAATATTAGACTAGTACATGTCGGATCCTCCAAAATTAGTATATTTTTCGGATGATCCGACACAGGTGCGGCAACACAGGATTCAGTAAAGGGAACAGTCTAAGAAAAGCTTATGTTGCTCGAACTCTTCAAAAATGTTGAGGGGGCATGTCGGATCCTCTAAAAAATACTTTTGGAGGATCCGACATAAGTGCGGCAACACAGGATTCAGTAAAGGAAACAGTCTAACAAAAGCTTATGTCGCTCGAACTCTTCAAAAATGTTGACGGGAGCATGTCGGATCCTCCAAAAGTAGTATATTTTCGGAAGAATCCGACACAGGTTCGGCAATATTTTTTGGATAGTCCGAGCAACATAGATAAAAGCATTAGTGGTTGCTTCCACAACGACTTAGGGACTTACTATTAAGTCACAAAAAGACAACTTTACCATTACTACAAGACTCACCTTCAAGCAAATCAAGATTAAGTTTTTAACTTCAAGATTTATAAACACATACCTAATATTTTTTTGTAGGATCCGACACGGGTTCAGCAACATTTTTTGGAGAGTCCGAGGAAACATAGATAAAAGCATTAGTGGTTGCTTCCACAACGACTTAGGGACTTACTATTAAGTCACGAAAAACAACTTTACCGTTATTACAAGACTCACCTTAAGCAAATCAAGATTAAGTTTTTAACTTTAAGATTTATAAACACATACCTAATATTTTTTGGAGGATCCGATACAGGTTCGGTAACATTTTTTGGAGAGTCCGAGCAACATAGATAAAAGCATTAGTGGTTGCTTCCGCGACGACTTAGAGACTTACTATTAAGTCACAAAAAGACAACTTTACCGTTACTACAACCAAAAATAAGCAATCAAATCCAACATATACAACAGACAAGCAGCCCAATGCACAAAATATCCCTCTTTAGCAAGATTCAGTAAAGGGGACAGCCCACCAAAAGCTTACGTTGCTCGAACTCTTCAAAAATATCAGACTAGTGCATGTCGGATCCTCCAAAAGTAGTATATTGCACCCAAATATACTACATTTGGAGGATCCGACACAGGCGCGGCAACACAGGATTCAGTAAAAGGAACAGTCTAAAAAAAAGCTTATGTTGCTCGAACTCTTCAAAAACGGGTGCATGTGGGATCCTCCAATTTGGAGGATCCGACACAGGTGCGGCAACACAGGATTCAGTAAAAGGAAGAGTCATAAAAAAGCTTATGTTGCTCTAACACTTCAAAAATGTTGACGGTTGTATGCCAGATCCTCCAAAAGTATGTATATTTTTTAGAGAATCCGACACAGGTGCGGCAACATAAGATTTCAGTAAAGGGAACAGTCTTAAAAAAGCTTACGTCACTTGAACTCTTCAAAAATATTATACTGCATGTCGGAAACATCCAACACAGGTGTTACAATATTTTTTGGTGAGTCCGAGCAACATAGATAAAAGCATTAGTGGTTTACTACTAAGTCACAAAAAAGACAAGTTTACCGTTACTACAAGACTCACCTTAAGCAAATCAAGATTAAGTTTTTAACTTCAAGATTTATAAACACATACCCAATAAAACAAATAACACAAAATACATAAAAAAAATTAAAATAAAGAAAATTAAGAAAAAGAAAAGCAATAATACCTTTGGGAGGTTTTCTTGGAGAATGTGAGGAGATGATAAAAAAAAGAATCTATTGATGGCTTTTTATCGGTGGGATTGGAGTATAAGGATAAAAGGGTAAAATAGCATGAGGTCGATGGTAAATTTGAGCATGAAATCTTTCATATTTTTAAAAATAAAATTTATATATTTAAAAACTATATAAAAAGTACTATAAATTACAATAATTAAAAATACAAGTTGTGTCGGATCCTCCAAAAATGTCCTACTTTTGAAGAATCCGACATGCACCTAATGACGTTTTTGAAGAGTCCGAGCAACATAGTGTACTAGTACTATTATGAGTTGGCTTATAAGAGTACTAGTACTATTATGAGTTGGCTTATAAGATGACTTTTGATGGCCAGAAGTCAATGACAACAACATACCGAGTATAGTCCAATAAGTAGAATCCGAAGAGGTGTATACTCAGACCTTACCTCTAGCTTCGTGCGACGGAAAATGTGTTTGATAGACCCTTTCAATCGGCAAAATGGAAGCTTTGGCGTGTACCAAAGTAAGACGGTACCTAAAGATCCATAGTGAACTTCGATGGGAGTTTGTCTTGTCCATAATCATGATATCCTAGTGTGACGCGCTTATGAAACCAGAATGAACTTACCAGATGTGCCATCGGGCCAACGGAGCTAAAGAACAGAAGAGAGTAGCAGCATAGTTGTCCACTTTGATGGCGCTTTCAGTACGCAAAATGGAAGCTTTGGCGTGTACCGAAGTAAGATGGTACCTAAAAATCCATAGTGAACTTCGAAGGGAGTTTCTCGTCTATAATCATGATATCCTAGTGTTTTGCGCTTATGAAACCATTATCAACTTACCAGATGCACCATCGGGCCAACGGAGCTAAAGAACAGAAGAGCATAGCAGATTGCAGATATCAACTATGTAAAAACTACACAAGCCATCTAAGAGCTAAAGATCCAAAGTTTGAGATAAATACTTGGTCACTGATTGCAAGTGGTAAAAGCAAGGTAAGGCTGCACACAATAGACCCCGAGCCCTTTCCCGGACCTTGTGCACAGTGGGAGCTTTAGTACAACGAACTGCCCTTTTACTGATTGCAAGGTAAGATCAAACCTTCCCCATCTCATGAACTGATGGAAGTAGGGAAGAATTTGCGCAAGTTCAACATTAAAGGCTAAAACAGCAGAACAGCCATGAACAATAAATTAAGACAGAAGTATGCCACAACATTAAAGATCATCATCAACAAGAGCGTAAAAGATCAAACTTCAAGATCAGTCTTCTCATAGATTGCAAACAAGAAAAAGTTCCAAGGCCAAACAGTTTTAAACCTCAAATCTTTAGCATAATTATTCACTAAAACAGAAACATGAGAGTTCACGAGTAATTCTTGACTCTCTTAAGACACATTACAAGATAAAAAGAAAATAGACTAGTTCATGAACGCAACAAAGCAACAGCAGCAAATGACCCAGACGCCAACAACAGCAGACCCTTTCAGAAACCACCACGGAGACGGAGGACAAGGTGCAAAGTAGACTCCTTTTGGATGTTGTAGTCCGCCAGAGTCCTTCCATCTTCGAGCTGCTTCCCTGCAAAGATCAGCCTCTGCTGGTCTGGGGGAATGCCCTCCTTGTCCTGAATCTTAGTCTTCACATTGTCGATAGTATCAGAACTCTCCACCTCCAAAGTGATGGTCTTCCCAGTCAAGGTCTTCACAAAAATCTGCATACCTCCCCTTAGCCTCAACACAAGATGAAGGGTCGATTCCTTCTGAATATTGTAATCGGCCAGTGTCCGTCCATCTTCCAACTGCTTACCAGCAAAAATCAACCTTTGCTGATCTGGTGGGATGCCCTCTTTGTCCTGAATCTTGGCCTTAACGTTGTCGATTGTGTCGGAGCTTTCCACCTCAAGGGTAATGGTCTTGCCAGTCAAAGTTTTCACGAAGATTTGCATCCCACCGCGAAGACGAAGGACCAAGTGAAGGGTGGACTCCTTCTGGATGTTGTAATCAGCAAGGGTGCGGCCGTCCTCAAGCTGCTTTCCAGCGAAGATCAATCTTTGCTGGTCTGGGGGGATTCCTTCCTTGTCCTGGATCTTGGCCTTGACATTGTCAATGGTGTCGGAGCTTTCAACCTCGAGGGTGATTGTCTTTCCAGTTAAAGTCTTCACGAAAATTTGCATCCCACCACGAAGACGGAGTACCAAATGAAGGGTTGACTCCTTCTGGATGTTGTAATCAGCAAGGGTACGGCCGTCTTCAAGCTGCTTGCCTGCAAAGATCAACCTTTGCTGGTCTGGGGGAATGCCTTCCTTGTCCTGGATCTTAGCCTTAATATTGTCAATGGTGTCAGAGCTTTCAACCTCGAGAGTAATTGTTTTACCAGTGAGGGTTTTGACAAAGATCTGCATCCCACCACGGAGACGCAATACCAAGTGAAGGGTGGATTCCTTCTGGATGTTGTAATCAGCCAGGGTACGGCCATCTTCCAATTGCTTACCAGCAAAAATCAGCCTTTGCTGGTCTGGCGGGATACCCTCCTTGTCCTGAATTTTGGCCTTAACGTTGTCGATGGTGTCGGAGCTTTCCACCTCAAGGGTGACTGTCTTCCCAGTGAGGGTCTTCACAAAGATCTGCATCCCACCACGCAGACGGAGCACCAAGTGAAGGGTGGATTCCTTCTGAATGTTGTAATCGGCTAAAGTACGGCCGTCATCAAGCTGCTTTCCGGCAAAGATCAATCTTTGCTGATCTGGTGGAATTCCTTCCTTGTCCTGGATCTTAGCCTTAACGTTATCAATGGTGTCGGAGCTTTCCACCTCGAGGGTGATGGTCTTTCCGGTCAGGGTTTTCACAAAGATCTGCATCTGTATATACAGAAAACAACCAAAATTAGCACACAAACTCAAACTGGTGGTCAAGAACAGAATTTAAGAGTCTCTTCCGATCCTAGACAGAGACTCAACACAACAGATTGGCACAAAATACAGAAAATCAATCAAATATTTAAACAGATCAACAACCAAAACACAAAAACAAAAACAAGATTGAATATTTAAAACATAATTAAAAGACCCTTATGATTCTAACACAAACCCAACAAAACAAATAGCTCAAAATATACCATACAGCACAAACACTGAAACAAAATCAAGATTGAATATTTAAATCAAAACTAAAACCCCTTTATGATTCTAACACAAACCCAACAACACAAATAGCATAAACACTGAAACAAAATCAAGATCCAATTTTTAGAACACAATTAATAGCCCCTTCTGATTCTAACCGAAACAAATCAAGATCCAATTTTTAAAACAGAACAGCAACCCCTTTATGATTCTAACACAAACCCAACAAGACAAATTGCACAAACACTGAAACAAAGTCAAGATCCCATCTTTTAAAACACAATCAATAGCCCTTTATGATTTTTAAGCCTTGGAAACAGGCTCTGCCATAAATTTGTGCTGGGGCCCTTCCCGAACTTCGTGCAGAGTGGTAGCTTTAGTGCATTGGGCTGCCCTTTTACCCAATAAAATAAACAGAACAAATATACAGAAAAAGCAAAAACAAATAACAAGAAGAAGCTACAAAAATCAGATCAAGATCCAATTTTTAAACATAATTCAAACGTTTTTAGGCTAATTAAACACATACCCAATAACAGAAACAGCATAAATATACTACAAAACCAGATCAAGATCCAATTTTTAAACATAATTAAAACGTTTTTAGACTAATCAAACACATACCCAACATAACAAACAGCCTAAACATCCCCAAAAAAATAATAACAACAAACAAGAAAATTATATAAGAAGAAAAAGCTATCATACCTTGAGAGATTATCTTGAGGAACTCTGAATAGATGATAAAAATATTCTTTTCTATGAATGAATGATTTGCGGTTATAGAGAGGGTCCTTTTATAGGTACAATAGCCACCTTGATGACCAAATTTGCCTAATGAAGTTACCTATAATTGTATGACACGTTTACTTTTTGCTTTGAGTGAACGGAGAATTATTAGGTGCCTTTTGTATGGCAACTTCCTCTACATTGCTATTGTCAATTTCAGTCCAACTAGGCAACTTGGAACAAAATTAGAAGTGAAAATGCTGTCTTTTTTTCAGCTTCACCTGTACGCGAAAAGACTAAGATATACCAAACTTTAAGAGAGTAAAAAGAGCGATTGAAAATCTCGAGAACCTAAACAAAAATACAGAAGTGAGCGCACCCTGAGACTCTCCTCTCTCCCTCATTTTTTAGCCAACACCATCAACCCCATTTTTTATTGGGTTAAATAAAAAATAGATCGGATATTTCCGTGAGCAGTAAGCAGCAGATCTCCCCGCGTGTGAATTCTTTAAAAGCAAAGGGCGGCCTAATTCGACATTGTGTTGTTTACTCTGATCCGGTCGAGGTAATTTTCGTTTACCAGCACGTAGGTCCTATTAAGCTGGACTAATTAAAATCATATTTTTAACAACCTAGTATCTACGTGACACATACATGGCACAACATACCGAAGGGTCCACATAGGCACACGTGTGTGCCACGTAGGCACTAAGTTTTTCAAAAATACACGTGACACATACATGACACAACACACTTAAGGGTCCACGTAGGTGTTGGACGGTAAAATTTTGAGTTGGGAAAATAAATAATCGAGACAAGAAAAATATTGCAACAATTGTTTTATTGATTCCAATAAGTAAGTGTTACAATCTCTATGAATCCTCTGATTCGTCTTTTCAAATATAAATTGAAGGGCTTGAAGTTTGATCTTGAATTTGAGGGACTTGAGGGACTTGATCTTGACTTGTGCTTGAATTCAAGGGTTTTGAAGCTTGTTCTTGAATATTGCGGTCCTGATCTTGAATCTTGATGAACTTGATTTGAATGCTTAAGCTTTTTAGAGAAATTTTTAGAGAAATTGCAACGTTTGATCCACGAGCTTTCTCTTGCTACTTGTTAGAATTCTAGCGGATCCTTTTCTGAATTATGATACCCCTATTTATAATTGTAGGAAATGAAGAGTCGTGATGAATATAAAACTTCCTTTGACCAATCAGATTTAAGTGATGTGACGTCTTTTTATGGACTTTTATTTCATGGACCTGCTGCATCATTTTGACATGTGGCGTGGTTCTACTGGCTCCTTCACTTGACTTGATATGCCACGTTATATGACACGTGACGCTTATTTGGACCTCTAGAATATGACAATATCTTGGGTTTATTAAAGTCTGCTCATCATTTGTAGCCCAAATCAATGGGCTAACCCAATAAAAAATTGGACTTTAATTAAACCCATATATGTTTGGACTTAAATAATTAATCCGATTATATTAATCCGTAATATTTATTTGGGACTAATATATTTTGAATTTAATATAATTCGAATTTTATACGAATTTAAATTTAATAAAATTGAATCACGCACAAATTCCCCTCATTCAAGACTTGTCAAGAAATTTATTTATTTAAACCGAAGACTAATCTTGAATTACCGTCAAATTTAACTTAATATCGGGTCGTGTGCACTTTCAAAGCACATAGGAGTATATGTTTTAAAATTAATCACTAGCTAATGATTATGTTTGCCATTAGGATATCAAAAAAGAAAAAAAAAGAATGCTTGCCATTTATACTTTCCATATTGGGAAAGTCCAAAACCATTGTACATTGTAAACTAATAACGTGAATCAGTAGCCTTACCTTTTCAAATTATGTAAACATAACAACAGATAACGTTAGAATGTGATTAGGATTTTAATTGGTATGCATCGCCTCAACAAGCTGTGTTCGAGCAGAACACAGATTCTTCTACAACCGCCACTCACCTATTATAAATACCCCGTGTTCATTGTTTTGCATCATATTCTAAAGCACTCTCATCAGCAGCAACCTTGTGGTGGATTGGAATCAATCAAGGTATTTCTTTTTCCTTTCCTTGTGGTTTCTTTTTTTCTTCTTTTGTAAGGTTGAAGTAAATAGCAATATGCAACACTCGGCTTAGGGTGCGAGAGTTTAACTTCATCTCCATACACTCTAAGACTGACAAATTTAACAGATGGTGACTTTGCAACAATCGGCTTAGGATGCGAGAGTTTAACTTCGCCTCCGTACATTCTAAGATCGACCAATTTGACTTCAAGATGCTGACTTTATAACAATCGGCTTAGGGTGCGAGAGTTTAACTTTGCCTCCGTACACTCTAAGACCGACCAATTTGACTCCAAGATGGTGGCTTTGCAACAATTGGCTTAGGGTGCGAGAGTTTATCTGTACACTCTAAGACCGACCAATTTGACTTCAAGATGCTGACTTTGCAACAATCGGCTTAGGGTGCGAGAGTTTAACTTTGCCTTCGTATACTCTAAGACCGACCAATTTGACTTCAAGATGCTGACTTTGCAATAATCGGCTTAGGGTGTGAGAGTTTAACTTCGTCTCCCTACACTTTAAGACCGACCAATTTGACTCCAAGATGGTGGCTTTGCAACAAATCCATCAGAATGTCAGCTTAAGGTGCAAAGGGACAAATCTTTTCCACCTTAAGGCATGTAAATTTTTTATATCCTTTTAAGGATAAACACGTAAGAGACCAGCTTAAGGTGCAAAGGGACAAATTTTGTCCACCTTAAGGCATGGAACTTTTGAGATCCTTTTAAGGATAAACCCGCGAGAGGCCAGCTTAAGGTGCAAAGGGACAAATTTTGTCCACCTTAAGGCATGTAACTTTTGAGATCCTTTTAAGGATAAACCCGCGAGAGGCCAGATTAAGGTGCAAAGGGACAAATTTTGTCCACCTTAAGGCATGGAACTTTTGAGATCCTTTTAAGGATACACCCGCGAGAGGCCAGCTTAAGGTGCAAAGGGATAAATTTTGTCCACCTTAAGGCATAGAAATTTTGATATTCTTTTAAGGATAAAACCATGAGAGGCATGTAAATTTTTAGATCCTTCTAGTTGTAGGCTCGGAGAACTTTGGCATTCCAAATTCTATTGAAGGAACTCTTTTTCTTTTCGACGGGTTGCCCCCATTGAGTCACAAATATTTAGAGTAAGTCCAAAATTTAATTATAATAGTTTCATACTTGGTATCCATATGGTAGATACTGCAGGAACATATTTTTTTTTTGACACTCATGCAACTGAACTCAGAATGAAATTTCAAGCGCCTAAGTACCTTAGTAAAGAGGATCAAGTCACAACGTAGTTCTGGGTGAGTGTTTTTTTTTGTGTCCTAACTTTTGCCTAGGCCGCCTCTTTCGAGATTTTCAACCTAGCGGACTTTTATTTTTTAATTTTTTTAGTCGAACACAGTTTATACTCTTGCGGGTCAGGAGTGGACATGCAGTTTATACTAGTGCCTTAAGGAGTGTACATGCAGTTTATACTCGTGCCTTAAGGAGTGTTATCTTCCTTTAGGGATAGTACTTCTTCAAGAACTTGGCGTTGATGGGACTAATCCCCACACCATCTGCATCGACAAGCTTGTAAGCACCATTTGAATATGCCTCTTGTATGACATATGGTCCATCCCACTTCGAGGTGAATTTACCCCCAGACTTATGAGAAGTGATAATAGGTCTCCTTACTGCAAAGACTTGGTCTCCAACTTGGAAGCACCTCAAGTAAACCCTTTTATTGAAAGAACAAGATAGCCGGGCTTGATAGCATTCAAAATTTTGTTGAACCTCCAGCCTCTTCTCATCAAGAGCTTCTAACTCCGCAAGACGCAACTTAGCATTTTTGTTCATTAGTGAGCCCTTTTTGAATAGCCAGTCTCAAAGAAGGTATTTGATGCTTAAGTGGCAGAACTGCTTCAACTCTAAAAGTAAGCGAGTATGGAGTTGCTTGCATTGGTGTACGGTAAGTTGTCCTATACGCCTATAAAGCTTCTTTCATTCTCTCATGCCAGTCTCGTTTGGATTTGGAGACGACTTTCTTCAATAAGTTGCATAAAGTCTTATTGAATGTTTGGGCTAGACCATTGGCGGCAGCATGGTAAATAGAAGACTTGCGCTGCTTGAAGCCAAAGAGATCACAAATCTTATTCATCAGTTTATTATCGAACGATTTGCCATTGTCAGTTATTATATATTGAGGGATTCAAAAGCGGTAGACGATATTCACTCGAATGAAGTTTGCAACATTTTCTTTCTTTACTTCCTTGAGAGCAACAACTTCGGACCATTTTGAGAAGTAATATAATCTATCGCGGCCAAGATGTATAAGTATCCACCAGAAGATTTTGGTAATGAACCAATAACATCCATTCCCCAAGTATTGAATAGCCAAGATGCTACAGTTGGGTGTAGTACTTCTGGAGGTTGATGTATGAAGTTTGCATGGAATTAGCAAGCTTTGCATCTTCTGGCATAGTCCAAGCAACCTTTCACCATCGTTGGTGTAACACCCCGTATTCAAGTACATATATTGGCGTATTCAATACATGTATTGGTCTTATTTATATGGAATTTATTTTATTTTATTTTATTTATACCGGAATTTTCCCGTCGATGGTTCCATACGAAGGTTATTGAATAAGATTTCCAACGATATAAAGATTTCCAAAAACGGATAGGTTTTGGATATAATCGAGCACGTTCGAAACTATAAAACGGTGGCCGAGATATTGGGAATAGTAAATGTGCAGGAAAATTTCCTGCACACAAACTACTGAGGTCAGCCATTTTTTTGGGTCAACTTTGAATGATCATAACTCCCTTAATATAATGAACTGGGAGATATGCGACCTATGAAAAGAAAGATCTTTGAGTTTTCTTTCCAATGCAATTGGTTTCATCCAAATCCGACATCTGAGTAATGAGTTATACTCGTTTTACTTCAGCCTCTCAAAACAGATTTTTAGGGTCAACTTCAAACGATCATAACTCCTTGTACAGGACGAACTGGGTGGCCTACTTTATATTAAATGAAATCCCTTTGAATTATCTTTCCAACGATACCAATTTCACCCAAATCCGATATCGGAGCAAAGAGTTATGGTCGATTTACTTTAGCCTATCAAAACAGTCCACCATGGACAGCTTCGGATTTACTTAAATTTTAAGGGCAATATGGTCATTTTCCATCACCTCATGGACGAAAATTGGTCATTATATAAATATACTTAGCCTCATATCCATCATTTATCATCCAAATTATTGAATAATAAGAAACCCTAGCCTAAGTTCAACTCCAATTATCTCGTGATTCAACCGTAGAAAATCCAAATTGATTCCGTAGTTGTGTTCACCGTCTCGAGGGCTTCGAGAAGCACCCCTTATTTGTGCCAACAGGACTTCGAAATCAAAAGGTCCATTTTATGGTAAGGATGTAAATTATGTTGGTGTTATTTATATGGATATGTATATATATATGCATGTGAGCATAAGAAGTATGTTATTTGATTGTTGTTGAAAGATGATTGGAAATGATGTTGGATTATTCTTGTGCATAGTTGGATTATGTCGAATTGTGAAGGGATTTGGTATGATGATGTGGTATTGAAATGATGATTATATATATATATATATATACACATAAACCAATTGTTCAAGTTGGTTTTTGGAATGCTTTGCAAATATTGGTTGTATGGAATTATGGAAGAGAATTGTGGTGTTGGGTTGCTAATACTAGATGCCAAACATTTCATTGTAGATAAGTGATTTGTAAAGGCGGGAAGTTGTGTTGAATTGGTATCCGAATCTACAACGAGGTATGTAAAGCATACTCTAACGATGTTCTTTGGCATGAAAACACCAATGTTCTATCAAGTAAGATTCCGAGATTGTCCAAAAACATGTATTGTTCTACATTACCAACGAAGTTGTTTCCATTCTATAAAGTGTCAAAATGTTTCATTGATATACCGAAAGGCTCCTATTCCATTTTTGTGATATTGATGATTCCGAAACATATTGTTGATGTACCAATGAGTCTTTATTACATCGTTATTATATAGAAAGTCTATTACTTGGTTCCTATTGATGTATCATTATTCCAAAGGTACTATATTGGCATGAACACTAATGTAATAATCTCAAAAGCTTTTGAACTAAGTTATTGGAAAGATCTCTTATGTGTGTTACTTGATATACGTGTGGGTGGTAGCTTAGGGGATTAAGCCTAGCATGGGCCGATCCCGATATTTGATATGATTACAGTTGATATGTACTGGGAGCAGCCTAATGGTCACAGTACGATACAGTATTGATTATTGTTAGGTGGTTGGAGGTTCGGGAGGAGGAGGTAATGGCGAATGATAATTGTAAAGAATGAAATGAACGAATGTATACCATTCCACAAATGTGTTTGAATTCAAGAACCCAATTCAGATTAATGATAAGATAATGTACATGATCCTAAAAGTGTTTATGAAGTGTGGTTCACTTCTATTATGATTTATTCACTTGCGTCTGATTTTCTTGATCCCCCATACCACATATGATTATTTACAGCTTTACATACTCAGTACATATTTCGTACTGACGTCCCTCACGGGGGACCTGCATTTCATGCTGCAGGCACAGGTGCTTCAGCTCATTCACAGCATAGATAGGAGCCAGGTCATACAACTATTGTTGGTGAGCTCCAGTTTGCTTCGGAGCTTTCCGAGTCGATCCCTTATATTTTGTTATTTTACAGGAGTCATGTGTGGGCGGGGGTTTGTCCCGACCCTAGTTATGTCATGTATATCCTAGAGGCTTTGTAGACATAAAGAAGGGTAAAGTCATGGAAGTTTATATAGTGATGTTATATTTGTATATGTGGTGCCCCGACGGCCAAGTATTATATATATATATATATTTGTGCGTGTTGTGCTGATACAGGTAATTAGACCCTTCTATATGCAATAAAGTGCTGTCCAAATTTTTGGTGACATGTAAGTGAAAGTACAGGTATTTGAACGGGTTCTCCCGGGCCTTCTCGGCTTCGGGTGCCAGTCCGGCCCGATGGGATTTTGGGGCGTGACAGTTGGCCAATAATATCCCATCCTTTTAATGTGAAAATGAAGCTTCGGTCCAGACTGATGCGATCCACAAACTCCTGAGTGCGCTTCTTGCAAAGCTTGAATGGCTTCTTCCTCTCCCAAACACCGTAAGAGTACTCCTTCAAATGATCTTTGGTACAGTGTGTATTTATGATAAAAGAAGCGAAGTGCACGATAATGGATGTCGGTCCTTCTCCTTGGGTCTTCTGAAAGTATCCCATAACACAAGAAGTCAATGATAGGTTGTCGTCAATCCTCCTTTACAGCTTCGGACACAGCGACGAGGTATTCAACCTTGCCTTTTATGTCCTCATCATCATTTGACGGCGGTACTACCTATTCTTAGCGGATAGTAAATCGTGTCTGATTCGAAAGAGTTAGAGTTGAAGCCAAAGCAGCTAGAGCATCAGCTTGCTTATTTTCTTTTCTTGGCACATGCTGGAGGGTTACTTATCCAATCCATCCCATCAACTTCTGTTCATAATCATGATATGGTCTTAACTCAGGCTTCCAGACTTCATAGCTTCCCAAAAGTTACTTGATCACCAATTGGGAGTCACTAAAAACTTGTAACTGTAGTTGTTTCACGTCGACAGCCATCTCAAGTCCGAGTATGAGCACTTCATATTTATCAACATTATTGAAGCAACGATTTATTAGGGTAAAAGAGTATGGGATGACCTTTTCTTATGGAGTGACGAACACCACACCGGTACCAGCTCCATCTCGATGTGTGGCACCATCAAAGTACATCTTCCATGGGGGTCTAGCTTCAATGACCATTGCATCTTCATCAGGAAGTTCATCGCTCAGTTCCCAATCATCAGGTATCGGGTAGTCTGCTAAGAAGTCAGTCAATGCTTGTTCCTTTACAGCCTTTTGGGGAATGTACACAATCTCAAACTACTGAAATTAAAGGTACCATCTTGCAATTCGATCACTAAGGACTTGTTTCAACATTACAAACTTAATGGGATTTGCCCTAGACACAAGACGACAACATGACCTTGAAAGTAGTGTTTCATCTTTTGAATTGAGAAGGCCAATGCCAAACATAACTTTTCAATTGGAGAATACTTTAGCTCATTCGGCATCATTATTCTGCTCAATAGTAAAGAGAGTTTTCTTTACCTTCACTTTTTTCCTGAGCCAGTAGTGCTCCAACTAACCTCTCTTGTGCCGTGATGTAGAGTATCAATGGTTTCTCAGGTATGGGTGCCGCAAGAACTGGTGGCTTCATTAAGTATGATTTGATACTCTCAAAGGCATTACTACAAGCTTGGTCCCATTCGAAGGGAGTGCCAATGGTTTCCCAAGTATGGGTGCCGCAAGAACTGGTGGCTTCATTAAGTATGATTTGATAATCTCAAAGGCATTACTACAAACTTGGTCCCATTTGAAGGGAGTGTCCTTCTTCATGAGATGACTAAATGGTTGACATTTTTCGGCTAGGTTTGACATAAACCTCCTTAAATATGCTAGCCTTCCTTGAAGGCTTTTTAACTCATGAATATTTCGAGGCTCGGGCATCTTCAAAATCGCATCAACCTTGTCTTGATCAATTTCAATTCCTCGGTGTCGCACAATGAAGCCAAGAAACTTTTCAGAAGTAACTCCAAAGGCACACTTTAATGGATTCATCCTAAGTTGATATCTTCGAAGTAACTCGAATACCATTCTTAGGTCTTTTAAGTGGTCGTATCTCTTTCTTGACTTCATCACTAGATCATCCACATAGCATTCAACATTTTTATGGAACAGACCATCAAAGATATTCTGCATATCCCTTTGATAAGTGGCACCAGCGTTCTTCAAACCAAAAGGCATCACTTTGTAGCAATAAATACCTTTAGACGTACGAAATGCAATGAGTTCTTCATTCTTTGGTGCCATACGAATTTGGTTATAGTCGGATGAACCATCCGTGAAGGACATTACCTCATAACCAGTGGTGGCATTAATCATCAACTCTGGTATGGGGATCGAAAAGTCATCCTTAAGGCAGGCGTTGTTGAGATCCTAAAAGTTGACACAAACTCGAATTTGGCCATTCTTCTTCCGTACTGGAACAATACTTGAAATCCATGTGGGATATTTGACTTCACGAATAAAGTCCGCTTCAATGAGTTTGTTAACTTCATTTTTAATCAAATGAACCAACTCCGGCCTAAAGCGTCTTTGGGCTTGCTTAACAGGACGGGCACCATTCTTGACCGCCAACTAATGGACCGCTACTTTTGGATCTGAACCATTCATTTCCTTATATCTCCAAGCGAAGACATCCATATATTCTTTGAGTATGTCCATATAAGCGATTTACTCCTCCATTTCTAGAAACGTGCTCAAGTAAGTTGGTCTTGGGTCTTCATCGGTTCAAAGATTAACTTCCTTCAAGGAATCTATTGTGGCCTTTACTCCTTCTTTAAGTTGCGATGGAGCATCTCCAGCATCTTCTTCCTCTTGAGGATCATCGTCGTTGGCGGATATATGATAACACCAAAAGGCATCTTCTATCTCTTCATCAACCTTCATTTGAGATGGTAAATCTTTCTCGTTCTGGATTGTAATATGATATGACGAGCCAACACTCTCTTTATCTTCTTTGCGTTGCTTGGTATAAACCACAGTATGCGCCTTTACTTTTAGCACCTCATTGCATGAAACTACCAGTTCTGTCTGTCGCTTCATTCTAGAAGGAATCAAACTTTGGAAATTTTATTTTTTTAAGTGAAGAGTGCATCATCATGTTTTGATGACTCCTCTTACACTTGTTGCTTTTACTCTTATTTAGAGGTCCTAACCTTTCGAACACAAAAGTTCTTGCAGTTGATTCTCCAAGTCGATCAAAGATAGAAACCCTTTTGTTGGATGCAGTAGACTCTTCTTCTACACTGATGTAGTTTCTAACCGCCCTTCTTATGGAGATGCGAATTGGAGGTGGCTGCGTATATCCTAGGCCTTTACGTGTCTGTCTGGTCGTACCTTCCGACGGAAGTTTGCCCAACCTTGATGGCTCATTTGGATTGTATCCAGCCTTTATAAATAGCTTGTATGCATTTAGATCGAAGCCATCCTTCGTACGTTTCGTAGGGAATGTCATATCTTGTGGCAGATTTTGAGCCACAGACTCTTCAAAAAGTCTGAAGAATGGATTTATTGCATCAATCTTCCCGATAGGTAAAGTTAGCCCCTTTAGCACATTTTCTTGGGAATCCGATAGGTGATCTTTCTCTTTCCTTACCTTCGGTACGTAACGAAAAATAGGAGTTGCCTTCTTTTTTGTAGAAGCGACACTTTCTTTATTTGAAGTGGAGAGAGGCTTCTTGGTGGAGACTTTTTCGACAGTCACCACGACCTTCTTAGATGCAAGATCGTCACACTTGGTCTTAGTGATATCTTCAACCCTTTTCTCATCCACAACATATTTTTTTAAGTAGAGATTTGCATCGGCAAAATGTGACTCAGCTTCAGTGAATGGCTTATCATCGGTAACTATCTTTCTTTCCACTCCGTCTTTGAGGTACTTCAAGCATTGATAGTAAGAAGATGAGATAATTTTGTTCCCGTGCACCCAAGGCCTACCAAGCAATATATTGTATGAATTTTTAGCATCGATCACATGCATCAATGGGTTTGATTGAAAATCATCCATACGAATCCCCAACTTGATACATCCCATTGCCCTCTAGCCCCCTTGATTGAAGCCTTGGATTATTATACGGCTTTCATCCAGTTCGCTAGTAGCGATGCCAAGTTCCTTCATTGTGCGGATAGGCAGGATGTTGACTCCAGATCCCTCATCTATCAAGATTCTATTGATCTTCTTTCTTAGAATTTGACCTACCATGTATAAGGGACGGTTATGTAGGGCCTCACCAAGCAGAAGATCGTTATCTGTGAATGTGATTTTTGTATCACACACATGTACCTCTTAGCCAAGAGTTTCAGCAAGCTTTTCGGAGGGTGAAGGAACTTCCATGGGTTGATTCTCACCCTTTGCCCCCTCTTTGGCGGTATTAAAACAAGACGCCTCAAAGTTGACTTGGGTAGTCTTTACACGAAACTAACTCGGTAAGAATTCCTCTAAAGTCACCGGACGCCAAGGTTTTTGGGGGTAAAGCTCCGTCAGCCTCGTCTTCTTTAGGAATTCAACCAACTTTTGTTTCCTTGGTTTCTTTACCATTATCCTCCTAGTTGGTTGCTCGACTGACTCCTTTCGTGGACTCATCTTCTTGCGTCTGTGTCTGGTTACTAGAGTCCAACCTTCATTATTGTCTTCGTCAATTGAAGACCTGCCAAGCTCTAATATTTTCTCATTATACTCTTCGACACATATTTGGACAGGATCGAGCGAGCCAAATGTGATGGAGATTTTATGAGAACTGACCGTCTCATCATCGAAGAAGATCTTCTTCTCTTTTGCTAGTTCCATAACTTTATCTTTAAAGACAAAGCATTTCTCCAGAAGGTGACTTATGAGCCTATGATATTTGCAATAATTAGGGTTATTGGTCCTTCCAGCTTCATTGGGACGCTTCATCTCTGGGAGTTCAATGAGCTTATACTTAAAGAGTTCATCAAAAATCTCAGTAAAATCAGAATCAAGGAAGGGATATTTATTTTCTTGCATCTCTTTTAAAGTTTTCTGATTTGGACGTGCTCCAGAAGTCATCTTCACACTTTGCTTCTTGCTCACCTTTGTGGTAACTTTCACAGGAGACACATCAACATTCATAGATTCTTTGTTATCATTTTTGGGGACAAACTTACCCTTTTTTTTAGGTTCTTGCTTATCCTTTCCCCTTCTAGGGTCATGGATAGGCGCTCCTTCCTTTACAGTAGAAGACATGCTCAACTCCATGTCATGAGCACGAGTAGCTAACTCTTCAAAGGATTTTGATTTAATTCCTTGCAAGATGTAAAGAAGCCCCCAATGCATTCCTTGGACGCACATCAATATTACAGAAGCTTCACTGAGCCTATCTTTGCATTTTAGGCTCGCATTTCTCTATCGATTGATGAAGTCGATGACTGGCTCGTCCTTTCTTTATCGAGTATTTATGAGCTCTACCATGCTCACCGTACGTATTGTGCTATAGAAGCGATTCAGGAACTCATGCTCCAATTGCTCCTAACTATCGATTGAGTTAGGCTCGAGATCCGTATACCAATCAAAGGCATTTCCCTTTAGGGAACGAACAAACTGTTTGACAAGATAGTCACCATAAGTTCTAGCATTATTACATGTCTCAACAAAGTGTGCAACATGTTGTTTTGGGTTTTCTTTCCCCTCAAATTGTTGAAATTTGAGGGGTTGATAGCCGGCAGGCATTTTGAGACTATCTATCCTCGTAGTGTAGGGCTTGGCATACGTAAGGAAAGATTTGGTGACAACATCATATTTGTCTTTGAGGGTCCCTTCAATGAATTCCTTCAATTGCTCAATCGGGATCATTCCCTCAGAAGAAATTTGTACCTCTTTAGTTAATGGTGTTTGTTTTATAGGATGTTCAGACTCGTTAGCCTCTGGAACTTTTTCAGGTGCATGGCTAGACTCTCCATCTATCAAGCCTTCCACTCTATCCACTATCTTATCAATCCGAGCATCTTGATTCTGAACATACTTGGTTAGGCCTTCAATTGCCTTTGCCAGATTCGCAAACTGCTCCTCCATAGACGAGGCATTAGCCACCATCACTTACATAATCACAGGAGATGAAGAGTAGCATGGATTATCGCATAAATTGATCTTTGAAGTGCTCAACTTATGCAGTTTAGTTGGAGATAATGAGTCACTTGAACGATCATCGCTCTTTACACCAGAGTATTTGGAACCGAAATGCTCAAGTAGAGCTAAAGTCTTCTTAAGCGATTCTGGAACACTGCTTTCTCTTTTCGAAGCACTTTGTAACGCCCTAAAATCGGGTCCCGAGACATCACACGGTGCTTAGGATCACAAGTGACCCCAAGCTAACCCTTCTACTGGCATAACTCATAAGCAACTGAACAAAAAGTATAAATCTATACAAATCTGCGGAAAATAACTCTTCTTTGAATATGATAGATACAAAACTAAATTTACAAGATTACAACTCTACTTTTACATCCAAAACTGAAATAGAATACATCAACTTCTACTGACTGTCTATGAAGCCTCTACTAGTAATGACTGTAGGTAGCCGGGTCATGACTCCCAAATGACTCCCAACAAACCCAACTCAATACAACTGAATAAAGAAAGTACAACAATTCTCTAACTGTATAACTAACTCAAGCCCTTGAATCAAAAGGACTCATCATCTGCTGACTGGATGTCGCGAACTGACTAGATCTGAGATATACATTATACCTTGTACCTATATTTCGAGAAAATATAGCCCACATACGAATGTGGGTCAGTACCATGGAAACGTACCGAGCATATGGGGGTGCAATGCATATATAAAATAATATCTTAATATCACCACAGTTTATAAAATTATGCATGCTGATATAAATGATTCACTTAGCTCGAATTAAAATCATCATAATCATAAGAGAGTAAAATGTATCAGGTGAAACATGTGAGTCATCATAATAAATCTCAATTCACTTCCATCTCGATTCCAAATCATTAAAGTAATCAAATCTCATAACAATTCTCTTTGGAATATATGTTCATTAAATCTTTCGAAAACAATGACTTTCTCAAACTCAGTCTTTCAAACAAATATGTTTTCATCTCAGATAGAAGAATAAGACTTTTCATATTAGATAGGAGAATACATACACACACATTGGGAGTCTTTTACAACCGATATAAACCATGTGAGCTACATGGAGTCCAATGTCTAACCCACGTTGGGGAGAGTTGTCCTATCCTTACCATCGGAGTAGGACCCTAATCTTTTGTTCACTAGTGATCACTATATCTATCAGCCTTAGGCTCACATCCTACGGGGGCATGTAGTTCTAGGGAAGTACCAATCACAGCTATTCAAGGGCTTGAAGCTTGATCTTAAATTTGAACTTGATTTGATGGACTTGAGGGACTTGATCTTGACTTGTGCTTGAATTCAGGGGCTTAGGAGCTTGTTCTTGAATATTGTGGTCCTGATCTTGAATCTTGATGAACTTGATTTGAATGCTTAAGCTTTTTAGAGAAATTGCGGCATTTGATCCAGGAGCTTTCTCTTGCTACTTGTTAGAATTCTGGGAGGTCCTTTTCTAAATTATGAGACCCCTATTTATAGTTGTAGGAAAGGAAGAGTCATGATGAATATAAAATTTCCTTTGACCAATCAGATTTAAGTGATGTGGCGCCTTTTTATGGACTTTTATTTCATGGGTCTGCTGTATCATTTTGACATGTGGCATGGTCCTACTGGCTCCTTCACTTAACTTAGCATGCTACGTCATTTGACACGTGGCGCTTATTTGGGCCTCTAGAATATGACAATATCTTGGGCTTATTAAAGTAGGCTCATCATTTGTAGCCCAAATCAATGGGCTAGCCCAATAAAAAATTGGACTTTAATTAAACCCATATATGTTTGGACTTAAATAATTAATCTGATTATATTAATCCGCAATATTTATTTGGGAATAATATATTTTGAATTTAATATAGTCCGAATTTTGTACGGATTTAAATTTAATAAAATTGGATCGCCCACAGTAGGCACACGTATGTGCCATGTATGTGCCACGTAGGCACTAAGGTTGTAAAAAATACGATTTTAATTAGTATAGGGGATAATAGGAAGTTCAGGTGTGTCTCAAACTTTTCGCGTATAGTTCAAGGTGGAAATAGAGCTTTTTCCCAAAGTAAAATCAAGTAAAGTTGTTGACATAATTCTTTAAAAACAAAATACATAAATATACACCTCTAGTTTATCATATTTATACAAATATTCCACCGTTATAAAGTAATTACAAAAAAACTCAACTAATGTGTATTTTCGTTGGTTAATATCAAAGAGCTGATTATGTATCTCGACAGATTCAAATTTGAAAAAAAAATATATCGAAAACTAATTATATAGCTTTACAAAGGAAAAAATGTACCTTCATTGGATTTATCGAGAGCTAATTATGTATCTTGATAGATCCAAAGTTGATATTTTTGTAATTGCGTAAAATATCAAAAAAAAATTATAATTAAGCTCAAAATTTTTGGGACTTTTTTCCCCCCCCCCCCCCCCCCAATTTTTTTTTTAATAATAATTGGGATTGATGAAATTCAATATAATTTTATGAAGATACAGAGATTGTATTTAATAGATTCTCGATTCAAGTAAAGCATAAGAAAAATCATTAAGAAAAAAACACAGTAGTGAAGAGGTCATGCGAAAACCGTGAGAAAAAGAATTGTAACAAATAATAAAAATAATTGAAATAAAGTACACATCGGGTAATAATAAAATTGAAAAATAAGATACCCACAAAGTAAGTCTAAAAAGGATAAAGTGTATGTAGTCCGTACTGATACCAGCAACTCAAACGTGAGGTAGAGAGGCTATTTCTGAAAGACCATCGGCTCAAGACAAAAAAAAAACTAGAGAACGGCGTAATATAAGAACAAGAAACAAGAAGTAGAAATAAAAGACATAATAAAAATAAACGTACCACAAAGTCGTACCACGTTCGAGCTTTCTGAAACAACAAACATCACTCAAAACTCCAAGACCAAGCCACTATGAGCAAAGTATAACGACAACTAACATAGATAACAAGACAAATCACACCTACCTACTAGCAGAGACGCACTCCTACCTACCGCCCGTCTACCTTAATTTGCGTACTCCTAACCCGAATATCATCGTTTCTAATACTATCCTTTCTGTATACATACACGTTCTAACGGCATCCCTATTTTCGCTACCGGGATCTTTTGGAAGTCCGAATTCTTATTTCGTAAACACCAAGCCTTTCCTTGTTTCTTAAATTTCATGCACGGTCAAACTATGTCACGTAAAATGGAACGGAGGGAGTATCGATTTGATTTTTAGGTTCGTAGATCTCATAGGTTGGTAATAGTTATTCTGTTATTATCATAATTCCTATTTTCGAGCCTTATGCTTACACACACAAATTCAAATTAATCGAGCACCAAGGCAAATTTGAGACACAAGACAATAAATCAAACAACATTTGATCACTTCTTAAATAATGGCTAAATCTCAAATAAACGATCGTAAAAGTGGCTACCTTATGCAATTTCACATATTTCTCTTTGTAAAAGTAGCTCACTCATAGTAATCGATTGGAAAATAATCAGCAGCAAAATTGTTAGAATGGCTCCGGTAGCTCCCAGATCCGGCAACGCCATTTTCACCAACGTGGAACGTGTGGTAAAACAATAATGCCAGGAAGGAACCTCAAAAGAAAAATCTAACAATAGAGGAAAGTGCAAACAGTGCTCGTGTGTGTATATATGAACATATAGGAATGAATGTTTATGGTGAATTTGGTGAAGATATGAAGGTTTGAAGATGCTGCTGGAGTATTTGTTTGACCACGATTCTATAATTCCTCTCTGTGAAGTGGTAACCATCCCAAAAAAGGTAGTCATAATCATTTGAACATGCAATGGGGCAATAAGCTAGCAAATCTACTCTTCCAAGAAAAGCGCAGCACCCATTTTTCGTTATCTTATAACCTGTTACAATAAATTTATGATCGATTAAAGTGCAACATACATAAATCAAACGGAGGGAGTGTGTGTATGTGTATATATATACATATGATTCTTACCATATTTTGTAGGGTTGTTGAGTAGATCAAGCATGATATTGTAAACGTCAATGTAAACCATTTTGGCATCTGGAAATTTGTTACTAAGAGAGTTTATCTCAGTAGAGAGCTTGTTGTTGAACATGTATACTTTCTCATTGACAGAATCTACACAATTTCTTTCAATTCCTCCTAGAGTATTTCTGATAACTGGCAGGCATCCCATTGCTAATACACCAGCTACACCAATCTTACGTGCCCCCAACTTATTTAGATCCTTTCAGAATTAAAAATTTAAATAGCTAATATCAGACATATCAATATATACCTACACACACTGGGATATAGATAAACACACAAAATATAACAGATTCGGTGTAATTTGAAAATAGAATCTGGGAGGGAAGAGTGCATTATCTTATCCCTACCTTTTAGACATAGAGAGGTGGCCGGTTTTCGATAAATCTTTAGCTCAGAATAAAGCATATCCAAATAATTAGAAAAAGGAAAAAACATAAATGAGGACAGTATCAAATTAATTTTCTTTTTTTTTACATAAATAAGAAAGATATTGTTCCTTAGAACTTGTTCAATATCACTAGTATGAAAATTGCATCCATTCGCCCGCACGAATCATGTTTGAATAGAATTCACTCCGACCATTCACAAAGAGCTTTTCCCCTCGTTGAGATAAGTACTTTTTACTACAATGTTCAGTCCGTTTGTAGTGTATAGTCATTCGTCATTTCAATTACTTCATCCATAAGCCTTACTTTAAGAAAAATTTCAAAATAACGATACACTATAAAAAAGTGAAACCGAAGCTTCCCTTCTAAAAGCAATAGCTCCCTGCCGTTGATTCAACTATATATAAAGAATTAAAAGTAGTAGGGTGCATGTGAATTGAAATTATTACCTGCAAGAAAGTGGAAGCAAAGTTGAGCATGATATCGATGTATGATGGATTTAGAGAGGAAGAAGGATTCAATTGAATGTCATTGTTCCCCGTGGCTACTACATAAAGGCTCTCCTTCACTATTTCTAAGGCTCTTGTTTCTCCAGCAATACCTTTAATTTTACCAATATATTCCTTAAACAATTCTAACTGTTTTTGAAGTGGTAGAACTGGCTGCATTTTCATCACAAAATAATAATGATCAATAATGAAAAACATTTTATACAATGTATATATATAAAAGATGAGTCCGGAGCCTATAGGGCAACATCGTGAAGGAGACCTTTGCAAGATTAACCAACTATGATTATGTATACAATGTTGTCCTTTAGGCTCCGGACTCTATATAAGATAGGGAAATGAAAAATATATAAATATACCAAGAAAGCACCAGTTTGTGGATCATATCCTGAAGCTGCTGAAGCAAAGCTAACTCCTGTTATGAGATCCTTAGCTTCTAATGTTGGATCAAGATATGGAGGCAACAACTCTTTTATTCCCAATTCTTCCACTATATATAATATCAATTTTAAAGCTGAAAATAATTAGTACTAGTACTATTTATCTGAATTGATTTTTTCATTTGTGAATTTTATATAACTATGTTTTTTAACAAAGTCCTAAAATACTGTAATCTAACAGAATCAAAATGCAACCAAACTCAATCATATAAATTCAAATTCGAAGGTTGAAAATTATGTATATTCGGAAGAACTTCCACTATTACTTCAAGAAAAATGCATTAGTTTGTGTATTATTTGTTCTAAAAAGCAAAAATCGAAAGAGGAAGGTGATCGAGTTGGTTACGTAAGGTGAACCGAGCTGAGTTATGAAATATTATTTGACTCAACTCAACTCGCTTGACCTTAACTTTTGACCAATCGAGTCTTTGCTTGATTCATTTTAACCACCTAAATTTGATTAAATCCATTTATAGTTACCTCTAGGCTCTAACTGAACTAATGCTTTGAGTCATTCTGCGTCCATTACTTAATGTAGATATAATATAATTATAACTATAAAACCATGTCATATAAAAACGAGGAGGATAATCAGGTTAAGAGATGGAAGAGGAAGCAAGATAGGGGTCGTATCAACATACATACCAAGAATGTCTGAGGGAATTTTTCCATCACAAAATCTTCCAGTTGCCTTTCCCCCTTCAAAGTTCTTTCCATGTTGTGGCATATTCCCTTTGGCTAACGTTGGGAACCAATTGTTGTTGCCAGTATCAACTAAAGAGTCTCCGAACACAAATACTGCAGGAAATATACCATTCACATTGTGTGGCTGCTCATGATCTGCCATTGCACCTCTACCAATAATGAAGGCACTTAACAGCACGAAAATATAGAAGAACAACTTCATTTTCATTAATTGTCCTCAAATTTTTCCTTAGTTGTTTTGCAAATGACAGACGAAATAAATGGAGTAATAATAATATTTATAGAAGACAACATTTGCTTGTCAAAGGTGTTAAGTTTCTTGATAATTGGGAGGACGTGCGTACTTCTACATTATATTCCTGCTGCCATCTATTGTATATATTCGATTTGTAATTGTTATTCTACGGTTGGCAATTTTTTATACTTAATGTATTCATGTTAAATGCATGTTTGTAAATTATATATTGTGTGTGGTGATTTAGGATATCTAGAACATTGATTTACCATTAACGAAAGGAGAAAAAAGAATCTTTTAATTGTGAAATTTGATCCTTGTTCCTTTAGATATAAATAACTTAGCTTTCGGTCAAATGCATCATCCGATCCTTTTGATGAGTAGATGCTACTTAGATCAATTCTCTCTCTATATATATATAATTTGTCAGAGAGACTACGAGTTCGCTTGTATCCACCATTTCTAGGGTAAATTCACCTACCAGTACACACTTAGAAATTTCATCATTTACACCATAATGATGGAACAAGTAATGTCATATATATGATGAGATAACTTATTCTGAAATTGCTATTCCGAGCATATTTTAATTTTGAAATTACTTGTTCCCAACCAGATTAACCCTTTTAAGAAGATTCGTAACCCAACTATACACATTAGAATTTTATGAATAATAGCTTGCCTAATTAAATTGGCGAATAATGGTATTATTTTTGAACCATGATATCTTGTATTTCAACCTATTGAACAAAATTGGATTAACAAGTATACTTTGTATGTCAAATCTACATGTCAACTTAAGCTAGGTGACATTTTCTTCGTAAAATCTCCTTTCAAATTTGATATTTTTATAAATTACATACCTAAATTATTAAAGGGATGCTCCATTATTATATTTTTCAAGAAGCGGAATTGCAAGAAAAACATAAGAGCAAAATAGAAAAATACACAGCAAATGAAACAACAGATAGTAGTAATACGAATTGAAAAAATAGGAGATTCCATATAAAGCGCGATAACACTCGACTTCCTACTGATCGATAACCTTCTACTGTGATCTTTGACCTCCAATAATAACAGAGTAAAACCATAGAACATCACAAAATTGTGATTATTCAATGATCATAATAATAGGTATCATATAAGTCATTAGAAACAATCAATAGAAAAAGAATAAAGCTAGAACCTCAGGATAAATCTAACAATAGAGGAAAGTGCAAGCAGTGCTCGTGTTTATGGTGAAGATATGAAGGTTTGAAGATGTTGCTGGAGTATTTGTTTGACGACCATGATTCTGTAATTTTTTTCTGTGAAGTGGTAACCATCCCAAAAAAGATAGTCATAATCATTTGAACATGGATGGATGATACTATTGTAAAAGTCAATGTAAACCAGTTTGGGATCAGGAAACTTGCTACTAAGAGAGTTTATCTCAATAGAGAGCTTCTTGTTGAACATATATACTTTCTCATTGACAGAATCTACACAATTTCTTTCAATTATATTCCTCCTCCAGTATTTCTGAGAGCTGGCAGACATCCCATTGCTAATACACCAGCTACACCAATCTTACGTGCTCCCAACTTATTTAGATCCTTTCAGAAATAAAAACTTAAATAGCAAATCAATGTTAGACAAATCAAATCAATATATACACACACACAATAACAGATTCAATGTAGGCGAGTTGAGTTGTGAAATATTATTTGACTCAATCCAATTATAGTTACCTCTAACTGAACTAATGCTTTGAGTCATTCTGCGTCCATGACTTAATGTAGACATAATATAGTTGTAATTTATAAAACCATGTCATATAAAAACGAGGAGGATAATCAGGTTCAGAGATGGAAGAGGAAGTAAGATAGGGGTGTATCAACATACATACCAAGAATGTCTGATCAGAGAATTTTTTCCATCGCAAAATCTTCCATATTGGCCTTGGCTAACGTTGGGAACCAATTGTTATTGCCAGTATCAATTAAGGAGTATCCGAACACAAATACTGCAGGAATTACACCATTCACATTGTATGGCTGCTCATGATCTGCCATTGCACCTCTACCAATAATGAAGGTAATTAACAGCACGAAAATATAAGAGAACAACTTCATTTTCATTAATTGTCCTCAAATTTTTCCTTACTTGTTTTGCAAATGACAGATGACATAAATGGAGGAAGTACTTTTAAAGATGACATTTGTTTGTCAAGCTTTGTAAGTTTCTTGACAATTGGGAGTACGTACGTTAGTTGTAAGATTCCTGCTGGCATCTTGTTGTATTCGATTTGTAATTGTCATTCAACGGTTGGCAATTTATACTCTTTATATATGTTCATATTATTTACAAGTTTGTAAATTACATATTGTGTGGGGTGAGTTATGATATCAAGAACATCGATGTAAGTCAACATTGTCCTCAAATATAGTCCAGGCAAAAGTTTAGTAATGTAGCATCAGGACTCCATTCAAATTGTTAAAAGAGACAGATTTGAAACGATTAGAGGAGCTGGCTGGAGTTGAAAGCCTAGTTACACAACAATAACATAAGTTAGAACTAAATACAGCCTAATAATTTGGTAGTACTGCACTTTACAACAATGATTTAACAAACAACTTAATAATACAAATACTTGATAAGATTGGGGCATTGCAGCTCCTGAGTTGGGATAAAAGCAAAAGGGTGGGCTAGCTAAACCTACTAGTCATCGATCACTAGTTACCTTCCATTTACAAACTAAACACCAAAAAGGTGCAGTTGCGTGCATCGATCTAACCTCTAGCTGCTCTGAGGAAGTTATCAAAAGGACTTGCAGGTGGTAGTCTCAGTGCTAGCCAAGGTTCATTTGACACCAGAGGTCCCCTAATGGGTCCATCTTCTTGAAGTATCTGCAGCAAACACAAGATACCAAATGGACATCAATATCAAATGCAAGTAGGCAAAGCTAAAGACTTCGCATGTTGATGGCATATTATGGGGCATAACTAAAGGCTTGAAAAAAAGAATAAAAGCAACATCTACACCGGAGACACAAGTATGAAGATCTAGTTAAAAGACGGTTAACATAAGATCACCTTAGCAACTGCTGATGGCCCAATTGCCGGGAAGGAAGGATACACCATACCAGCTTCTTTTGCACAAAGACTTTCATGAGCTAACCAATTAGAGAGCTTCTTTCTCGAGTCTGTGCCAAGAGATTCGCATTGACTAGCAATGGTATCATATGGAAGTGGTGAAGTTGAAACAGATGAACCAGCTACTTGACCAGCCACCTCGAGTGCCTGAGAAAAGAAAGCAACTTAAGGAAAACTAAGGAGAATGATATTTGATTTGACTTGCAACTAAAGCAATAAGGATATGCTGTTTGATTTACTTGTTTCTTTCAAATTCCCTAAAGAATCATTCACAGTATCGGTACAGTTTTATTGGTCTGTAGCTCCAATTTTTAATAAAATCTTAACTACACATACTCATGTCAAACACCAGTAGTGGTTATAGATTAAAGACACCGATCAGTGAGCAGATGTTACCCTACGTGTGAATACCGTTTATGGAGAAAAAGTAGACGAGGAACTAGAACAATATTGGATGATGGAATCCATTTCTTTAACTTGACAGAAGATGCAAATATGAAACTAACTTTATAGACAAACTTGGATGCAAAACCAGCTCACAAATATAACTAATAGTACATGATTAAGCAGAAATTGCATGTAAGGATTTTGTTTCAGATTTAACAAAGCAGAAACCAGCTCCCATATAACAATTTTGTTTCAGTTTTTTAACTCGCATTTTCTCATTTTACAGGATGTGGCATTAAATGAGGAAGCATGTTTATTCATGTTTATATGCTATTCCTACTAATTAAATTGCATGTACCTTACAGTCTTACACAATTTCAGACGAGAGAGACTGGATGCTCAGACAAGCTTTGCTTTTAAGTTAGATCAAATATGGGAGTAACAGATAACTTTTCAAAAAGCAATAAATAAAAATATGCACGATTTTAGATAGCTAAAAAAAGGTGAAATCTATTTGCAGAAAGTGATATCATGCACCATCCCCTAAAGTAGTATTTGACACACTGTTGCGTATTGCGAGTTGCCTCTCTAATTGATTGCATGGAAGATTTTTCCTTTTCTTTAAAAAATAGGACATACACTTCCATTAATAATGTAACAACAGTCAGATCAAACAGGCAAACCGACTATTAGTCAAATCTCCCCAATCTTGTTTATAACTAATGAATTGTTTTGACTTGATTCTCCTACAAACAAGCTCACCTCTGGGGGTACAACATATGGCAAATAAGCAGATAGATTTGTGTGGACACATATAAGGGGTTGTTGGGAAGATTACCGATTCAAGAAGCTGTCCAATGCTCACAACATGAGACATCGAAGGAGATGGAGACATAGGAATTCTGGGAATGAATCTGGACATGTCAGCAATTGAGGATTCACTTACTTTGTCATCCTCTACGAACGAATTCGGAGAAAATTCCTGCATCATAACCAACAAACGTATAAAGATGTTTGATTCAGGGAGATGAGGGTGAGTATAAACAATAAGGAAACTGTTACCAGACACTGCCATTAAACTAGGGAATGACATGGACAGATTTGTTTGGTACTTCCTCCACCCCATTTTATAGGGGCCTAGTTTGACTGGGCACATAGTTCAAAGAAAGAAAGAAAGATTACTCCTCCGTTCCAAAATAAGTGTCACCTTAGCAAAATTCTTGTCCCAAAATAAGTGTTACCATATGAATTCAAGACAACAATTAGTATGTTTTTCCAACTATACCCTTATACTCCATCTTAATAGTGTTCAATTTACTAAAGCATTTATTAAATAGGGGGTGTTTAGTACACACAGTATAATATTGATTCCTTAATGGACATGATTTTTGCTAAATTGACACTTATTTTGGGATGGAGGGAGTATTGAAACTTCGGTCTAAACCGAGCCAGGTGTTTGTGTAGCTGTAAATAATCTCACAAGGGCAAAACTAGAATTTTCCAGTTAAAGCATTACTGAATATAGAAAGATGTTATTCTTTTAGGGACATGCTAAAAGTAAAGTGACACATAAATTGGACGGGGAGTAATTAAATAATATCCATGTCATTACCACAAAGAATCACGTGACTGCTTGATTAGCATACCTCGTCAAACGAAGGTGAATCTCTGGAGTGTGACCCTATTTGGACATGATCCATGCCAACCATTGATTTTAGATAAAAGATGAAAGTATCATCAGGTGTGAAATCCTCTGACAGCTGCTTGAATATGTCATCAGCCTCAACCTAAGGCACACCCCAAAAGAATAAGTAAGCATGCAGAGGCAGGACCAGGACCCAAAAAAGTCCATTTCGATTATTTTTTCTTGGTGGCTGGGGAGAGCCAGCAGTTGGCCAAGAAATAAGGAAGTATTCATTAAATTTCCAAGACAACTGGTACCTCTGCAATGCTAGACAAACTTTTAACTAAGATATCCTTTATTATCTCATGACATTCTTGAACTTTGTACCGCAATTCAGATAGTGATGATACAGCTGCTTCGTTATCAGCTGCAGAGCCATATTTTCTCACATCTGCATGAGGCTTCAGGTACACTTGATAACCATCGTTGATACCCAGAAAAGGATCAACCTGAACATGGGAGAGGATTTTAACAGCCATTAACACACGCAATATGTAAAACAAGTTTGTTAAACAAACAAGGTAAAAGAGATTAAACGTCGGTTTTTGTAACAGTAAAAACTTATACTTCCAGAATGTTGCAATCATAACTTGTTCAACAACAGAAAAATAGTCTCTTCTGTTTCAATAATGTAGCAATTGCTTGTACAATAACAGAAAAATAGTCTTTCCTATTTCCATAATGTTGTGTATATCGTATCCATTAAGATTCGTTTTATTGAACAAGTAAGATAAGATCACCTTGTTTGCATTAATTCTTCAAGTAACAGAAAATATAGCTCGGACTTTGAAATGAAATCAATGAAAGTCTATCCTACGGAGTACTCACACCAAAATCCCGCAATGTTTCAAGTAAAATATTCAGGTCAGTTATCTGATAAATCTTCGCCAAAAATGCTAACATTGCAGCTGACAACACAAGAAGCGATCGCTGGTATGCTGGAGAAAACAATCCTGAAAGAAGACACTCAAAAGGTAAGTGTAATTCACTTTTACCAGACACCGATGAGTTTGCTATTAGTTGAAAAAGTTACAGTTCCATACCATTATCAGGGTCCAGAGATAACTTCATAAGTGATAGAGGAAGCTGGCAAAAGCGGATCAGTAAGTTATTGTTGGTTTTCTGCAACAATAGAAAAATGACGATCATGATCATAGAATAGATACAGAGATTCGTAGAGAAAGCATTTAAATCTTGCATAGAAATGTGTTCACTCGGCCTTTATTTAGCTTCTTTTTTCTTGATTTAACAATCATAATGTGAATAACCTGAATGTTCACCTTAACACGTGAAGAAATAAGTGTTAGACAGAATGACTGGACTATAGCTTCAACATTTGCAGGTAAATTATCTGGCATGTTGGCCTGTAGCCAGAGGGCAGACAGCAACTGGACAATTTGATCCTTGTTTAGCTTCAGAATGTATGGTTCCTGTGTCAACCAGTAAAAGGTATCCTTCAGTGGGCAAGAAATTAGCGAAAATGCAAAAGGAAATAAGAAATATAGAATAAAAAGGTGATATCAGTTGAATCAGTAATGTTCTTACACCCTCATTCAAGCTACCAACTGATACAGCTGTGCAATCAATCATCGAACTAAATTTTTGAAACTTCGGTGAATTGTTTAGGGCCCAACCCTGCTTGTGTTCCTCATCAACATTGTCTCTCTCCTTTAAATCATCTTGAACACTATAACCATCCTTCAACTTAATTCCATTCTTTTCCTTTCGAAGCTTCTCAAGTAGAGATGTAATTGACACAAATGTAGATGTGCTGTTGGCATTCCATCTCTTTGTATGGTTGGCTATGTCATGTCTAATATGGTTAGAACTTGGGACTAGGAGAACAGAAAAGATGTGGTGTCCTCCAATCCGTATTTCAACATCTGGATGCAATGTCACTTTCAGTAGCTGAACAAACAGCTCCTCAGGGAACACCTAAAAGAATTAAAAGATGATGAAATACAAAATAAGATGAACACGTACGTCAATTCATCACGAGACTAGTTCATTTTTCCCATTGTTCCATGAAAAGATAAGAAATCATGAATGGCAGAAGATATTTCCATTTCCATCAGAATACATAAAAAGAACAACTCACATCCAACAATCTGTGAAGATTTTATTGATTAAACTCAGATATGGTTTATTTGAAACAGGTAATAACCGTGCGAGAAGCCTAAAGCTCAAATGAAGGAAACATATTTTCTGGCAAACAGGCTAGCCAGCAAGGTAAGAGGACCTAACATGTGATGACAAAGCAAGCAATTACTTACCTGCTGACATCGTGAAACAACAGATGCTAATGAGATCATATGAGCAAGAATGATCAAGGATCCCATTGTAGCCCTGGCAACCACTTCAAGAGTTG
Organism: Capsicum annuum; assembly: GCF_002878395.1. NCBI lineage: Eukaryota > Viridiplantae > Streptophyta > Magnoliopsida > Solanales > Solanaceae > Capsicum > Capsicum annuum. The sequence goes on from NC_061118.1 coordinate 155,590,761, forward strand.
GCAACTTCTCCAGCATCATTGCCATCATATCAAACAGTGGTCGTGCATCAACAATCTAAGAGAAAAATCTGTCAATATCATAAATATGAAGGCCTACCAAAGTCATTCATTAACTAACATAAATTACCCCTTTTGCAGTTTCTAGGAAGCATTCTTGGATGGATGTTTGAAGTGCAAGATTGAAGTTCCGCTCTTGCTCTTGAACTGATTCGACAGTTGCTTGAAGGCTCTTACGCAAATGTCTGCACAAGTCACTGACAAATCGTATATCTGAGAGACTAGCTCCCAATCTAATGAGTCGAGCCAAAGCAGTAGCAGTTTGGATGACATAAGACTTCATTTGAGGATCATGTGCCACATTCTTGTGGTCTAAATGACGAATTACACCAGTTAAAATCAATTGTTGATTCCCTGTGAATCCACAAACAAAGAACATTTAGATGCCATCAAGTCTATTTGTGCCATCAATGAATGGAATTATTGATGACTTCAAGGAAAATAATGTCATGGAAAAGTAATACATGGTGATATAACAGATACCAGCCATTGACCCACCAGTTTAGACAATATAACTGACAGTATTTTTTGCTATGCACCTTCTTCTCCAGAACACAACATGGAAAAAGCAAAAGGAATGTCTATGAAGAATAAATAATACTCGGGAGAAATGCAGTGGGGAACCCATCAAAGACACACCTGCTTTACAAGTGACATATGGTTATGCAACTACCACAAGGACAGAGGAAAATTTGTCCAATGCAGGCATATCACCAATGTTCAAGAAGCAGTATATTGGCAGATTACCTGAGCTTTCGACAAAGTAGATCATATCAGAGAGAACCATCACAGCCAATCCATGTGGGGAAGCCCAGTGCCTCCCATGGTCAAAATGTACAAACATTGGATCTAACACCCTACGCACTGTACTGCTACTCTCTTTAGCAAGGTCAGCCATCCTTTCAAGACAAATTTGAGCCCACACTTTTGGTGTTTCAATTTCTTCTCTGTAGAAACAATTCGAGGCAGAAAGATTTTTTTTTAAAAAAAAAGGTGGGTAGATAAAGTGATTAAAACAGATATCAACACTTTGGCAACAGTCACGATTATCTGGTAAGAAAGCCAACTTTTTTGTGGATTTAGCAGCACAAACCTTGTTAATAATAATGGATCTTTCTTATCAGGTCTGGGTCTAATTTGGCAAGGACCATATTCACTACCAACAACTCTTCCTTCAGATCTAACAACTTCATCCACCCAATTGTGGTGTGCCTCACCCCGTTCAAAGTCTTCATTATGCATTTCAGGCTCATAGTTATCCAGAGTCACATGAACAATCTGTGCGAGATGATATAGTCTTCAATGATTGCTCGTTATTGTCAGTTGTTACAAAAAATAAAATATTCTAACAAGAAATCATTCATACACAGATAATTCCTAGTCAGAAAATCTAGAAATAACCAACTAGAATGAGAAAACAGGCAATGAATTTTTTCCTAGAGCTGTAAATGAGCCAACCCAAGCAGCTCCCATAGGTTTGAACTCGATCTGACTAACACTGCAAGCACAGCCATACTTGGTAAAATTCAAATATGTTCTACGTCAAGCACAAACCCAACTTCAGTAAATTCCTTCAAACTTGAGCTCAAGCTCAACTCTGCTTTTTAGACAAATGAGATGAACTGGGATTCAATCAGTCATTTGTGAGTTTTGTTCAAGCTTCACTTTCCTTAGTACATTTTTTGAAAAAAAACAACACTCACTTAGTAAATAGAAATAATCAATCTCCTATTGTATCACTTGGACTTGGGAAAGTAAAAAACCCCATGCGGAAACTGAGAGAAAACAGATTATAACCCTGAAAGAGTCAGAGACCTTTCATATTCAACAACATATCCAGTGTACTCCCACAAAGTAGGTCTGGGGAAGGTAAAAGTGTACGCAGTCCATACCACTACCTCAGATGAAGCAGAGAGGTTGTTTCCTATGAACCCCCGGCTCAGGACAAATAATACAGGATAACAAGCAAAAAACACAAAAACAAACAAAAATGGAGCCACCACTAGATAATAAAAGAAACAAGACACCCACAAAGTGATACTAAGAACTATCTATCGGAAAATCACAAACATCACCAAAACACCACGAACAAGAAACTACAAACACATGCATAACACTATGACTACAGGTACATCTACAAACAAAGCACTCCTCTCTACTAATAAGAACGCAATCCCTATTCGTAAAGGAGAATAGGGAAGAGGTGATACCGAGCTCAGATCATTTAATATTGAGCTGCATAATAAGATCAAGCTCATTTTGTTTAACAAACAAACAGATCTTGTTTTTGCTGAGTTTGTTCATGAGCATTTCAGTTCATTTACTTGTGTAACTTTTCACTTGAAAGCTATGACCATGAATAACTTATGTATTAGATCAGCAATAAATGCAAACAAACAAAGGATAGAAACTCTTAGGAACACCCAAGGTGGAGAAACATAGCAACAATGTTATCCACAACATATCGCTGTTTATTTCAGAAAACCTTCATATAGAATCTCACAATAAAGACTCATGAAATATGTTTTGGCAAATGAAGAGTGTGTAACATTTTCAAAAATAGGGAAGCGAAACTTAAACTACAAGGAACTAAATCATATTGTACTAGAGAGAATGAGAGAGAGCACTCTACTAACCTCATCAAAATCAACAAATACATGAGAGAACTCAGCCATGAACCAAACCTGCAAAGGTGGATTCAATTACCCAGATCCAACTAAGCAATCAGTAAACTTGTATGAGGAGAATTGTTGACAAATATAAAGCAAGCATAGTCAGAACAATGGATTTTACTCCAACCATAAAAGTAATTTCAAAGTACCATGGCAGAAAGACATTGCAAACTTGATGCCCTCAAGCTGCGCATTTCGCATTCTTCGCCAGTCTCCCGTGCCAATGAACATACTTTGGGAACTAAAGTTTCTATGTTATATGTGTATGTTCCATCTACCTGTTTCCAAAATAAGATGGTAAGTAATTTTACAAATAAAAGAACCTAATGTCAATCTTCAGTTAGTGCACAATGACTCTGGGTTTACTATTATTAGGAAGCAGTAATTGTAATGTACATACAAGATTCTTTTTTTTCTTTTGAAACAGGTAACTTTACTGAACATACAAGATTCTTGTAGAATAAAATTCTACAAACAAGCTGATAAATAAATGGGCAAGATACTCATCTCAGACAGCATACATAAGATGATAAGAAGTAACTCTCTAACACTGTATAACTAAAATGGCATGATCATCTATACCAATAAGAGGAAAAACCCAAGCATATTGTAACACACTCTAGCTTCAATAAAACAAACTTCCACAACCAAAATAACATAATTTAGCAGTAGGGCTTCACATCAAGGTGACTAAAACATGGGCAACGGATTTTCCATCCATAAGATAACAATTATACTGTGAAGATGCTTTCTTCACGTTGAAACTTCAACAAAGAATAAACAACCATTATAAAAGCCGATGCCTAAAACTATGAACACCTAAAACTTCAAGAAAGGATAATCTCTCTTTGGGTTGCTCAGAAATGAGTATCGCATACTGAATACTGAGTACCTCTTTTGGCGCCAATAGAAGCTTTTAAGGTGAATAAATCAGCAACACTTCTTTAATCAACCAGAACAGTAAAGTGTGAAAAATACCCAATTAGACATTCAAGAACTTTACTTTTACATCTCAATGAAGGTATTTATGGAATTATGTTACGTACATATTTAGATTAATAAACTACTCATTACACTTCCAAATTGATATACGAGAAATTGACATTATACAAACAACAAAGCTGCATTCATCAATATTTTCATTAATTACCTGACTATAAATAAACTTGGTCAGCGTTTGGCAACCAGTAATCCTTATAGCATCTCTCTTAGAGTCATCCAGTAGTTCGACGACAATGTCTAAAAGGCTAGCAGCAAAATATGCCCTGCAGATACACAAATTGGTAGTATATTACATTCCATAGAAGATAAAGTGGAGGCTTACTCCAACTTGATTTCATTTTACAAACTATAATGATCTCCGAGTTGCCTAGCACAGGTTTGGCCAAATCATGAGAATCTAAATCATTACATAATTGAATCAGTCTACCAGTAAGTGCAACAACTGCAGTACAGACTTAACGAATGGCAAGCCTATCGAAGGTCCATATATATAGGGACTAGTTAGATGTTATGTATGATGTGAACCTGCAATCATTGGTTACATGCAGCAGCTTTCTGGTAAGGAAAGCCCAATTAATGTGGCTAATATCAAACTCTTTGTGGCATGCCCTACCTATGCATATTTTTTGAAGATTTTTTAAATTATTCATTCTCACACTTCAATTGAAAAAGTCCTTGAGCCGAGGGTCTACCGGAAATAACCTATCTACCTCCCAAGTCCCAAGGTAGGGGTAAGGTCTGCGTACACTCTATCCTCCCTAGACTCCACTTGAGGGATTACACTGGGTATGTTGTTGATGTTGTACTTGAAATCAATAAGTGTCTAAAGAAATTAAAGAATAATTTTGGGAAATCTAAAATTTAGTGAGGTTGGATTAAGAAGCAAGAACTATTATGTTTTTTTCTATCAATTTTGGAGAGTACTACAATAAGAGAATAATCTTGGCATTTAAAATCTTATACTTCACCAAAATAGTTATAAATATTGATGATAAAAACTCACATTTGCCCCTTGCACATGCAAAGCAACTTGTTGTACACCTCAGCAATAACATTAATAAACTTGACATGCTCACTTCGCAGCTCTTTGTAGCATCTTTCTTCAAGATACTTTGCGATCTGATCAAGGAAAGCCACAAAATGTTTAAAGGATGCAAATTTTACTAAAAGGGTTTAACATCCACATGCAGTGAAGAAAGAAAGATAATACCTTTGGGATTCTGAAAGGGTTTTTTGCAGCATATTCGCATAATTTTACTATTTTCCTTTCATTAGGCGAGCCATCCTGCATTCACAAGTTTCAAAGCAATTGAAAGTTGCTATCACGAGCACTAACAAAGCAAATTCATGGATGGACTGCTGGCTACTCGCTATAGTTTTCTTCTCAAGCATAACAAAGAAGTTACTAGTTTTTTTTACGCCACCCTTTTTGTTCCATTGGTGACTCGAACCCACAACCTCAGGTTGGAGGCGGAGGGTGCTTACCATCCAAGCAACCCCTCTTGTCAAAATATAATGCCTGAGCCCGGGTTAGTTAGACCTCAAAAAAAAGAAACTGAAATGAATGTACTTACTGGTGATTTAGGGAAAATTTCAGCTAGCAATTTCTTGTAACGTTTAACGGGTTGTCGAGATCGAGACCTCATAGCAGGACAACAGATGCACATGTTCCCACATGCTGGGAATAACTTCCGTGAAATAAATCCCATTATCCTTGAATTTTGCAGAATAGACAAGTAAAATTACTGTTTTACAGAGAGAGCAAAAGGAACCCCACAAGGAATAGCAGCAACATACACAACACAAACAACACAAACAACTCATAACTCAAGCCAAAGCCAAAGCCAAAATGCAGAAAGGAAAAGATCGATCAACCAAAAGTAACGGTACCAAAAAAAGAAAGGCCAAAAGCGTGAAAACCAAGATCATTAGTGACAAGAGAGAGAGGCATTAATCAAGTTTACAAAAACAAGAATTGAACAATGTATAGTGGAATTTTAAATTAACAAGCCCAAGAAAAATAACACCAACAGTTAAAGAAAAGAAGCAATAAGCCAAGAACAGAAAGAATAACAGGGACAAAATACAGAGCAAAAAGTACAAGTAAGAAACTAACATACCTTCAACTCCAGAAGGGGATCTTGGGAGTGAAACGAACTCCAATAAAGGCTTCAACTTAAGAGAGAAATGAGGAGTGAAGGAAGAAAGAAATTCAAGTGTTGGAAAAGCAAGAAACCAGACAAGTAACAAAGTGGGCGCGTGGATTTTAAGGAAGAATTCTTAAAACGAGGAAAGAAGCGCATGGGCTTGTTTGGGTGGGGGTAGGGGGTGGGTTAGTGGGGGCGGGGTGGGGTGCGGTTCAAGAATCAAAGACAGGTAGGAGTAGAAGAGTAGGCAGAGAAGAAGATCACGTGATTGTCAGATCACTTATTTGTGTTTAAAGACACTTGCTTTTGTCCTTTCTCTCTCACCCCTTTTCAACACACTTCCCCTTAAAATAGAGTTTTGTCCTCCTATTTTTCTTTCAAAAAAGTTTGAAATTGAATAGTAGTTGCTTTCTAGGGGTAATTTTATTATACTCATATTTTAAATAGAATTAATTTAATATTTTAAAATAATACATTGAGTGATCATAATTAATTATTAAAAATAAGTAAATTATTTATTAACAAATATATATTGAGCTTTAATTCCTTTTTTTTTTATTCTTCTTTGTTTTTTTTAATGTCTTGCTACGGTCAGTAGCAACTAGCAAGTACTACTTCAATCTTTTGTACCTATTGAAGGTCACCAAAGGGAATGAAATTGTACCTATTCCTGCTTAGCAACTCTTCTCATAGTTGCACTAATACAAAGATGATCTAGTCAAAGATTTTGAATATAAGGTTACTTTTGTTGGGGAATGAAAAAACAAAAGGGAAAAGGCAAAAAAAAAAATCGAAACTGTTTAAAATAGATTAATTTTAATCTTCATGTATTTTTTTGCTAAAAAATATCCACATTGTTAGCAGAGTGGATCTATTTACAAGTATGGGGTACTACCGTCTTTTTCTCCAGTAGTATATGTTGAAGGATATTTTTGAGCTAATTAACTATAGAATATTTGTAAGCTAAAAACATAACGAAATATATAATGAACTTTTAGGTGTAGTTTAGTAAAAAGAAGTCTCTTGGTGGGAAAAAAGTTTGAAGGAAAGGGCTTCTGATGGATTGTGATTCCTATTTTCTTTATCTGCACAATTTTGAATTTTGATATGAGTAAGTACTTCTCAACATTATTAGAGTTTTTAGTAGAAAAAGATATATTTGGTTGAAATATCCAATCAATTGTCTCTCAATGTTAGAACTATGTTTATAACAACTTTGCAGATGAGAACTACACACAACACACAACTTTTGCTATGTGCTACAAAAAGTGTACTATAAGATAAAATAGTGTTTGTAAAAACTTTTTATATTCAATATGACCACTTAAACACCTAGGTTAACTATATACTTTTTGCTTTACATTAAGCGTAAAGCTCACTCATGATTATGGGCAAGAAAAGATTTGTTTAAATTAAAATTTTATCCTTTTCTAAAGCGTGCCATTAACATTTGACTGCAAATTAATTTCTCATTAAAAAGTTATTCAATATTTGAATTATAAAAATGATTAGTAATTTATTATTAAAAAAAAGGTGTAATAATAACTAATAATATAAACAGCTCTTCATTGTTTTGAAGTTTTTTCAATTTACTCTTGAGTTGAAGGGAATACTGTATATTTAACATTTATTAAGACAAATGTCACTTTTCACTGAAAAATATGATATTATTGGAATATGGTTAAAAAGAATATAACTCCTTAAACAGCATGAATATGAGGATAAAGCTTTAGTTATATTGTCTGATTTATTTTACGTTAAAAAATATTAATTAGAAGGATAATTTGACTTTCTCTTAATCTCAGTTTAAAAAGTACTATTCTTCCTTCACCACATTATTTTTTCTTCTTTGGGAGTATATTAGAGTGAGGATCAAAGTAAAAAAATTATTTCATCTTGATTTTATATATAGAAAAAAACTATAGACTTTTTATTTACCATAACAGATAAAATGGATCAGAGGGATTATTATTTCATAGGCAAAATAAAGATTTTGCATGTCAGTAAACTGACTATTATATTAAGAGAAATGAAGGTGATTATCCAATGTAACTTTGCAAGTGTACCATCAGATTAATTAATGGTTACAACTTACAGCCAATCATTATTTATTGAATTAATCTGGATAACAAATACTCCATTATTAAGTAATCTCTCAAGTGTTTTACCTGCACTGGAGACCTAGGAATAGTGAAATTAAAAATTAATTGAATGTCATCTACATTACTTTGTTCCCACTGATCAATGCCCTATTTTCAAAGGGAGCTGCTGACTTAAGTATCCCTCATCCGAGGGTGAGCTAGAATTTCGTATGATGAAGAGGAAAGAAAGAAGTCATTGTAAAGGAAGATGACATTTACCATTTTCGTTGCCTGCCTAAAGGCTTATTGGTAGCTCTGAGGTTCTCTCAGTAGAGTGATTGCCAAAATCTAGGTCTGTTTTCGGAGAATAATAAGAAGAGGTGGTTGTAGCTTTTAGAGACTATCCTCTGCAGTTATAGCTACGTAGAAGTCAGCTGCTTAAAGACAATCATCTAACCATTTCGATTTTCCTGTCCTAAAACAAGGAAATTCGCTGTGACCCACCGCCCTTGATAAGAATTGTCAGATTTACAATTTATGAATTCTTATAATTCAAATTCTCACTTCAATCTTGAAATATATACATCACACAACAATTATTTTTTAGATAACATTAGTAGGACATTATAAATTTGACCTTACTGACCACCTTATCATTTTTCTTTTACTTTTTCCTTTATCTGATTCAGATCACAAAACTAAACTTGAAAAGTAATGTTAAAACAAATTACCTAGAAACAAATTTTGGGTTTTTTCTTCTTCAGCACATCAAATTTTGATTTATTTTCCTTTGTACGGATCAAATATCACATCATTTCTTTATTGCTAGTGCTTTCGTTTTTGTATCCGTTTTTTCCAAACTGCACTATGATATTACTAAATATGTTTTTGTTGTTATCCGGTTTAAATGTTGATTTTCCTACCTAATAAAAGATTTAGACATGTAGATAGAATTCTGAGAAATGCAAAAAGAAAATATTATAGTTTATAAATCAAGAAAAGAATGTACTAACCAAATATCATTAATAAAAGAGTTGCCCATGTAAAAGGTTACTAAATGAATACCTTATTCAATTAAGCTAATTGTGTCGATTTCAAGTAAACATCAGCGTGCATGACACGTTATGCCACAATGAATTAATACATTTATTTTAGCAAAACACTTCCAAAAACAATAAGCCAAATTGCATTATTAGATACAGTAATAGCTAATCAATGTGATATGAGGGAGTCTTCTTATTTTTATTTAATAAACATAGTTAGTAGTATATATGATTGAGATGATCGTTCCAATACGCCAAACTTGGCGTAAACTAAAAATATCAAGAATATTTTTTCTTTCATTTGTTTTGGTACATTATAATAATTTCGGTGTTAGATGCTTAAAATCGGTCACGGACCGATCTTTGTTCAAAGGGTTGTCAATTTGAAGAATTTCACTGTTTAGACTTTAGATAAGTAATTTTAACCGAGATATAATATATTTTGACTTTGTTTTAATGAAAATTTTAATTCCATCAATGCCTAAAATGATTCCGACTGATCAACCACCAGACCAAAATGAATTCTGTATAGTAATATAGTTGTATAAGTAAGCTAGAGGAGGATATATAACCTGAAAATGATGGCCATGAAATTGATGTTACATGGACAGGCCTCAACTGCCCATTGCCAACCCCTATTAAATAAGATGTGTATATCAAGAACATGAATTGAAAGATACCTATTCTCTATATAGATTCTAGAATTTGGACCCTGAGGTTCATCAACCCCCATCACCTCACTTCCCCTGGACCACAAATCTCACTCATTCCACCATTATTGTCACTAATGATTGATTAATTAAGTTGGACATGCATGCTTAGGTAAAGTCCTTAAACAATTTCTGTTAGTACATTATTAACTTGATATTCTCCATTTGGATTTTGGACCACCTCTGTAGAGTACAAATAATAAAGGTTATTGTCTCCAGTACAGTAATGTTGATTTTGCAGGTCACCACAGTGGCACAGGAACTTGAAGATGGCATTTTCAGCCTTCCCTGTAGCAATAGGAATCCTACAGGGAATTTCCTACTTTTGTATATGACACAGGCTCTCTTTTTTAGTATCTAAATATACCAAAATATGCTGATAAATGTGTAGGTTTTTTCCATAACAATAGCATCAGAAGATCACCTCCATTGCATTCCAAAGTTTATGACGTTAACTCATAATTAAAGACCAAAGTTTACAGCCTGAGGATTGAGGTTCTGGGGTTAAATTTCCCAGCTGGAATATACTTGACTTGTATTTAATGATTTCTTTGCATTGTGTGAGTAATGTGTTTAGTCAGTAGTTACTTTTTTAGTGAATACAAACTCTCATCTGGCACTCTCATGGTATTTCTCCATGAAAACTAGCCCAGCCTTCAAAGGATTGGTATAATATATGCAAGTGCCTTCATATCGAGAACTCCATAACTGAAACAGCAGATATACAACCATGTGAATTGTCATCCTGTCTAATGGTCAAACAGATAGAGAAGATGCAAACATATGGCATATACAGTACTAGTTGAGGAAGATACACACTAATGGGTCAGGCTTACATCCTTCATTAACAAAGGTCATCTAAACACTCGATCATTAGCTTATTGCAGGATTGCCTTGAATCCTTAGTTCGCATTTTTAATATTCCCGGGAAGGGAACCAACTGAATATAGGCTCTTAATTGATCGGAGTAATGCTCAGCATTACAGCTTTTAGACTGACATTCGACTTCAAAACGTTTAGACAAAAAGTTTCATCCTTCAGCTCAATAGGTCTGCAGCTAGAATGTTCTGAATGTCAACTCTTCCTACATGGCCATTGATTGTTTTTGCCACGGACAATGCCCCCAAGCACTAGATCGCTGAGATTACCCTCAGGGCTTCCATCCACATTCAGCCTGATCTTATTGGTTCCAGAGGAAACCAAGAGAGGTTTCTTCTTATAGTTTTGTTCAATCCTCAAGTACGAATTCTTAGAGCATTTCCATTCAGAAGGCGCAACGTAGATTTGTGTGATTGTCCCACTTCAAATTGAGCGGACAAAAGACTCCATGGTGGTTTAATGAAGCTATTTTCAATATACTAGAATCTTGGTAAATGGATCATAGGCACAACGATACTAACTGGATCAACAAAGGTGGTAACTGTCAATAACTGTGCCTACAATGAACAACAACTCAAGCTGAAGCCATAGATTATGCCATCTGGAGTACGAGAGAAGAATCAAAAGATGTTATGAACCACAACCAGTCCTTCCACAAGAATCTCTAACAAAAAAGTCCCAAGTGTCCATCAGCATCCAGGCTTTAAGAGCTCCTCAACAAGCACTCAGAGGTTGAATCTTCTCGCGTATTGCCTTGTAGCACTGGAGACTGCACAGAGGTAGCTTGGATTTGGAGTCTCTGTATTTGTATGTATTCATACAAGATGGACCAGCACATTTCTCTCGAGGAGGTGGATAGCTGAAAATCAAGATAAAACCCAAACAACAGGTTATATAAATTAGTGATCAGTATTTAAACACGAAGGAAGAAAATTGAATATCCGAAGAAGTCCTCACTCCTTAGAGCTAAAAACTCAAGAATAAGCATTTTGCCCTACAGATCATTACCTGCAAGCCTTGGGTTCAAATATGCTTGGGAGTCCCATCTCATTAGGAAATGTCACAACAGTACCAGAAGGACCCATGACCCATCTGATAGAATTTGTTGAAAGTGCAGTAGCTGTTGCAGTCCTCTCCTGAATGCATAAAAATACGCACAAAAGAAAAATTCTGACATATAAACTGAAGAGCAAGTGCAAAGGAAAAATTAAAATTGCAACTCTTGGTTCCTCAACAAGGAAATACTCTGTAAAGATAACGGCTTCACCCTGACAACAATTACATGAAAATGGTCACACATGATCTGGACATGCTCATCTAAGGATGTCACAGACACTAAAATAGATGATGCAATGCACTTCCAAAGATAAGGAGCAGAAGTGGCAGAAAGGAAAAAGTTCTTTTTGCCATTGTTGGGGATGGTGACCCAAGGAAAGTGGGACTAATGAACTGAATGAACAAAAAGAAGTGTTCCTATGGATGGTAAAGGGACGGAAAATACTGTAAAAAGAAAGAGAGAAGAGAATTAAAAACAGAAACAGCAGATAATAGGCATAAGTACTAGATTTCGACCCAAAAACAGGTTCTTGGGAAATTGCCAAAAACTATAAAGTAGGAGAGACTACATCAAACTTTAAAATTTCAAAATGCTGTACTTGGGTTGTACTCTCACCTGTGCTAACTTTTCTTGTCGCTTCTTAAGTTTATCTTCTCGCTTTTTCCTACTAGAATCTTGACTGAGGATTTTCCTTATTGCTTCAGCCTGGGAAAAGCTATCTATGTTTACATAGCTGTATGGAAAGTATTTGAATAATGAAAACACATAAGCTCAAAAAAGCATAAGATGTATAAACCTCAGACTCTCGAGCAGCCTTTTCAGCTCGCATCCTGCGTCTTTGTGCAGCCTCGGCTTTCTTCAACTGCTGTTCCACTTCAGAGAGCTTCTCCTTTTGTTCTGCAACCAGACCAAACTGAATTTATCAGCTGATCCTCAGATGAAATATGTAAACCACAGAAGACAGGTAGAGTACTCACTCTTAGGTGGTGCAGGTGGAAGTCCATGGGGGAACTCAATTGCTCTCGAGCCTGCACTGTAAGAAATATCTTTTCCAGTTTGAAGTGCCCGCTGGCGAGTTGTCACAGCCATGTTTCTCTTATCATCCACTAAAATATCAGTGAATTCCTTTAGTTGTTTCATCTTCTTCTTGGGTACTAACTCAGTATCAGAAACCACTGCTTCTTCATAGTCGGTATCCGGAGATGCGCGTTCAGATTTGGATTTCTTAATCCCTTTCCCTGCTTCAAACGATCTGTAATCACTCAGATCTGCATCATAAACACTGCTACTTTGACTTAACACTCTTGATATCTTCCGCTGTTTTCTGCATCCAACTTTATCATCATCGTCATAGTGATCAGAGTATTTGGAAGACCTGAGCTTCTTCAGGTAACGGATCTCATCATCATCGTCATCCTCAGTGTCATCATCATCGAATGGTATACCTGACAAATGACTTTTGGACAGAGACTTGCTTTTATGAGTTGCCTCATGTTTTCCAAATTGCTTCAAAAGGGCAATCTGCCCATGTAACTGACCCATCGAGGAATCCACTCTCCCAATGTTAAAACCAGTTTTAGCAAAATCCTTCCAGGGCACACCTCGCAAGCCAATTGCTTTTCCACTATAAAAGGAATAATGTCCACTTGTATTCTGCTGTGAATATAAGAAGAAAACTTAAAATTAGCCTCTAAAGACATCAATCATGACTACCTTGAGGAATCTAAAATAAAGTCTTCCTGCGGCATGCTGAGGAAGTGGTACAATAGGTGACAAGGCACATTCTTATGCACTTAGTTGGTGCTTTTATGTTTAAATTTTTATCAAGGAAAAGTAACATGCAAATTTGGATATTCCAACCATGAAAAGGTGAAAACTACTTAAAGGAGCTCAAAAATTGCTGATGGGACAGGAAACATAAACTCTAGAAAACTTGCAATATGGCAAGCCCATTCAAGACAAGTTAAGGAAAAGTTCATAACTAAGAAAGACCAGTTAGGTCACAGTCTTCTAGGCAAATCTAGTAAATACCTATTGTATGCTACACCATTTCTTTATCATTAGACCAAGGTGCATCCCAATCAGTGTGATGCACTTCTAAGGTTTCATAAAGCAAAAGTGTATAAAGGAGTTATAACGACAGGAAAACAAATAATGACCTTGGGTTGCCATGTTCCGGGGGCATCTGAAGAGGACGAAGACTTTGTAGAAGAAGAACCAGCAACAGAAGTGTGTATTGTTCTTGTAACACCACCAACCTTGAGTTTCACTTTCTTGACTTTGCTGTCAATCCCAGCTCCATCTGATACTACTCCTGGCAGTCCGAAGTGGTTACTGCACATCACGGTTCTGCTTTTGGAATCGTGTATCTGAGATGTTGTTAAGTCTCCCTCAAATCTACTCATATCTATCTGACCATCCTTTTGCTCATATTCACTGAAACAGGAGTCTCCAGCGTTTCCACCTTTGACACCAAGCTTAACTGCAGCCTCAGCTTCACAAAGGTTACTATACGATGTTCTTGAAATATTACCATAATCAACATTATCACAACTTGACACTTTGCTCAACCTATCAGATGGTGGCGTTGACGAAATGGATGAATTATCACAACAATCCAGACGCAACTGGGACTCCTTTTGAGGTCGTAGATACAGATCAGTTCTCTGTTTCCTAAATGCTCTGCCCAACCCAGAACTGATGAAGTTATCCATAGCAATAGAGAAGGTATGAGCAAAACCTGCTGCAGCTGCAGTAGGCAAAAGATGCAGATTAATACTTAGTAGAACCATACATACATATGTAGAAATTTCTTTTACTTAACATTGCTAAGAATGCTTTGAATAAAAGACCCAACTGATGGCAGCAGAGATGGAATAAACTATTTTAGAGGTTACCAATGACTATAGATTGACATAAAGAAGATATCTGTTCTCAACCAAAATGACATAAAGAAGATTCCGGCAAAGTAACACCAAATTAACAGACCACAACATAAACTTTTAGGGCATATTCCAAAATAGGATAGATGTAGCCAAAAAAACGAAAATGCTTTTGAGATAGTGAACCACTTCCAACAACAACATACCCAGTGAAGTCCCACAAAGTGAGCTCTAGGGAGGTTAGAGTGTAGGCAGACCTTACTCCTACCTCAGAGGTGGAGAGGCTCTTTCCAATAGACCCTTAAATCAAGAAAAAACAGTCTGTAGCAATCCCGAAAAAAGAAGTAACAGAAGTACAAGAAACAACATAGAATAACAAAAACGGATAGTAACACAACAAAACAAATACAATAATAGAGGTATAAGAAACAACATAAAGTAACAGAAATCGAAAGACAAGAAACGAAACAGTTGAACTAATCAAGAAACCAAAGATTGCCTCTTTTGCAAGTCTAAGAACAGCTCTTTTAAACTCAAAAGAAAGAACTTTCATTTCATCATAAAACTAAGTAGAATTCAAAAAAGGAGACTCATTAATAAACACATAAACAGTTGCAAGAGAAAAAATATATACAATTATCAAACCACAAAAATGTACAGAACAAGATTTAAATAGAGCTCAAGTTCTCGAATGCAACAACCCTTAACCCACCTAAATCTTGTCGTCCCACGAAAACCCATCAAAGAACCAAAAAAATAAAGCCAAAATTGAAGCTTTACCATCTGGGGTTTCACCCAAGATGATTACATACCCAAGAAAACATAAAATATAGGTAACCAAGCGCGTGGCCTAGTGGTTGGGGTCCAATAAAGTTGGGTTGAGCATAGAAAAACACTTAGGTGATTTCTTGTTCAGATTAGTTGAGTTGCGCGCAAACTGAACTGGAGACTAAGGTTATTAAACATAAAATTTACCTTGTGGGTATTGTAAGAACCCTTAAGATAAGATCGGAGACGGAGGAAGACTAGCCTTAAAAGGGCGGTGTTGCTATATAGTTGAGAACCACGTGGCGACTTCTCAATCATCTTCTTGCTTCTTACCTCCGGCTAGTCTTGTACTGGAAAGACAGCAGGATTTGATTTTGAAATTAATACTTTAATTTCTAAATTCTTTAAAAAATAATAAATAGGATTTTAAATTCGAAATTATGATTTTTAATATTTTTAGATGTAAAATTTAATTCATAAATTTATATTTTATAAAAAAAAATCTCGTCATATTAGATTTTGTAAAAAAATTCATGCTTGACGTGAAGATGTTGTCACTTATTTGTATCATGTAGAAGGATTATATTAAAAAATAATTAGTTACTACTATTATTCACTAGTGAATCTTGTAAAATTATGTATATTCAAAGATTTGTAATAATATGTAATCACCAATATTTATTTATTAAAGAAATATAAATATATAATTTATTATTGTGATACTTTAAGATATCTGGTTACATTATTTATAAATTATAATTTGCTCATTTGATAAGTCTCGATAAGAATTCAAGAAATATTTCAGCATACAATATAGTATCTTGAAAAACATGAAATCGAAACTATCAAACCTAAATTTTCAATACCTTATGTCGTATCATGTCCATCAGGGACGGAGCTACAGCTTGCGAAGGGTGGCCAGATGAACACCCTTCATCGGAAAAAATTTTTCGAATATATAAGTTAAATATAGATATATATGGTTATATACATACTGATGAACATCCTTGATAAGTTAGAGATGTACAACCTAGTGGTTAAGGGTGTGTAAATTTGTGATGATGATGCAGGTTCGATTCCCATTGGATGCATTTGCTTTAAAAAGGGAACTGAAAGCCTGAAAGATTTGGATCGGGTTACACCTCAAATTCAACCCAATATTCATTGCCCAATTTAACATAAAGTGTGAAAGCCTAATTGATTAACTAATGTGAAAGGCTACAAGCCCAGAGCTGCTAAGGCTGATTTAAAAAAATAAAAATTAAAGCACACTTTTCTTTTTAATTTAAAAAAGAACAAGTTAAACTTAAATTCGAATTTCTAAAGTAGTAGTGTTAAACCCGACCCTTCAGTTGTTCAGGAACCCTAAACTATTCTCTATTCCCTCACCACAAATCCACAATCTTCTCCACCTTATTGTTAAAAAAAAAATGAAATTTGGTGTTAAAGTCTTCAAAGTTTCAACGGGCTATCATTATAATTTTTCTTCATCGACTATTGAAGTGTACAACAACAACAACAACAACAAACCCAGTGTATTCCCACTTAGTGGGGTCTGGGGGGGGGGTAAGATGTACGCAGTCCATACCTCTACCTCTGATGAAGTAGAAAGGCTGTTTCCGAAAGACCCCCGGCTCAAGTCACGAGATATCACACAAACACATAGTACAGCACAGAAGCAGATGACATAACATAGATACGGCACCCATAAGGAATATAAAACAGAGTAAAGCAGGAATGCAAGAATATAAAGCAGAGGAAAGCACACATATTCGTAATAAACATGGAACACGGAACACGGAACATTGAATACGGAATCATAACAGGAATACACCCCCACCAATTAATTCCCTACACTAGCGACCCGAACTGGCCCTAATCCTCTGCCGTAATTCGCATCTTCCAGACCTTCCTATCTAGGGTCATGTCCTCGGTGAGCTGTAACTGTTCCATGTCCCGCCTAATCACCTCACCCCAGTACTTCTTCGGTCTACCCCTACCCCGTCTAAAACCATTCAACGCTAGCCTCTCACACCTACGGACCGGGGCATCCATGCCCCTCCTCTTCACACCGACTATTGAAGTGTGAATTGTAAAAAGATATTCTTCAATTCTTCGTATGTTTTAGTTTAATTTTTTTCCCTTAAACTTGCTTTTGTGTATTTTTTTGGTTTTGAACTAAGTAATTTAATATTCTAATTTTATCTAGTAGATAACTTGCTAGTTAATATTATTTGGGAGGATGGGACAATGTTTCAAGTATTCATAATTTTTTATTTGTTGAAATTGAATAATAAGTGTGATGCGCTTGATTTTTATTTTAGTTTGAGATTTCAATGAGCTTGGAAAAGTATTTTCGTAAAGTTTCAAAAATAAGTTCAACGTCTCAAAATCAATCCCGACGAGATGAAGATGTTGATCAAATAGAAATACCATCCCAATCTTCTCAGAGACAAAAATTTGATGTAAATGATCTAAAGGGTGACCCCGCTGAAAGACCTTCGATTTTGAGTTATCCTCCGAATATTCATGATGAGATAAGAAGGGCATACATTCTAAAACATCCTTTCCAACCTCAAGATCATGAGTTTCCTCAAACAGATTTTTTTGAAATTCCACATCGTTTTGTTTCTAAATGGTTTGATGAATATTTTGATTGGTTGGAATATAGTGTAAGTGCAGATCCAGCTTATTGTTTGCCTTGTTATTTATTTCAAGGCGAAAGCATTCATCAAGGTGGTGGTAATACATTTTTCACGAAGGGATTTAGAAAACATTGGTCCTCCGAATAGCATTCATAATCAATCAAAAAGGAAGTGTGAAGATCTTATGAGGGAGGAACAATCTATTGAGGTGGTGGCATTTAACAAGTTGGACGAGAAAATTAAGAATGAATATCGAGTTCGGTTAAATGCTTCAATCGATGTGGTCCAATTTCTTCTAAATCAAGGTTTAGCACTCCGCGGTCATGATGAAAGTGAATCATCCTTGAATAAAGGTAATTTTCTTGATGCACTTTCTTAGCTTGAGGGTAGATGTGATGACATTAAACCTTATGTGTTAGAAAAAACTCCAAAAATAATAAATGATTTCTCATGATATTCAAAAAGATATTGTGACCGCGTGTAAAATTAAAACTATCAAAGCTATAATAAAGGATTTAGATGGTGACTACTTTGCTTTGTTGGTTGATGAATCAAGAGACGTATCATGCAAAGAGCAAATGGCTATTTGTTTACGATATGTTGATAAAAGGGGATTTGTGATGGAAACATTTATTGGACTTGTTCATGTTAAAGTTACTAGTGCTTTATCCCTAAAGAAAGTAATTGTGGATGTACTTGCTCACCATTCTTTAACTTTAGCTTATGTACAAGGGCAATGTTATGATGGAGCAAGCAATATGCAAAGTGAGTTAGGTGGTCTTAAAATATTAATTAAACAAGAAAGTAGATCGGCCCACTCAGTTCATTGTTTTGCTCATCAACTTCAATTGACTCTTGTTGCGGTTTCTAAAAGGCGTGTTTAAATAGGAGAACTTGTATTATTGACTTCAAATATTTTGAATGTGTTGGGGGCTTCCTTTAAACGTGTGGATGAATTTCGAGAATCTCAAAAATAAAAATTTCAAGAGACATTAGATATAGGTGAGCTAGAAATGGGTAGAGGTTTAAATCAAGAACTTGGTCTTATTAAAGCCGGTGATACTCGTTGGGGATCTCACTACAAGTCGTTTGAAAATTTTATTAGTAACTTTGCCTCTATTATTGATGTACTTGATTCTTTTGTTGAAAATGCAAGTACTTCGAAAGAAAAAGCTAGCGCATAGGGATTTCTCAGAAGTTGTCAAACTTTTGAGACTGTTTTTTTGTTGCATTTGATGACTGATGTTTTAGGAATCACAAATGATCTTAATGGGTCATTACAGAAAAAGAAACAGGATATTGCTAATGCCATGATTCTTGTCAAAGTAGCAAAGAGAAGATTGCAAGCATTACGAGATAATGAATGAGATCCTATTTTAAAAAAGAATGTTGGTTGGGATTCGCTCAAAGAAAAGGTCGAGGAATTTTGTATCAAGCATAGTATTCAATTACCCAATTATGATGAGCCATATGCTAACTCAGGGAGATCACGGCGTAAAGTAGTTGATTATACTACTTTGCACCATTACTGTGGGGATGTGTTTTATAAAATTATTGATTGGTAGCTACAAAAACTTAATGACCGTTTTAATAAGGTGACAAGTGATTTGCTTAATGGTGTAGCTTGCTTGAATCCAATTGATACATTTTCTAGTTTTGACATCCAAAAGATATTGGCGATGGCTAAATTATATCCTGATGACTTTGATGAGTTCAACATGAGGATTCTTGAGAATCAACTTGTTAATTATATTATTGATGTTCGTGATATTGATAAAAGATTCTCTAATTTAGGCGGACTTGGAGAACTTTCAAGAGAGTTGGTTGAGACAAAGAAGCATTTAACCTATCCTCTTGAATTTCTTTTAGTGAAGTTTGCTTTGCTTCTATCCGTTGTCACTGCATCAGTTGAAAGAGTTTTTTTCGACAATGAAGTATATCAAAAATGATTTGCGGAATCGAATGGATGATGAATTCTTATATGGTTGCATAGTGCCTTATGTAGAAAAAAGAGTATTTAAGAATATTTCTAATGAGCGTATTATAGAAACATTTCAAGGGATGAAACATGACCGAATGCACTTGTAATTATATTTTCTAATCAAGCTTTTATTAATAGAATTTGCTTTGTTGACTTTTTTTATATTATATGTTTCAACTTGTTATCCTATGTGTTTTTTTATGATTAGCTTGGTTCAAAGATTCTTCTTCTTCAATATACGTTTTACAATATTTTTTTATGACCCGCTTCTTTTTCTAAAAATATGAACACCCTTAACCAAAATCCTGGCTCTGCCACTGATGTCCATCCCCAAGTGCAATGAAAGGGTCCGTTTGAATAGGCTGGAAAAAGTGATTTTTAAAAAGTACTTTTGAAAGTGCTGAAATTTATTTTAAAAATAAGTAGTTACGCGTTTGGATAAAAGTACTGAAACTGAGAAAAAATTATTGATGTGTTTGGCAAACAATTGTTGTTAAACACTTCTTTTGATTAAAATGTCTGAAATACTCTTAAAGTTGTTAACAATATGTAGAGTTAGTATTAATTTTTATTTCTAAAATGATTCAAATTAAAATTAATATATATATTATTAATTCAGTTTCAATATATATATATATATATATTGAAACTGAATTAATAATATATATTATATATATACAATATAATAATTTCATGAATGACTATTAAATTTGTGTGCTAAAAAATTCTTTAGAAAAAATTGAATTATTTAATGCTCGATACTTATTTTGAAACCTTATTAATTTAAATTCATACTCTTTCTTATCAGGGATGGAATTAGAATTTTGAATAAAAAATATTTAAGGTAAAAAATATTTAGATAAAAAATAGGTTTATCAATATTTTTTTTTAGATAAAAAATAAATTTTCTTGAAAGGTAAAAAAAATACAGCACATAAATATTATACGCTGCCAGCAAGCTACTACGTATACTTATTTTTTTATAATAATTTCGTTTGTTTGAATATTATTAATTATTTTAGTAAAATATATATTGTTACAAAAATATAATTTAATATAATATAAAAAATTGAATTAAAAAAAGTTAATCATTATAGAAATTGGTATAGATCATGAATGTTATAAGTGAAAATTATAAGTGCTACAAGAGGATAATTTTGGGATAAGTGGAAATTTTAATGGATACAAAAGTCATTTACTTGATCAACAGATAAAAAGAAAAGTAAGGAGTGGCCAATTTTTAGCTTTTGGCATTTAAAAAGTCAAAATTAACTTTTTTTAAACAAATTTTTAAATTATCAAACACTCTTAAAATTTGAAAATGACGTTTAAACCATTTTGATCAAATTATAATCTAATCCAAACACCCTCTCTCATTGCTCCATGATTTTCAATGTGTTAGAATTTACCTCCACTGTATGCATCCCTTTTTTTATATTTGCATCACATTCTCCGCAAAATTATATGATATATTTTC
This sequence comes from Capsicum annuum, assembly GCF_002878395.1. NCBI lineage: Eukaryota > Viridiplantae > Streptophyta > Magnoliopsida > Solanales > Solanaceae > Capsicum > Capsicum annuum. Next base: position 155,612,162 of record NC_061118.1, read on the forward strand.
TCCGTCTTATTTTATTCGTTTCAATTTGACATTACACATTAATTAAGAAAAATAATTAATAACATGACTATTTTACATAATATTCCTATTAAATGATGTTTACATTTTAATTTGGAGAAAAAATAATTTATACTAAAGGTAAAAAAATAAAAAAAAATGTATATCTTGGTTAATGAAAAATGACAAGTAAAATGAGATAATGATAAATAAAATGAGAAATCAAATTAATAAATTTAGAATAAGTAAAATGGGACGAAGGGAATACTGTTTAAATAAAAAGTTACTAGGATTATTCTCATTCAGAAACCAATAGAGGAACAACTAACAAGATGTGTGATGCAACAAGAAGTAGGGGTGGACGTTCGGTACTTCGGTTCGGATTCAATTTTTTATTTTGTTTTTTTGGTTATAAAATTAGATGTATCGAAAACTGAACCGAATTATTTGGTTCGATTTAATTTATTTAAATTTCAATTTGGTTCTATTAGGTTTAATAATTTTGATTTTTCGATTTTGAAGCTATTTAATAGGCTAAATTATATTTGTAAATCGAACTAGTTTAACTTTCCTACATTAAAGAAAAATCAATATAAACTTGTAAAGTCTTCTAGGTGACAAATGAGTATAATTACGTTCAATGCAAAAATAAAATGGAGGACTATATATTAACTTTCGGTTGCAAAAATTAATGCAAAAAATAACTTTCAATTTCGATTGCTGAATGTATTTTAATTTTAGGGCTTTGGACTGAGTTGTAGCTAAAGCCTAAATAACTTATGGACTTATGTATTATAAATATTAAATAATAAATATATATTATATGTATTAATATATACAGTATATAATAATTAAAAAATATATATTTTTTTTATATTTCAATTTAAACTGAAAATTTAATTGCGTCAACCTAAAAATCAAAATATCGAATTTATAAAAAATAAATCAAAATCGAATTGAAAAATCAAAAAACCAAACCAGAAAAACTGAAATAATTTGGTTCTATTCGATCTTTCACTTTTTTGTTTTTAATGCCCACCCCACCCCTAACAAGAAGTAAAAAAACGTTTTGACTTTCTTTCTTCCTCTTCTCTTTGTGTGAATTTTAATAGCCTCATCTCCTCAATTCCAGTTTCCTTGACCTTGGCTCTAACTTATATGGCTACTGAGTTCAAGTCTCAAGTGTTCTTGAGTTACTATGGCAATACTTTTGCAGATCATCTCTATGAAGCTCTGGTGGGAGCAGGTTTTGTAACACTAAGAGGTGGTGATGGAAATGAGGGAGGAGAACAAATCAAGTTTGAATTACAAAAGGGTGTTGAAGAATCAGGGGTTTCAGTTATAATCTTTTCAAATGATTATGTGTTTTCAAGTTTGTGTCTTGATGAGTTGGTAATGGTCTTGGATTGGAAAAGGATATCAAGAGGTGCAGTTCTGCCCATATTTTACCATGTGGATCCTTCTGATGTTAGGAAGCAAAAGGGGAGAATTGGAGAAGCATTTGATAGGCATGAGGAAGAACTGGGAAGGAATCAAAGTGGAAATGAGTGGAAAGCTAAGGTTAGAAAATGGAAGGAAGCACTTAAACAAGTTGCAGACTTGGGAGGAATGGTCTTACAGAACCAAGCTGATGGGTGAGTTTACTAACTTTATATACGGTTGAGCAATGCTTCATCGACGATTTTGAGTTTCTTGTAAACACAGATATCTACTTTGTTAGAGTTGGAACAAATTGTATTTGATTGGGATCATCCTTATTAGAAAAGGAGAGGAACTTGACATTGTTAAATATAATCTGCACTTCATTTTTCCTGCATTTATAAAGACATGAACTAGCATTGCTAAATACTTGTTAGATAATTATGTTGCTTTGAATAGAAACTCAATATGAAGGAGAAGATGATTTGCGTGGTAGTCAAAGATATGCCAACATACCAGGAACTTTAAAAACTAGTAGAAACTTATGGAGTTTGCTTTGAAGATCGGTCTGCAGACTTGAGTCTGTTAGGCCTCAAAGGATAGACTTTTCTTGTCTAATTGCTTAAGATGTCTGTATCTTGGTCTTTCTGATAACAGTTTTTGTACACTATATTAGGATTCTGTGTTTCCAGTAGTCACGCTGCATGATTTAGTTCCAGGCTCCACGAATTCATGTGAATAACTTCGTGTTGGTTACTTTTCCATTTTGTTAAAACATTCAGACATGAGTCCAAATTCATACAGAAGATCCTTAAAGTGGTTGAGAATAAACTGAGCAGGCCAGTCCTGTATATTTGTCCTCATCTGATTGGAATAGAACGACGTGTTGAAAAGATCAACTCATGGCTAGAGGATGGATCTACTGATGTTGACACACTTGTTATTTGTGGCATCGGTGGAATAGGGAAGACAACAATGGCAAAGTATGTATATAATTTGAACTTCAGCAAGTTTGATGGTAGCAGCTTTTTGTCCAACATTAGAGAAAATTCAACACACCGTAAAGGTTTAGTTACTCTTCAAAGACAATTTCTTTCTGATCTTTCCAAAAGAAAGAAGAAACCTATGTTTTCCGTGGATGAGGGAATGACTGAGATGAGAGATGCTGTAAGTTGTAAAAGAATCCTCCTTGTTCTTGATGATGTTGATAGCCATGATCAAATGGATGCTCTACTGGAAATGAAGGACTTCTTATACCGTGGAAGTAAAGTTATAGTGACAACTAGGAACAAGAGATTGCTTAGGCCTTTTGATGTGCATAAGCTTTACGAGTTTGAAGCTTTGAATAGAGATGAATCCATTGAGCTCTTAAGTTGGCATGCATTTGGTCAAGATTGTCCTATTAAAGGTTTTGAAATGTGTTCAGAACAAGTAGCAATCCATTGTGGAGGGCTTCCATTAGCACTTGAAGTTCTTGGTGCTACTTTGGCAGGAAGAACCATGGATATTTGGAAGAGTACAATACAGAAGCTGGAAACAATTCCGAATCATCAAATTCTCAAGAAATTAGCAGTAAGTTATGAATCTCTGGAGGATGATCATGATAAAAATTTATTTCTACACCTAGCTTGCTTTTTCATTGGGAAGGACAGAGATCTAGTAATAGCTATTCTCAATAGGTGCAACTTTTACACTATAATTGGAATTGAGAATCTCATTGACAGAAATTTGTTAAGGATTAGTGAGTCTAACAGGTTAGTTATACATCAAATGATTCGAGATATGGGAAGAGACATTGTTCGCCAAGAATCACCCATGGAACCTGGGAAACGCTCTAGACTATGGCGCTCCAAGGATTCCTATAATGTCTTAATCCAGAACCATGTAAGAAATTCTGTCTTATATGGCTCTTAAAGTAGGGATTCTGTGGATTTAAGTTGTTTTCTACTGATAGCTTATTCATAACGCCTACTTGCGCTTACTTATCATTTTCTGTCCTCTATCTGAACAGGCCACTCAAACAATTCAAGGCATTATCCTTGACATGGATATGCTCAAGGAAAATGACATAGTTAGTTCAAGCTTTTCTGCCATTGATTTCAAGAAACGCAACACAAAAAAATTTCTCAACTATCCTAATCCTCAGAGTGGTCAATTCACCAAGAAAAGGTTTGGTTTGTTTCCATGGCATTTGTCAGATGCCAAAGAAGTCACAAATGAGCTGGTTCTGGAAACTGATGTATTTACAAATATGCAAAAGTTGAGACTGCTTCAATTTGATCAAGTTGAGATTCAAGGATCTTTTGACGTTTTTCCTAAGAGATTAACATGGTTGCGCTGGTCAGGGCTGCAACTAGAGTGTATGCCAATTGACTTTCCTCTGGAGAGCCTTGTGGTGATTGAATTACAGCATAGCAGATTGAGGAAAATCTGGCATGGAGTAAAGGTGTGGTATAATGTGCTTCAGTCTTTTAAGGTATAGCAGAAACTTACTTGGTTTTGTCTAACTCTACTTTCATATCTATCTTTTGTGATTCAGTTCCTTAAATATCTGAAGATTTTCGATCTCAGTCATTCCTACGAGCTTCTAAGAACACCTGATTTTTCCGGACTCCCCAATCTTGAGAAATTGATCCTTCGATATTGTACAAGCTTGATTGAGCTTCATGAGACCATCGGATGTCTAGAATCACTTATTCTGTTGAACCTCAAAAATTGCAAAAATCTGCAGAAACTTCCGGATAGCATTTGCAAGCTAAAATGTCTGATCACACTAAATGTCTCTGGTTGCTCAAGTCTTGAATATGTCCCAATGGATCTAGATAAACTAGATTCACTGAGAGAGCTGTATGCTGATGAAATTGCAGTTCACCAAATGATTTCTACTGCAGAAGAGGTCCAACCGTGGTATGGATTCCTGCGGTCCTGGTTGTGTAAGGGGACAATATGTCCGAAACTTTCACATATTTGTTTACCTAATTCTTTGGTTACTTTGAGTCTTGCTAAATGTAATCTATCCGATGATGCTTTTCCAGTTGCTTTCAGTAGACTCTCCTTATTGCAAAACTTAGATTTGAGCCAAAATAGAATTTGCAGTCTACCAAAGGGCATAACTTATCTTACTAGACTTAAGAAGCTAGAAGTGGAAGGCTGCGAAAAGCTTAAATCACTCCTAGAACTTCCCAATATAGAACATCTCAATGTTACTAACTGCAGCTTGTTAGAGAAAATATCATATCAATCTAGATCACCTAGACTGAAGGATTTGCTCGTCTCAAATTGTGATGAATTAGTGGAAATAGCTGGAAATTTCAAGTTAGAGCCCTTGAGAAATACTGAAGCTGAGCTACTTAGCAAGCTAGGCTTGTGGAACTTGGATTCTATGGGTAATATCATGATCAATTTTACATCTAATATCCTGAGTTACTACCGAATACACAGTAAAGGGTGGACTCCAACAAGGAAGACAAAGAAAGTTGTTCTTCAGGTATGTCCTGCTACCTTTACACACCTGCAAATATTTACATAGGTAAGAGCATATCGAAATTTATGGGTTATTTTTGGCAGGGGCTGTACCAACTAGGCGTCTTTAGCACTTTCCTTCCAGGTGAAAGAGTTCCTTCCTGGTTTAGCTCAAAGTTCACAAAAGAATCATGTACATCCTTCAAAGTGCCTACCTGTAATTCCAGAATTGAAGGCTTGAGTTTTTGCGTTGTGTACAAGCGTTCCTCGATTGGGCTCTCACCAAGCATTCTCCGTCCCACGCGCCTAACTCCGCCTTCAAGAATTCCTCCTCTTGCCATGTGCAAAGCTCAAGGAAGACCACTTCGTTATAGGCCGGTGGAAAATAAACCATATGAATCAACTTTTGATTGCCCATGCATTACAGTTGATAACTTAACTCGGAGTTTGAAATGGTCTTACCAACCCTTGTTCTATGGAGTTCCGGGAGGGAAAGAAGGAATGATGTGGTTAAGCCATTGGAAACTCGAGAATCAATTGAGCAGTGATGATGTTATAGAGGTCAAAGTTACTGCAGGAGATGGAATCACAGTTATGGAGCTTTGGGTCAAAATTGTGCATGTTGAAGAACCAAAAACGCTAGGGGAACCAGGTTTCGAAGATGCAACTGCAGAGAGAGATACTGTCAATCCATTTCGGGATGTTGTTTTGAGAGATGCCAGTTCGAAAAGTACTTGTTCTATTCGGCTTCCTCTTACTTATCGTTCCATACGTGCTGTTCATGAGCCATTCATAGAGAAAGCACTTAAGAGAACTATGTCGGACCGTAACTAAGAAATTAATATGCCTAGCCATGATGAATTTTAGAAATTTGTACTGAGTTGGGACTTCCCAGTAAGCTGTGTAAATTTAGCAGAACGGGGGAAAACTACCATTTAAAAAACTAATTGATGAATCTGGAATCCAGGGCTGAGCTACACTAGTGACAATTTCTATACACGTGTATTTCCAAAATCCAGATGTGAGCAGATTCCTTGCGACAAAGATGCTGGTATAGTTCTGCTGGTGCTTAAAACTCCGGAATACATTAAATAATTCCAAGTGAACCAAAACACGCAAACGGAAGGAAATCATGATGAGGCCTTTCTGATAATAATAAATAAGATGAGCGTTTGATACATGGCTCTCTAGCAATATTAACTTTGTTCGCAAGCAAAAACTGAAAGACGACATAAATCTACCCTAGGAGCATACAGGCACTATTTGAAGAGGTGACGAAGAAATGCAAAGTAGCAAGTTATTCATCATCTTGGACTTTGGACTTCTTTTTCTTCTTTTTAGTTTCTACTGCAGCTTGGAGTTCCTCTCCATGACCCTCCTTACTCTTCTTTTTCTTCTTCTTCTTTGCTGTTCCATCCTCATGCACGTCACCATTGGCATTATCAACAGTCTGATCCTCTTCAGGCTCGGCCTCCTGTTCTAATTTCCGCTTCTCCTTCTTCTTCTTCTTCTTCTTTTCAGACTTTGGTTCTTCAGAGGCATCACCATTTGTGTCCTCGATCATGGATTGAGCATATTCCACCACATCAACTTTGGATTTCTTTTTCTTGCTTTTCTTCGCAGAAGGCTCATCAACGTCCATTTCTGTGTCTGCACCCCACGCAAATAATACATCCTCAGTGCAGAAGCCAAAATAAGGACATCCAACAAAAATTCTTAGGAATGAATTTCAACCAATCTTCAGCCAATAATAAGCACACATTTGGTCTACTATCTCTATTCATGCATGCAGATAAAGTCTGGTTGCATTGACTGAACAAGTACAAAAGCAGCAAGATACAACATTCAAAACTTTTTATCATACTGGCACCAAGTTGTCAAGAAAGTGACCATGCAAGTATGGTTGTACTAATTCCATCTATTTGAACCACCTTAAATCTCTACATCTTCTCCTTATAGCAGGCTAGGGTAATGAGCATTTCATTACGTTCCATTTTAGATTGTTCAGTTTACAGATTGTAGCTAGGTAATAGCTTCATGCTCCCATAACTCACCTTTGTCTTCAACGGTTTCAAGAGCAGATTTCATCACATCTAGGTTTTTTCTTGGTGCAACCCCCTTGTCATAGAAGTCTAGACGCTCCTCAACTTGTTCACGGAGTTTCTCTCCAAAAGTAGTAGTACTCTTATCTGTAGATAAAATAGGGGAATTGAAGTGAAAAAGAAAAAAGAAATAAGCTCTTGCACGAAACCATTAGGTAATGAAATGATTAAATGTTTGCCTTCAATCTTGCAAAGACTGACCTAAGAAACAGTCAAGGCGAGAAGCAATAGAACACTTGTTCGCAAGATAACGAGCCATCCGACCTTTGTTACGAGCAGAGGCACGACCAATGAAGGAAGAATGGAATATGAGTCCATATTTTGGGGTATTTCCTTTGGTTTTCAAGGCCCTGAAACAAAATTATAGGAAATGCCACCCAGAATGTGATTAGACAAAATGTTGGGATCATTAGCTGAATTAAATAATCTACATACCAGCAAAACCTGACATGAGACAATTAGAGCAAGTGCAAACCAAAATAAGTAAGTGCAGATTACCTGAAGAGGGCCTTCTCAGCACCAAGGATCTGAAGGGTAGAAGAAGGGCACTTAGCCAAATTTGTGAGACTACCAGCATGAGAAATTAAACGAGCACCAACGACTTCACCAATCAGAGCAGCCAAATTTGGTGCTATGTCGTGCATTTTGGCGACCAGATAATCATAAAGATTCTTCCTGTATTCAACAAGGTCCATTACCCTCTGTGCAAATAGCTTGACATTAATCAAGTCAACTGGTGACAAATCCTGTCCTGAGAATTAGAACCCAAAAGGTTAGCAAAAGGAATGAGCATCCTTTCCATGACTTGAGAAAGGATGATATCTTACCCATGGATGCTTTAGCAGCTTCTACAATTTCTTTTGCTTTATCTTCATCTCCAACTATTTCAGTTAATGCTGAAATTTTGTCTTCAGACAATTGGGATTTGTCATCAACAAATTTTGCAACTTTGGCATATAGATAATTGTCATTTACAATCTTGACCAACTCTGGGAAATGCCAGGAGTACCATTCTCTGCATCAACACGTATTCAATACAGAAATCAAATGGACTGAAATGGAGGCGGGCTTAAAAACAAACTTATATTTCATCCATATTGCAGAAAGCCATGCAAATGTAAGAACAATGGATACCAAATAGTGCCCTAAGATTTTTTTTAATGACTATACCTGACAAACAGATAAATTATTCAACTGATGGAGAAATGGCACGTATCATGCTCTTTTCTAAGGTAAACAAACATATATAACTGTGACGAAAATTACAAATCAAGCATCAAAAATGTAACGTTGATATTAGTATCAAACTGACCATGGTGTGGCACTATGGCTGTATCATGTTAAAAGTACAACACGTGGAGTTGATCAAGGCAAAGAAGAAACATACCTAACTCTCATGGCAAAGGTATTTATATCTTTATCAAGAGTATCAAGTAGGACAATTGCCTGAGTAACCATATTGTCAACACGATTAACATTGAACTTGACCTTTGCTCTGCTGTAACTATGACTCAAACCAAGTTGGGCTTTCTCCAAATCACCGTGCTACAAGAAAAAGTGTGAAAGAATAAGTAGAAGCTCACCTATCTGAGGAAGTTTTTAAACTTTTAAGATATACACTGCTGAGTGCTGACTGCTCTGTGTAAATTGTAAAATAGCCATGCAACAACGAATATTGATTGATCCAAAAATTTTATCAGGCTCAAGTGATTGTTCCAAATCTTTTCTTTCGTATGTTATTGATCAGTGAAAAGCAAAATGTTGTTCCTTCATTTCTCCCAAACAAAGACCAAAATATGGATTGAAGGCCCAAACCACACAAACACATTAGAGGGAAAAACAAAATTAGGTATACTTCAACATGGATGGCAAGGATAAACTGTTTTGCAAGTGAATGAATACAACAAACCTTTAGGTTTTCAATGAACTTCTCAAAATGCAACCGTACTCCACGCAAAATCTCAAGAACAAACTCATTACTCTGGCAAGGAATCTTAGTTACTTCGTGGATATGCGACCCAAGCTTAGGCTCTGCCAAGCCTAAGCTGAACTTAACTTTCTTACCTTCCTTGACTTTTGGGAGACTACGCTCCAAGAAGTTCTGTAGCTCCTCAGTCATTTGCCCTGGAAACCCGATTCCAAAAAAAAACAGTCAGAGCAGGCAAAATGAAAATTAAAGTATTTAATATCTTGGCCCAATAGACCATTGCTGCAACCACATTTCTCAGCATTTTAACACTATCAAGTTACTCAAGTAATCGAGAGGATAATTCCACGAGCATTAGAAACACGCTAATATGGTGAAGAATTGTACACATTCCCCATGTACAAAAAACGCAAGTCCTACATTTTTAACATTCTAAATTTTTTAACTGGTTTTTTAAGCATAAATACTAATGCAACACGAAAAGAAACACAAATTAAGAATAACTCTTACATCAAAAGTACAAGTGTTTACCTCAAAAACATCAGAAAAATGCGAGACTTTTGTCACATGCACCACAATCACATGTCAATAACTCAGCCAAAACTCAAACAAATTGAAAACCCATTAAAATGAAAGAGCTTAGACGTCAATAACTCAGCCAAAACTCAAAACAAATTGAAAACCCAATAAAATGAAAGAGCTTAAACCGCACACAAGCAGAAACCCAAAAGACACAATACTTCACAGCTAGATTGTATGCAGAGCTTACCACTACCTAGGATCGAGTGTCGCAAAAAGTGAATATACATAAAGAGTGCAAATTCGATGAGCAAAGATAACAGTAGCTGTACCTTCAGAAACAGCATTGCATTGATTGAGGGCATCAAGGGCAGATTCAAAAGGGTTAAAAGCTTCAATTTTGACGACTTTACCAAAGCGTTTGAGGTCAGTGATGGAGTTGCGAACAGCCTCCGTGTTCTGCCCAATTTCATCAATCCCATGAGCCAAGAACAACGCGTACCCAGACGCCGACTCGTACAATAGGTACAGCGCCATGTACAACTACTGAATTTCGCTTTGATGTTTGTGTAACGGGGGCGAGCAACAATAGGATTAGGGTTTATAAGAGGTTTATAGTGATTTTAACAGGAGAAGAAAAAGAGGGGAAGGGAAATAAGGCTTGGGCTTTGGAAAATAAAGATTTGGGCTGCGTTAGGTAGGCCCATTTTAATTGGACTAGATATGAATTTGGGTTATTCACGGTTGTATATAGGTTGGGCTCAACTGACAGTACAGCATTCATGAGAAGGAAATTACGCTTAGTGTCCCACCAAGTGTTCGATCTTGAATTTTTGTCTCCATAAGAAAAGGAAAAGTCTTCGTAAGGGTGCTCTTAAGGCAAACTTTTGTTCCATACAATGTCTGTGTCTGATCTTGAATTTTTATTCGCTTAGTAAAGGTACACATGTACACTTAATTGGTGATATAAATGATCATTCAACTCTTTTTATTGCATTGATAGGCCATCGCAATCCAAATCACCCACTAAACACTCCAATGTGAGAAAAAGCTTGTGAAGTATTTTTCTATTTATGTGATTCTAAAATTCATAATATATACCTCAAATATGCGAGAATATGAGATTTTATTATTATTATTATTATTATTATTAGGAGGGCAAAGCTATCTATTATTATTAGGAGCAGAGGTGTACAAAAATCGAACCTATAAAAATGTTATTGGATTATTATTGTTGGGTTGTTGGTTTAACGAAATTTTAATGGTCTTATAAAAAAAAATTGGTTATTGGTTCGATTTTGATTTTTTTTCACTTTGGGTTATTGGATAAACTAATAACTCAATAAGAATATAATAAATTACCAATTTTATTTATTAGTTATTCGTGTCTTCGCTCAATTTCTATAAACCTATTCAATTTCTTGAAAATCCATAGCCCGATAAAGTTAAATCGATTCAATTTTCTTTTTGATAAATCAACAGCGAGGGTTTGCAATGACGGCGACATGTATCATGTTAGTTGCTATTGCTTCTATTTTTTGAGCATTTTATTGATGTTATGTTAGTTGTTACTGTTACACGATATTTAAAATTACTACGTCAAATTGATATTTGTTTTTTGAATATTTTCTTGTCAATTAATTTGAAAATTGCTAAAAAAATATCTTAATTAGCTTAACTATTGATTTGACATATTTAAAAACAAAAACAAAAAAAATTCAAACCGGTAGTGCATAAACCGAACCAAATTGAAGCGACTCGTGCACACCTCTAATTAGGAGGACAAATCTATCAAAAATGAAGACATGAAATTGTATGGAGTCTCCCTAATATCCTTTGGGAAAGTCAAAACAATTTTTGATCTAATCGACTTATTCTTTAATTGAATGTTTGTAAATTTCATACTTGTAACTACTTACGGTTAAAAAAAGTAGTTTAGAGTACTAGAAATTTCGCTATATGCAGGATGCGAAAAAAGACTCTCATCACAAAAGTATATTTTGTGCAATTTTAACTTGCATGTACCAACATGGGTCGTGGTGCAGCGGATGGGGTTGTTTCACCCTTAATCAGAGGTTGAGGGTTCGACCCTCGGCATGAAGAAAACTCTGTTGGGAGCGCTACTCCCCAAATGGGGCCCTACCAGGCGCGAATCCGGATTAGCCGAGCTCCAATACGAGTACCGAACACCGGATGAAAAAAAAAAATAACTTGCATTTTTATTTTCAAATTACTTATATTACTTACTTATAAGAGGTAGTCTCACTGCTAAAGTAGGCGGTAGCTCGCCATGTTTGTCTATCGGAAACAACCTTCCTACTTCTCCGGAGGTAGTGGTATGGACTACGTACATCTTACCCTGCCCAAACCTTATTATGTGGAAATACACTGGATTTGTTGTTGTTGTTGTAATCATAATTTAACTATATCATTTCTAATTAATTATTGTAAGACATTTATGTATTAGAAAATAAATAATATTTAATAAAAAAACTTACTTATAAGAGGGAGTTTCACTGCTAAAGCAGGCAGCAAGTTGACGTATCTGCTTGTGGTTGTGGTAGAGGCAAAACTAGAATTTGAAGTCTGTGGGTGCACCAGTGTTGTCAAAGGCGCACATAAGCCTCGAAGCAAGACTCAAAATCTGTTGAGCGTTCACCTCGCTTAATGTGCAGCTTAGATTATAATTTCTAATATACATATTTCCCCCTGTCAATGAGGCTTTCTTAAGAGATAGACTATTTCACTTTATCAAAAAATAAAATGTTCATATATTTGTCACTCATGCTTATATTATTACTAGAATAGCATGGCCTGTGTCAGCACAGGCCCAACATTAAATTATTTTGATTATGTATGATAAATTAGATTGATGTCAATATGAATTATAAAGGCCAAAGTCATCGATAGGCATTCAAACTTGTTGTCAAAATTCACTTAGACCCCTAAACTATGGTCTGTTCCTATCAGACCCCTACCCCCCCCCCCCAAAATTTTATTCCAATTGGGCATTTTTTGCCTACATGGCACTGTGTGTACAATGTAATTGCTTTAGGCTTGTGAGATTATTTTTTTTTTTACTAAATTAAGAATTGAAATATGCCAAGTGCCATTGAGGAGCCCCAAAAAAATTAATTACAAAATTTATATTTAAATTATTTTAATAATATAATGTTTAATTATTATAATTTCTTAATTTTTTTTAAAAAAACACCCCACCCCCTATGTCATCTTCTTCACAGTACCCCACCGCACCCCACCGCTGCGTTTTTAACCCCACCCCGCATCTTCATCGTTTCAACCCCACCCCACCCCGCGTCTTCATCATTTCACAGTACCCCCAACCCCTTTCTGCTATTTTGTTGATATGAATATGGTGGAAACTAATTATCAAGCTAAGAAGAAGAAGATTAAGGCTTTTTCTTGTAATGTGAATATGTTTTTGTTGTGATGTATGTTAGTGTAAAGTTTGAGAAATTATAAAATTATTTCATGGAGAAGAAGAGGAACGGGGGGGGAGGAGGAAGACGATGAACGCTAAGGGGGAAGGAAAGCAGATGAACGTTGGGGGGCTGGGGGTAGGTGGGGGAGTTTTATTTTCATTTTTTAAAATTTTTTATAATTTCTTCTTAATAATTAGTTTTTTATTTTTATTTTTTAAATATAATTATTTTTTAATAATTTGAATTCTCAATGCCATTTTTTATTTTTATTTTTTTTAAATTTTATAATTTCTTTTTAATAATAAGGTTTTTATTTTTATTTGGAGATAATTTTATAATTATCTTTTAATAATTTGGATCCTCAATGCAATTTTTTATTTTTCTTTTTAAAAAATTTAAAATTTCTTTTTAATAATCACTTTTTTATTTTTAAATAATTTTATAATTATTTTTTCATAATTTGGATCCTCAATGCCATTTTTTATTTTTATTTTTTAAATTATTTTAGAATTTTATTTTTATTTTTTAAATAAGTTTATAATTATTTTTTAATAATTTATTTTTTTATATTTTATAATTTCTTTTTAATAATTAGTTTTATATTTTTATTTTTAAATAATTTTATGATTATTTTTTAATATATTGGACCCACAATGCCATATGTCAGCTTTTGATATGTCGTTTTTGTCATATCAGCGTGTGTGCAACACACACTTTAGCTTTTAGCTGATAGGAAAAAAATGTCCAATTGGAACAAAATTCGGGGGGGTTAGGGATCTGATAGGAACAAGCCATAGTTTAGGGGTCCAAGTGAAGTTTGACAACAAGTTTGAATGTCTTTTGATGACTTTGGCCAATTATAAAACATTAATAGCAAAACATATTAACTACTTAATAGTAATTTTTTAAGGAGCCAAATTATTTCATAAGATAATTATGTATGACTTACTCATAAAAATAACAAAATTCGATGCATTTTGAAGTTTAGATCTTTAATCATATGACTCAAATTTGATACATTAAGTATAAAATATGAGATTAAAATTGATACATAAAACTTGACACATGTTGTGTAAAATAGAGAATAATTGTTAAAAAAAATAAAGGGTTATCTAGTCATTGCATATTACATCACATGTGGGTTGTAATTAATAGCCCAAAATTGCAATGTATTCCCCTGCTAAGCCGACATAAACATCATTTCTTTTATTTCTCCTTTTTTTTTATTTGTCAACTTGTTCTTTGAAGATAAATCAAATTAATATTTTAAATTTAAATTTTAACTGTTTTAAAAACTATTAATTCCCATATGTCATATTAATTTAAGTTATTTAATTTTGAGAACACGATAAAACATACTTCAGTAAATGTTTTATCGAACTTTGCTTTTGTATATGTTTCTTCCATTGAAATGTAAGAGTCATTTGTTAGAGTGTATAAAAATAATTTTGAATAAAATGTATTAGTAATGTTTGCATTAATAATGCTTGTATTAGTAATGTTGATATTATTTATGCTAACATTATTTCTTATACACTATTTGATGTGTTGTATTAGAACTTGTCTTTTCAATTTTGATATATTTAAATAAATTTTTTTTAAAAAAAGAATTGCATATACATTCTAAGATTCATCCGGGATCTAGCAAGAATTCAATATATGCTATTTTTGCCTCAATTTAGGTGACACAAATAGAATTTCGAAAATAAATCATACTTTTAATATGTATTTAGATAATTTAAGTTGTTAATTACTGTAATTTATAATATTTTTTATTTAATTTTCAAATAATATACATTACTTTTCTTGTCCAAACTTTTGTGGCATTGATAGTCAATTATATTTTAAAAATAATTTAAGCTTTTAATTATTGTGATTTATAATACTTTTCTTCTATTCCGATTTAAGTGACACTAATATAATTTCGAGAGTCAATCAAATATTTATATTTTTTTAAAATTTTAAGTTTTTAATTATTATGATTTATCGTATTTTTTTTACATATTTTTTTAAAACATATAGTTAACTATTGTAATTTATAATATTTTTTTATAAATAATATATGTTACTCTCTTTGTCCAGAGTTTGGTGTCGTTGATAGCCAATTATATTTTTTAAATAGTTTAAATTTCTAGTTATTGTACTTTATAATATTTTTTCTATTTAAATTCAAGGGGCACAATGCTTATATGGCCATAATAATTAATTAGGGGTGATATAATTGAATCACGATTGAGCAGGGAAGTATAAATATATTAAATGACTTACAACGACTAATTAGAAGCGACATAGCAAAATTACTATAAAAATACCCGTGGAAAAAAAATTAAGTGGATCTTAATTTAAAACATCGAGAGTTAGTTTGTCATTTTTGTATCTATTTTACCTTTTTATTAAAAATTATTATTTTTGAGTATTTATATGACTTATAATAATTAATCAGGGGTAAACAGATATGCCATAAATGTTTATTTTACCTTTTTAATTAAATAATACTCCCTCAGTTTAAAAAAGAATGACATATTTTGACTTGACACAAAGTTTAAAAGAATAAAAAAGACTTTTGAATCGTGTGACCTTAAATTAACGTTGAGTGAAACGTACCAAAATGCCCGTTAATCCAGTGGTCTTAAACATGTTATATGAAAAAATGAAATTAAAGTATTTTCAAAAAAGGAAATGAGTCATTTTTTTAAACAGACTAAAAAAGAAAGTAAGTCATTCTTTTTTAAAAGGAGGAAACACTAATTTTTTAATATATAAATGACTTATAAAAATTAATTAGGGGTAATATAATAAAATTACGGATTGGATATTATTAAATGTTTAATATATAAATAATTTATAATAATTAATTAGAGGTTATATAGTAAAATTATGATTGAAACAGACATGTCATAAAAGTCTATTTTATTTTTAATTAAATGTTATTAATTTTTAAATATATAAATAAATTATAATAATAATTAATCCAGGGTGATACAGGAATGTTGGTGAATTTTTAAAAATCGAAGAAACACTAATTATTAGATTTATTTCGTTAAAATCATAATTCAGTAGGTTTTAGATAAATCGAGAAAATATCAAATTAATTAAATAAGTTATATGAGTAAAATACATTTTATATATTAAGGTTTTTAAAAACAAATATTAAAACTTTTGGTTTGAGTTTGAGGTGATTAAAATAACTACAATCCAACAAGTAATTAATGTTTAAAGTTTTAATTAAAAAAATCATTAACTCGTAGGGATAGTATGCTTAATCCAATAAGGATAATATGATTTACATATATAAAAATAACTAATTATTATTATTATTTAGTAACAAATTATGTTTAACCTTATATAAATAAAATCATGTTAGGTATTTTTCTTTAATTTCTTTTTATTGGTATTTATTGACTTGACACAAATCTAAAAAAAAATATTTATTAAAAAATTATTTTATTAAATTAGGTTTATCAATTATACATTAAAAATTTAAATTAGGCAAACTTGTATTTCATGTAACAAATAAGGAAGAAAACAAATTATATGTTTGATATGAAATGTAAATAAAGAATAAAATGTATTAAATTATATTTATCATATTAATTATTAAAAATGAAAAATAGATGACAAATAGAGGGCCCACATGTGGAAATGAATGCAAGGCTAGTGATGGCATTTATGTAAATTTTTTAAATGGCATTATCCGTAATTAATATAAAAAATGTGGGCTTTGTTTTAAGACTTTTCATAGGTCCATCAAGAGAGGCTCAAAAAATTTTCAATATGAGCTAACAATTTTCTTTAAAGACCTTAATGCCCTTAACTTTGAATTTAATATCAAATATATGCCATGTTGAAACCACTCTTTTTATATATATAGAAAAATCTTGGACTAGACATATATTTATATTTTTCTCTCTTTATGCCTTTTTTCGTTAAATCTCACACTTTATTTGTATGTTGTGCTTAAACACAATAGACCGTAAAGCTTTTTTACGCTTATTACTTTTGATAATACTGTGGTGCACAATATTATCTTAAGACGTTAGAAAAACTTTCAATTCGATTAAGGGATATTATCATATTCAATTGGTCGTTAGAGACATAAACAATACTGAAAATATAAATAGATTGAACAAATATGAGTTCTGAGCTAATAACCTTACCTTCTTATAATATGAAGCTTACTTTTGACATTATTAAATAATTGGTTGTTGTAGCTCAATGGTCGAGGATGCTTCATTTTACGGGATGGTCGTGGATTCGAATCCCCAATCCATCCTTGTTCATGTGGATGGAACCGATGGCTTCAACTAGTTTACCTAAGTGCACTACCATTCATCTTGGGGTGCACTATTAACTATATCCCAATTTCTGAAGGTATATACGCATAGTTTTTTTCAACGTTAGCGGGTGTACGTGCACCCCTATTGACACATGTGGGTCCGCCTCTGGCTTGTTGTGCCTGTTTCAACTGTTTCAACCGTAAGTTTACGATATCACGTCAAATTAATTATTTTAAGTCATCTAAGTATTAAAAAATTACTAATATTTAATAAAAAAAGATAAAATATACATGAAATGATAATTAATCTTGATGTTTAAAATTAACTTTACGTCTTATATGAAACCCACTTAAATTTTTCCACAAGTATTTTTTCAGAGCAATTTTGTTCTATCACTTCTAATTAGTTATTATATGTCATTTAAGATATGTCTATTTCGCTACTTCAATCGTGATTTTACTATTTTACCCTTAAATAATTATTATGGTCATTTAAACATTAAAAAATTAATAATATTTCATAAAAAAATAAAATAGATACAAAATGATATGTCAACATAAAGAATTTGGTTGTACATAGTGTCACATAAATTGAGATGAGGCAGAGACTGACATAAAGTAACATGTATTATTTGAAAATGAGATAAAAGATATTGTAAATTACAATAATTAAGAACTTAATATAAAAAAATATATAGAAAAAAATATAAAAAAAAATTGTTTGAGAATTGAAATTTTATCAGTGCCACATAAATTGGAACAAAGGGAGCATTCATATCTCATTGAAAAATTATGTAAAAAATATTATAAATCATATAATTAACAACTCAAAAAATTTAAAAGATATAATATTTATTGACTCTCGAAATTATATCATTGTCACTTAAATTAAAATAGAAGAAAAAATATATTATAAATAACAACAATTAAAAACTTAAATTATGTTAATGTTTGATCATCAAAATTTTATTTGAATAACATAAATTGTGATAAAAAAATATCATATATTAAATTTGTGCTAGCACGGTCGATATTCCACAAGCGTAGTATGACCATTTGGTGTGAGGTACTAAGACAAATTATTTCGGGATAAAATAATAGTCCCGAGATACACTTTTTAATACATCGTTTGGTTTGGCAATACTTGGGATAACTTATCCCGGGACTAATAATAGTCCCGGGATAAGTTATACCACATATTTGGTATTAGTCCCGGGATAAGTTATACCACATATTTGGTGGTATAAGTTATCCCACCTTAATTTATCCTTGGATAAATTATAAAATGACAAAAATATCCTCAAACCCATTACAAACACATTTCTCCAATTTTTTTCATCATCTTTAATTATTGCTTTTGAAATTGAAAAAAGATTATTGATATCTACTTGGTTATCTAAAACACGTTATTATGAAAAATTAAAAAGACTAAAATATCTTATTTTGGAACGACGAAAATATATGACTAAGAAAAATTAACCTCTTATTAATTGAATTTTACATTTTTTTCATCTCATTGCTTGTGAATTTTATAAACTTATACGTTATTTTCTTATATAAAGGATCAAAATGCAAAATTAACAAATTAAAAATTAGTAAAATATGTTAGATTCATACATAATAAGGATCAAAACTAGGTGCGGTAATTTTTTTTATATCCAACAAAGTGTAGGTACTATAATTTTTTTAGCATAAAAAAACGAAATTCAACATCAACTTTTTCCTTCCAAGTATTATTTTTGTGAATTGATAACACAAAAAGTTCTTACTACACAATAAAAAAATTAATTAAAGTAAGTAGATTTTATAATAATAATTACCATTCACTAGTAATCTGTAAAATATTTTATCAACTACAAAGGCGTTGTCTAGTTTTAATACACATTATCGTTTTACAATCGACTCTATTGTTCAATTACATATTTAAAATTAAATAGTTTTTTAATCACTTGAAAATTGATATTGTATATATCAATTAAAATGAATTTTAATATTCTATATTATATGAGTAATATGTGTTTAAATGAAGTGTCATAAACAACATATCTTTTTTTACTTTAACAAACTTAAGTTGGAAGTTTTTAGAGAAAATAGCTTGTTACCCCTCCCCCAGAACTATAGTCGAAAAAGCTATGACACACCTCAACTTCAAGGGGGTCCTATTACCCCCCTGACCTAAATAAAAGTGTATTATTTACACCCTTGACTGCCTACGTGGCGCCTTCGTGTCACAATGCGTGTACGAACAACGCTGATGGCGCGTGATGACATTTTTTAGGCCTTCTTATCCAATAAACACCCGCCACTTGTCCAAAACAAATTAAGAAAAAAATTATTTAAACCCTTCTTCCTCCATTGTTCATCCTCCATTGAAGAAAAAAAGAGTGAAAGCTCAACGATTCTTTCTTCCTCTATAAATTCTTCTTCAAAATTTTATTATTCTTCGAAATTCTCTTTGATTTGGGAAGACAAAGGTAATTTTTGTGTAAATTTCTTATGTTTAATCCATGTAATGTCGTTATTAAAGTTTTGATTTTCGGTTTGTTAATGTATATCCGATTTCTCCATTATGATTAATCTAAAATTTGAAGTTTTTCAGCATCATTAATGCAGTTTTTCATCTCCATTAATGAAGTTTTCATGTTTTCTTTTTCTAAATTTTTATGATTAGAAATGAGGAAATACGAGCTGAATAAGTTGTGTATGGATGAGACTGATCCAACGATCAATGCTGAAATGCGATGTAAACATGACATTTTATTACAAATGCAGATGTCTTGGTCAGATCGCAATCCTGGTTGAAGATTTTGGGCGTATCCTTATTATAAGGTTTGTGTTGATTCTTGGTTAATTTGTTAATGTTGATGTTGGTGTAAAGATTTATTTTTATGTTCTTATTTTTCAGGCTACGAATTATAATTATTTTAGATGGAGAGATTTGAAACGAGTTGACGAAAGATTGAAATTTATTCTTTCGAGATTGATGAACAAGATTAATGAGCTAGAAAAGAATTACGACAGTGTTAAGATGCAATTGAATAAGCTTGAACTCAGCGTCATAATCCCATCAACATGAATTTAGACGATTTGGAGTCAAAATAGGAAAATGACTTTGAAAATATGCAGACTAAATTTCAAAGTCTCAACATCAAAACAAGTCGTTCAAAAATGAATAATGAAGTAGACGAAAATGTGATGGGTAATTTGAAAGGGAATGGCAAGTGCGATTTGAAAAACTAGAGAATGAAGATAAAAAAAAAGCATGTAACTTTACTGGAAAATTCCTTTGTTGTATGATTATATGTGTAGGTGTTGTTGTTGTTAGTTTTGTTATGCAATTTGGCAACATGAAGAACAGTCTAATTAAGTTGCCGTAGTATGTAGTTGGGACTCATTTTGTGTAGAAATGAAATTGCAATTTGCTATGCTAAGCTATTGAAGTATGTTATAGATCATTATTTTATGCTAATCTGACTTTAATTTGATCTTACTTTGGTATTGTTATACTCTTTTGTTTATGATAAGGAGGATAACGTATTATTGTGTAAATAACCGAAAAGAAGCAACAATATAGAACTTGCAATTTGAAAGAAAAGCAAAATTAATATTGCATTCAAGCAAGAAACTGAATATTAGTACATTTACATAAGACATTCACGAGTGACACCAAAATATTATCTTTTTGGGACAATAACACCTTAAAAGATCCAAAACATTGTCTTTGTGGGACCAAAATAGTAGCTTCATTGTTTCATACAAGAAAAGTAGCTAAGTGACACCAAATTAGTAATCAACAGCCGACTGTAGTTTCCAGGGGTCTCGAAGTTGTGAAGAGGATGAGGTATGCATGGTTGCATTGTTTGAATGCCTTGATTGATCTCTTATTTGTTGGAGCCTTCTTGTTATGATTGCTTGCTTGCCTTTTTACTTCAGTCCACTTGAAGGTTTGAAGCCAATGTCTCCAGATACAACTGCTGATTTCATTACTTTCTTAGGTCCAGTGGACACTATTCTCCTACTTGGCAGCCCAGGCTACAAAAAAAGGTTGTTTAAGTTCAAGACATTATAAGAAAAGAACACAAGCACTGTGAATGTTTTCACTTACATTAATGTTTATGAAGCTATTTTCAGCTTGAAACACACCCATTCCCGTCATTCTTGGTCTTTTATATTGATTTGTGTTTCCAACCACTTTTCCCCTTCCTCTAGCAGCAACAACTGTCTCTCTTGGTGCAAAATTTGAAGCATCATGTGTTGTACTACCTTGATAACAGGTAAACCAACTTTCAAGTGGATAATCACTTCCTCTGCCATTTCTAGTTCTTGATGACACTTTAGTATTGTGCGGAGGGATTTTTGGAACTGGTTCAACATTTGTTGATCTTCCTCTAGAGTTTGATGGTGTTGCAAGAATCTTGTGTTGCACAAGTAATTTTCGGTGGCCCTATCACAATTATATACTGGAATATAAGTCTTAGTAACAAAGTTATTGGACTTTGGATCAAGACTTGCATACAATAACCACCTGCAGTTTTCCTTGCTGCATCTCACCCTAATTCTATTTGTCTCATTTACATACTTTTCAATTTGAACCCTTTTCTGAATTGTATACTTAGTCACTGCCTCTCTAAACTCTTTCACAATTGCAAAAGACATACCCAGTGTCACATAACAATATCACTATCAGGGTCATGCTTTACACTATCAGTCACAACTTTTTTTCTTTTTCTTCTTCTAGACAAGTTCAATCTCAAGTTATCTCCTTCTTCAAGATAACTAGAATCAGTATCAGCTTCATAGCTGCCAGGATCAGAACTACCATAATATGGTTCATCACCCACTAACCTTCCTTCTAAATTATTTCTCACTGGGGTAGTCTCATCAAATCCCAGATCTGGTCCAGCTTGACCACAAGGGACTTCATGATTGTCTGTAAGAATTCTCTCTCTTCTTTTCTTCCTCAAGAAAGCCCTTTGCTCAGCCCTTAGTTGTTTTACCTCCTCATAGACATTACTTCCATAGTCATCATCTCCAAGCAAATTTGTTGCTTTTTCATTTTCAGATTCTGTACTATCATCACTAGATTCATCAGATCCTTTTACAAAATAGTCGTTATCATCATAATCTGATGAATCAATGTGATGATTTACTAAATCTGAAGGATCAACAGTATTTTGAGTAATTGGATTTGATGTGAAAGTAATGTTTGCGGCAGTATTTAAAGCTGCACCAACCACATTTTTTAAATAAGGCCCACCTACTTCCTTACCCCCTATTTCTATACCAACACTATTTTCAGTGGTTCCCACATCTTCATAAAAAGCATCACAAGATTCCTCCTCAACCATGTGCACATGTACATCCAGAACAACACTATTTTGCAAAGTCTTGCATATTGTTAATAGAATAGCATCATTGTCTATGTCACCTAAAATGCAACTATTGGGCGGCCTTATACTAAATTTGCAATTAGGGCTATACCCAAGTTCTCTAATATAATCTTTCATCTCAAAATAAGAAACATTATCCACATCAACATTAAAATATTCATTATTAAACCACCCACATAACTTGCATCTTTACCATCATACAATAAGGTCCCATCAAGATAGAATCTTAAAGTTATATATGTAAACTCACTCATACCTATATGGAAAGAATAATATTATTAAAATCAGAATAGTTCATTGTTAAAATTATTAGAACCAAAATAGTACAAACAAGTAAATTATTAATGTTCATTTTCATTCATTCAACAAAAGAAATTGACAAGTTCAACTAAAAGTGATACTTTTTTGGTTGTCTAAAACTTAGAGAAGTTTTAAACTCTTCATCTATGTGTTTGTCTAATAAAGTGACAAAGACATACCATCTAACAACTATGTCATATTCTGTCCATATTCTTATACTTTTCCCTCTCTCTTATGGACAATTTAAAAAGAAACAAAACAACCACAAAAGGTCCATCTTTTATCACTATAAACGTACATCCTATGTTACTTTACAAAAAGCACAAAAGGTCCTTTTAACACAAAATGTCTAACTTTATGACTATATATAGGATGCATCAAGAAATAACATCAGTAGTGCATAAATCCACATTGTAACAGACCAATAATCAAAACAAGTAGATATTGAAAAATTATCCAAGTCATGCATGTACCAAAATCAACATATCTAGGTCATGCAAGTACCAAAATCAAACCAACAATCAACACTGATAACAAAAACTAACAAAAACTCGACCTCAATTCCATATAGTGGCAAATCAGACAAAAAAAAAATCTATAAAAACTCGATCATAAATTGATATTGTAAGACAAACCCTAACTAGATATGCTTCATAACAAAATCAGAACACAAATATTACCACAATCAGAACACATATTAACAAAAGAGCATCACACGTTACATTTTTCTTGAAAAAAATCCAAAGTTAAAATTTAATCCTAACAAAATATACCACAATCTAACTAAAATACGAACTCAAAACAGATTAGAAGTCACGAATAACTAACCTTTATGTTTAGATATTGAAGATTATGGATGATTTTTTTTTTTTTTTTTAAGAAATCTTAGCTGATCCAAACGTAAAAAGTGATTTAGGATGAACTTGGGGGTGAAAATTACCACTGTCAATCGACTAACATTTGACCAAAATATCACTTAGAATCAACATTTGTTAAAATTTTTGAATTTGAAAAGTGAAAATCTTCTTCAAAATGCTAAAATTTTTGGTAAAATAATGTTTATGTTTGCTTATCGTTTAAGGAAACGGGAAAGTGAAGAGTTTGAGGAAGGAAATGGGAAAGTAAAGAGTCCAACTTAGTGGATTGTGGGTCCCACCGAAATAATTACGCGTGTATTACACACCCAAGCTTTTAGCTGAAAATATCTGCTACGTAGGCAGTCAAGGGTGTAAATAATACACTTTTATTTAGTTCAGGATAGTAGGACCCCCCTGAAGTTGAGGTGTGTCACAACTTTTTCGACTATATTTCAGGGGGGTAACAGACTATTTTCTCAAGTTTTTATTTCAAACTAAATAAGATGTAGTAAGATTTTTTTTAAACACATACGACATAATCATGGGAAGGCACATGCAAAAAAATTAAAGTTAAATAAGATGAAAGCTTTATTTTTAAAATACACACGATTTAATTCTGAAAATGCACACACAAAAAATTTAAGTTAAATAAGATGAAAGTTTTATTTTTAAGAATAAATATTTAAAGTTTGAAAAAAAATATATAAATAAAGAAAAAGTTAAATAAGATGAGGTATTTTGGTAATCAATTACTTTATTCTAAGAAATTATATCATACATATTACTTCGAAAACAACAAACCAAACACTTAATAAAAAAATAAAATTCCAGCATAATTAATTCCAATATAACTTATCCTATCCTAACTTATCACAGTATAACTAATCCCAATATAACTACATTTCCAACCAAACGACACCTAATAGGTTCTATGACTTATGATTGAATTTTTTACGATCTTTGTCCTTCTCCAACGACGTCGTATCAGTGAAAGTTAAACATTTCACTGTCGTTAAACCCTAGTTAAACCCGTTCTTCTTCATCCAGACTCAACAACACCAGAAAAAATGGCGACCAGAGCTACCTGTTTGAACCTTCTCCGATCAACGGCGTATCGCCGATGCATCTCAACGGCGTCGACGGATACCTTATCAACGGCAGCCATCACCTCAAAAAATCGAAGAAACGAAAGTCGCCGGAAATTCTGCGACCTTATGAACGGAGAAAAATCAGAAGATAACTTAAAAGATGACTTAAACAAATTGCATAACGAAGGGAAACCCCTAAGGAAGATAGAAATTACTGACTGTATCAACCAGCTTCGTAGAAACAAGAAGTTTACTCTTGCCCTTCAGGTATCTAATTTTCTTATTATTCAAGTAATTAAGTATTTATCAGTTTAATTATTAGTTTATATTTGCATTGTAGCTAAATTGGACTCTGCATTTCATGATAAAGTTTACATTTTCCATGGAGCTGTTTGGTTGGTAAATGGAAAGTATTTTCTGAAAAATATTCATTAAATATTGATAATAATGTATACAAATTGGATAGTGTTTTGATTAGATTTATGATTATTAATAATACCCAAGTGTTGATTGGAGCAAGTGATATGGAGTAAGAATTGGGGAAGCATGCAGAAGAAAATGACTTGTTAATGTAAATGTACTTTTATCATGCCAAACACACCCAATTGAGCTTTCCTTGAACATTTAGCATTAAGAATTTGTAAGATTTTTTTAGTTGTTCATTGCTTTCTCTTTGTTTGAGATTCAGAGTGGAAAAACATGACCCTTTTACTGGTATTGTCAAACATTCATTACATTTGCAATTAGAGGAGTCTCAAATAAACATGCTTATTGACTACCTATTAACCTTTTACCCTAATTTTCGACCTTCATATCCACCTATTAATGAAGGGAAACAGGAAAAGTTGTTGTCATGTGACCAGGAAGTCATGAGTTTAAGCCTTGGAAAAACCTCAAGGTAAGGCTGCGCACAACACACCTTGTGGTGGGGCCCTTCCCCGGACCCTACGCATAACGGGAGCTTTAGTGCACCAAGCTGTCCTTTTTATATCCTCCTATCAATGATCACGTCCTTGGTGAGCTGTGGTTGAGTCACGTCCTGCCTAATCAGCTCACCTCAATGATCTTTTTTGGCTTACCTCTATTCCTCTTGAAGCCCACTATGGTCAATCTCTCACACCTCCTTAATGGGGCATTTGCACATCTCCTCTTCACATTCCTTACTCCTCCCAGCTTCACGCCCTGCATCTTGATCTCTACGGGGGCCACTCCCAGAGTCTCCTTCCTTGTCTCAAATATCTCATTTCTAATCTTTGTCTCTTCTGACAAAGAATTGAAGCTTAAATATATTTTGTAGTTCTACATAGGTAGTGCACAAAGAATAGGAAACTATAGGTGTTGCAGAATAGGAAAAAATACCCAGTAGAGATGATTTGGTGGTAAGAACCATAGAGTATTTTTTATTTTCTTATGATAGAATACCTAAAGCCCCCCTAAACTTGGTACCAATTATTAGTTGCACACGACACACCGAAACTATTAGTAGCTTAATTATCTGAACTTGGTTATTTGATAGCATTTACTCCCCATGATCTCATCCTAAGACTATGGGATACACTTGCTTGCCACGTGGATTTTTTTGTCCACGTGGCATTTTTAAAAATATTTCTTTTTAACTTTTTAAATTCATTAATTCTTTAGATTTTCTTTT
The DNA here is from genome assembly GCF_002878395.1 of Capsicum annuum. Taxonomy (NCBI): domain Eukaryota; kingdom Viridiplantae; phylum Streptophyta; class Magnoliopsida; order Solanales; family Solanaceae; genus Capsicum; species Capsicum annuum. The sequence goes on from NC_061118.1 coordinate 155,638,593, forward strand.
GGAGGTCTAATTACTAATTTTTTTCGCTAGAACGCCACTTTTTAGTTGGAATTTTTTATTTGGCTAAAAATAATGAAATTTCAGTCAATTATTTTATACATATTTTGCTGGAAAAGAAGAATAACACTGTTGAAACAAATAATCACAGCTGGAATTTTATTATTCTGTTATTTTTTTTTTAATTTTCTCTAAGCATAGAAGAGCTGTAACCAAGTTTTTTTAAAAATAGATTTGGTGCGGAAAAATAACATTTTAATAAAAATAAATAATTGCATCTAAAGAAGTAAACAGTTCCAACTCCATTATTTTGGTACATTCTTTTCTTTACTTGACTAAAGTTAACGGAACTTAATTTTTCTTAATTGATTTTGACCTGAAAAGAAAAATATGCAGTTGAAATAAATCGCTATTGGATCTAAAGAAGAAATACCAATTGGTACTTCATTATTTTGGATAGAACTAATTTTATTTGGCTAAGATGATGGTTTTCGACCCATATGTCTTCATCAAAAACTAACTTTATCATGGGAATTTGGAAGCGATGAAGTGCATTAGGCTTTGGTTCCTAAAAGGTCTCTAATTCCCTAAACATGTCCGAATTCCCTTGTTTATGGCCAAAAATTGAATATGTATGACATATTTCATTGAGCAATATGAGAAGAACGATAATAGTTATAAGCTATATTGTTTATGCGTCATAATCTGGACTTGAGTTGACATACAAATTTGTTGCTTGTATAATCGTGTTTTCATTTAGTGTCTCGGTCTTGACCAGTTAATCTGAATGACTATGCTATGTTGATTGTTGGGCAAATAGTTGTTCTATAATCACAACAGAAGAAGAGCAGCAGATTTGTTTGGATTTGGCATTCATCCAATTTTTTAGACCGTCTGCTATTCAAACTATTCCTGTTTCATGAATCATCTTATCTTAGTTGATCTCCTTTTCATATTCGCTTTGATTACTTAAGCTGCTTTTTTGGTCTTGACAAACTGCCTTTAATCATTAACTTCCAAATGCAGCTGTCTGAATGGATGGAAAGCAGCAAATTTATGATCAGCAATGGTGATCGTGCAATACGGATATTCCTACTGGCCCAGTCAAACGGCTTGGATTCAGCCGAAAAGTATTTGGACAGCCTGCAAGAATCTGAAAAAACTAGTAAAACCTATGGAGCACTTCTCAGCTGTTATTGCAGACAGAAAAAGTTTGATAAAGTTATGAAGCTTTTTGAGAAGATGAAAGAGCTCAATTTTACATCTACTTTAAATTATAACAATGTGATATCTCTTCATTTAAGCAATGGCCAGCCTGAAAAAGTCCCTGCACTGGTTCAAGAAATGGAGCAGAGAAATATTACAGCTGATTTGTACACCTATAATCAGTTGGTGGACAGTTATGCTTCAGTGAAGGATATAGTATCAGTTGAGGATGTTCTTGAAAAGATGGAAAAGCATCAGGTAAAGTTTGACTGGTTCACATATGGAAACCTAGCTTCGATATATATCAATACGGGCCACCTAGATAAGGCGAATGGTGTTCTCCAAAAGATGGAGAAAATGGAAAACATGCGTGACCGTAAAGCTTTCCATACCTTAATCACATTATATCAGAAAGCATCTAATTCAGCAGGAGTCAATCGCTCATGGGAATTATTAAAGTCAGTTTTTCCGACTCCCAGCAAGGTTTGCTATCTCATCGTGCTTTTGGCTCTATCCAAACTGGGGGACATGGAAAACCTCGACAAGTGTTTTGGTGAATGGAAATCAGGTTATCGATACTACGACATCAGAATTTCAAATGTGATGATAGAGTCCTATCTCAACAGAAATATGATTGAGGAAGCAAATCTTCTTTATGAGAATGTGTTGAAACAAGGCATTGAACCCAACTTAAGGACTTACGATGCATTCACAAATTTCTATATAAAAAATTCGCAGATTGATTTTGCTCTGAAGTATTTGGAGATGGGTGCCTGCAAGGCAAATCCTAAGAAAAAAGTTTGGTTTCCTATAGATGAAACAGTCAAGATGTTTCTAGCGCACTTTGAGGACAATAATGACCCTGTTCGAGTTGAGAAGTTCTGCGAGATTATGAAGAAGATTAATCGCCTCGATTCCACTGTATATGACTCTCTTCAATGTACAAACTCTGTAGCCTCTGAAGTGGAATCATGAAACACCTTTGTGGTCGAGGAGGAAAACCTGAGAGGCTCATATAGCTCAATGCTTCTTAACTACATTTACATTGCTTCAACCAATTGCACAAGCTCTGAAGTGGAATTATGAACATCCACATCTCTCAGAGGAAGTCATGAGATGTGCTCCATAACTCAGTTTCTCAACCCAGTTGCAAGTTGTGTGGGATCTGATGATCTCGGTCAACATTTAAATCAATCCATGGTGCTATTTTTCATGCTCGTTGCACTTTACATTATTGAAGAACGATACTGATTTACCAAGAGAGTTATGTCAGTCACTAGCATTTCTCCTAACAGTTTTTTTTTTTTTGAGGTGATAGCAACTGGCTAAAAATTTAGTACTTAGTAGTACTCCGTCTTATTTCTACAACATTTATCGTTTGGTGTGGGGTATGAGGGATGAATAGTTTTGGGATAAATGAAGGGTTATTTTATCTCATGCTTGATGTGAGGTATTCATTCAAAAATTGAAGGTGGCGGAAATGCGGATGTTGCATTGGATGTGTTGGCTTACTAGGGGTGATAGAGCTCGGAATGAAACTATCTGAGAGAAGGTTGGAGTGGCTTCGGTGGAGGACAAGAAGCGGGAAGTCCGTTTGAGATGGTTCGGACACGTGATGAGAAGGGGAACGCACCGGTTCGTAGGTGTGAGAGGCTTGCTTTGGATGGTTTCAGGCAGGGCAGGGGTAGGCCGAAGAAATACTGGCCTAGGCGGGACATGGAGCAGTTTCAGCTTACTGAAGACATGACCCTAGATAGGAAGATCTGGAGGACGCGTATTAGGGTAGAAGGTTAGTGCCAGATTGGGTCGGTAGGGTAGGGCATTACTTGGTGGGTGTATTATTCTTGTTATGATACCTTGTTGCATGTTATGTTACGATTGCTTACTATTCTTTGTTCACTATTCCCTATACGTGGCGTATTTATTGCCTTGTCATCTTGTTTCATGACTTTTGTACGGATTTCATTACTATTTCTTATCTTGAGCCGAGGGTCTATCGGAAACAGCCTTACTACTTCTCCGGAGGTAGTGGTATGGACTGCGTACATCTTACCCTCCCCAGACCTCACGATGTGGGAATACACTGGGTTTGTTGTTGTTGTTGTTTGATGTGAGGTATTAGTTAGTATCGGGACTATTTATCCCACCATTTACACCATAGTGATGGAATAAGGGTGATAACTAATCCCGGGATAACTCTCTCTACAACTTGCATTGTTTGATGAATTAATCGACATTTCATTTTCTTGACATTCTATTCGATATACTTGGAGGTAATGCTTTAGAAGAATTTAATTTTCTTGCATCACTGTGAACAAGTTTTTCACTATTGGGTCATCATAATATGTTTTAACAGGTAACACATTTGATATTCAAGATTTTAAGTCTCATACTTTGAAAAAGTTTACCTTTAGATATCTATTGGATGACCTGTTATCGTAAAAAATTAATTATACTAATAGCGTACAAAACTTAAACCCTAATTTAAAAAATTTCAAATGGATATGGTAGTTTGATTAATACCAGTATCTTGATCTGGAAGACTGAACACGATAGCTAATCTCTCTTCTCTGTATAATAAGAACTTTACATGATTTTTTTATTTTTTTGAATTTAATTACTGTATTTTTTTTCTTTTCGAGTTTAAGTTAAATGCAAAGTCATACGTAGAAAGCATTTTATCAATTTAGTGGACGTACTCGACACTAATCTGAATTAATAAACTCTCCGTCTATGTGAGGATTTGCTTTGTTCCTTAAATTCTAATGAGTTTTTGTTAATTCTACAATTTACTCGTGTTTGCCATTTTAGTTAGTTAAAACTGTTACTGGTTAAATTCTCCTTTAGCTTAGCACACATTCTAGATTGAGTTTTACTTTTAAATAGTACTCTTCCCATTAAGTATGAAACGAGTTATAAAATTGAAATTTTCTTTGTATAAATACGTACTCTCTATCATTGTTACATTAGTTAGTGTTGATGAGTTGGTAAATGAATACATTTGATCAAAAGTAATAAAGCATAAAAAAAACATTCTCATGGATCTTATAAATATGCCTATCGAACCCAATTTTAATTAAAACAGCAAGCGGAATTTGTTTTACTCCCATTCATACCATGAAAACTGACTCGAAACTTTCATCATGATAAAATGTTTTGTTTTCAAAGTTAGACAAAGTAACATTGCAGCACCACTACAAGTACAACCCCATTTAGCATTTATACTTAAAATGTATTTCACCAAATCTCATTTTAACATATTAATAACCAGGACAAGTCAAAATAATAGCACAGAATGTAAAGAGATTCAAACGTAGAATTATGTTAGTTGAATTTCAACTCAAATATTTAATTTAATATAATCTAATTACCAGAAATTTTATACTTCAAATTAATTCATTTATTAATAATAATTTCACTCTTATCTATTGAATTTAAAGACAGCTCCACCTCCACCTATATATACTGTACAAAATCTAGGTGCCTTTTATCTCCTATATACATTTCTCTTCTTGTTGAATATTTCTGCAGGGAAATCACAGTAAAAACTTAGAATTTTTTATACATCCTTTCTAGTTCTTGCTTTTTTTTCATATTTGTTTTGTGAGTTTCAAACTTTGTGTGTGTTTGTTAAAAAATGTCTCTACCATCTTTACCTTATGAAATCATCATCTCAATTCTCTTGCTTCTCCCTGCTAGAGAACTAATTAAGTTCCTTATTGTATGCAAATCTTGGTCTGTCATGATAAAAGGTCAAGATTTTATCATGAACACCTCAAAACTTCAATAGCAACAGGTAAAAACTACCTTCTTTATGTGCCAATCGAAAGTAAGTCTGCAAAAATGTTTACTTTGCTTAACCAGAAAAACTTTTGTTATGAGTCTGAATTGAGGACCTCTTTTGACTTACCCAACATGTTGAATTGTAATATTGTGGGTTCAGTCAATGGCCTAATATGTTTCACTGATATTTGTTGTGTTGGTCATATAATCCATCTGTAAATAAGTACTTCATTATCCCCCGGTCGAGGATTTATAGTGATGAATTCGATCGTCCAATTATACCATTACATCTTGGATTTGGTTATCATGAAAAAACTAATGATTTTAAGATTGTTAGAAATGAGTTACTATTTTAAGATCCAATTATACCATTACATCCAATTTACATGAGGGATAAGAGAGGCCTCTCCCTCAACTCTTGCTGGTCCGTTAAAATTAGAAGGCAAATTCATATGGAAAATAGATTTTTCAGTCATAATAATCTTTAGATGTGCAAATTGGCATTGTAGGTCGAAGACTATGCTTGTATTAGTGTCGAGACATTCATCTTCATCGCTAGTTGATTTCCTAGAGTGTGTATCATCAGAACAATCAATTTCAGGTTCACCACACCAAGTAGGTTTGCTTATCACCCGAGTTACCTGCAAAGGTATTTGCAACCCGTCTGAAATATTCGGTACCAAGTCAAAAGCAGTGTCAAATTCATGGACTGAGTCTATAATCTAGTAAGAACTTTCATCGAACACTTGGTCCACATGACCTTAATGTGCATTTTGTACTGGAACCTCTTGAATTATTGTTGGTGACAAGCTCGTGTGATTGGGTGTACCAGGAGTTGAGATATGGATTTTGTCTAGGTTGTCCTGTACTTTCTGTAGCAAGGTTATAATATTGGTAAGTTGTGAGTGTACCACATGAGATTTTGGGGAGGTTCGAGCTTGAAAACTCAAAGCTAATTTCTCCTTGAAATGCTTCCAATTCAAAAATTGTTTGTTGCGATACATCCAACGGTACCAGTCGAGTGCCTCACCATCAAGATAGAGGGAAGGAAGGGGTAGCCAATCCTTCTCGGGGAAGCCAAGGTAAGTAAAGTATCGTTCAGCCTGAAAAATCCAGTCCTTTGGATTACCACCATTGAATCGATTTAGTACCACTGCTGACATGGGAGTACGAGCAACGAAAGCACCAATGTAGCGATACCAAATTCTCAACTCGACAATCAATACACAGAGTGAACGGAACTAATAAATTTTGATTAATATGGAAAGAGGAAATAGCAATATGAAGAAGAGGAACTGTAGTAGAAGGTATGGGTTTCAAACGGCCCGGGCCGGGCCAACCTGGAGCTGGCCCTTTTATTTTAATTGGGTTGAGGGCCGGTTAAGGGCCGGTTTTGGTGCTAGACGGGCTGGGCTGGGCTGGGCCAAACAGTAAAAAAATTAAAACCCACCCTAACCCGGCCCACTTAACCCAACCTGATCAAACCCACCAAAATCCGGTCAAACCCGGTTAAAAAATCGATCAAACCTGGTCAAAAATATATATATAAAAAAAAAGCCTTTCTTTCAATATACATTACATATACCCACCTATATACATTATAAATACGT